>NC_057417.1:36783318-37083319 GCF_019320065.1 Cervus canadensis
AACTGCTTGGTTCAAAGATGGTTCCAGTTGGCTAATGACCCTTAGAATTAGCTTAGCAGCCAAGTCATGATAAAGAGGTTCAGTTGATTTTGTCTAGTCATATGTTTATGTTTTTGAGAATTTAGCATGTTAAAAACAGGAGTTGGCTGCAATGTCTGGGTAACAAAAGGTGAAGAGCCTTCCAATATCTCAGGGTGAAGACATGTAACTTTCTTTTGATTGCTGTTAAGTGGAACCAAAGATTTTATTTGAGCCAAAATATGCTTTTAGAACTACATGAGAAAATAAGCTACTTTTGGCAATTACCTGGTCAGTGGTTAGGACTCCGCATGTCCACCGCAGGGGGCACAGGTTTGATCCCTGGTTAGGGAACTAAGAAACTGCAAGCTGGGCAGCACGGCCAAAGAGAGCTACCCTGAAAAAGCAAAACAGTGTGGGTGGCAGCCAGCGGGGAGACAGGAAGTCCTTGACCCAAGGCCTGTGCTGGGAAGTAGATGCTGTGTGTATATGCAGGGGCGGGTGGGGCTGGGGTCAGCGTCCACCTGGGGTCACGAAGCCACACTTTGTTACTCAGAGTCAAGAGCACGGGTAACGTGAGTGTAGCACCCAGGCTGACACAGACGAGGCTGAGAAACTTTGACAAGGAGCTGGTGGTGCAAGTGGTGCCTTCAAGGAGCTCTCACCTCTGTATAGAGGATGGACTTGGATCCAGTGAGTATGTTGTGACTGAAATTACTTCACTAAACTGAAGGATTCAAAGGGCACTGACAGAACACCCCCAGGAAGCGGTTCAGGTGTCAGGGGATCAGGAAGAGACCTCGGGGTGGGAGTTCCCTTGGCTGTGAGCAAGTCCCTCTGCCCTCCCAGCCTCGTGAGAGATAGCAACGCTAGGTAACAAGTGCTGTTTAGATGTGTGTCCACCCCTCTGTAAGGTGGGGGAACAGAGGCATCATCTGGCCTGAATTCATGAGCACCCAGGGCGGACGTGAGCCCCAGTCAGACTCGCGCCTTCTGTTGGAAGGGAACTTTTCCTCCAGCCTTAAGAATCGTCCCGTGGCCCCCACTCCTATTCCACAGGTTCGCTGTGAGCCCACTCTGGGGTACCCTGGTGAAACGGGGGCTCTGCAGTACAGGGTAGCCTCTTGAACATCACTGACAGTGGTGGGTGGTCACAGGTCCTCACAAAGGACCATGTGGCTACCTCGGCACCAGAGAAGAAATGGTGACAGTGTCGGTCCACAGTAGTGGCCACAGCTTCCAGCTCCTGGTGTAGGTGACCCCAGCCCACCTCCCACCTGATGCCTAGAGAGCGCTTAGGTGTGGAAAGGGGTTTAATGTCTGATCACGGGTCCCCATGGCTTGTAAACTTTATAATGGTGATATATAAGCAGATCAGTGACATGGATCCAATAAAGGGTCCTCGAGGGAGGTGGTGATGTTTAGGGAATGTTACAAGGGAGGTGAGGATCCCGCGTCCCACAAGTCATTCAGGAAACTGTCCAGAGAGGGGCCTCCCGGGAAGGATGGCAAGGGCCATGTAGGGTCCGTTCTGAGACCAGGCAGGCCCCCTCACATCTGGGCATGGGGTAAGGGCCACAGAAGACGGAAGGCTGCCTCGTGCCACTGCAGGGAGAGGGAGAGTGCTGGGGACCAGACGCCAGCGCCGCAGCTGTGCTCCCAAAGCCAAGAGATGAGAAAAGAGCAGGGGGCCCGGGGCCACTCAGGAGGCACTCAGAGCTGCCGGGAGCTCGGCCCCCAGAAACGGGACCACCCGTGAGAATGAGGTCTCCACCCGCAAGAGCACAGGGGACTCTCGGGTTCCTGGGGGGCCGCTTCTCACTGCTCCCCGCCCTCCAGACACTTGAGTTCTGAGCTGTGGTTTCCTGGGCGAGGAGGAGGGGTCCTCATGGGGGAAGAGGGCAGTGAGTGGCACCGAGCCGAGGCCCCTTTCCCCCGGGAACGAGCACACCTGCTGCCTCCAGCTGATGTTCAGAGAAGCACCGGATCTGTCCACTCAGGAAATGTTTATTGATTGGCTCCTGAGCAGCGACAAGTGAGGCAAGTCCTGAAGGAAGGTGCTGGGCTCAAAGACGGGTCCAGTTGGTCTCTCCGTCAGGTCAAGGATCGCAGGCCATTCCACTGTTGAGGAAGCACAGGATCCTCTACTGCCGTGTGTCCTGAGGGACAGTGCTTCCTTCTCAAGCTTAACGTGAGTGCGGACAGATTATCCGGGATCTTGCTAGCATCTTGATTCTTACTGGGCATTGAGAGTGTATGTCAGAATTTCCTTCTTGTCTGAATAATATTCCACTGTACGTATAGAACATGTTTTGTTTACCCATTCCTCCATCAATGGACACTTGGGTTGCTCTCACCTTCCGGCTATTGTATTGAATAAAAATGCAGTGGGCATTTTTCATGGCCCTCAGCTTACCCCTGGGGGAAGGTAGTGACTTCTGCAAAAAGAATGAGCAGCCTCACAGTGGCCACAATGATGGAGAGATTTTGAGGGGTCTCCCTCTGCCTACCACTCCCTCCATTTCTCTCTCTGCTCTCCCCAAGAGACTCCCCACCGGTCTCCATCAACTCAACTCAAGTACTCCTGCCTCTACTCATCCTTTCCCTTCCATTTTTCTTATTCGCGTAGGGCCTGAAATCTGATCATGACCTCCTCAAGACTGGCTTGGATTCCTGGGCACTTTAAAAAGCCACAGTTCCCTGGGTTACCAGGGGACTCAGTATCACAAAGATCTGTGACTGAGGGTATGTCTCTGAAGGCCACAGGCCAAGAGAGAACAGAGGGCCCTGGTAGGTGTGTCTGGAACTCGATAACTTTGCCCTGGGTCCCGCCTGTCTTGGCAGAGGTCGGCCCACCCCACCACCAACTGAAGCCTAGGTTTCCCTCCTCCCTTTGCTAAATACCACTTCCTCTTTCTGTAATAAGAGGGCTCCCCAGGCTAGATCTATTGCCCCATCCACCAATGTGTCAGCACTTACCAGAGACGGTTTCCTGAATGGAGTGAACAACACATGAAATGTGAGGCTGAGACACCTCGGTCTCTGTCTGGGACTAGCTCTGTGTCTGGAGTGTAGTGAGGGAGGGATCAGGCAGGGGTCAGGTTATGCAGGACTGAGACTGAGGGAGGAATTTGGGATTGATTACGTGCAGGGTAATCCCTGGAGTGCCCTGATTGAGGAGTCTACCGTCAGCGGCTGTGCAGAGAATGGGGGCGGGGGTGGGGGAGGTCAGTGAGGAGGCTGCTGGAGTCTCCAGGTGAGCAACCTCCGTCTCTTCCATCCAGATGGGCCCACCTCTTCAAGGTTCCCCTTCTCAGCTGCTTAAGCCTGGAACTTGGCGATCATGCTTGACACCTTCCTTGTGTAAGTATTCCCTGTCACATCCCCTCCCGCGCGGCCTCAGCTACGTCCAGGCCCCACTGGAGGACACTCTCCCGGCTCCTGTCCTTTACAGAGCCTGTCACAATCTCAACTCGTTTCTGTGCAGTTATTTGCCACTCGTTTGTGGCAGCCAGTCTTCAGTGTACCTCAGTCATCAGGGGGCCGCCTGACCCCACTTCAGGCGTTGCCAGAGAATCTGCGTTTTACGTGACTTGGAGCTCTGTGACGTTGACAGTCCGAATCCGCAACCAAACTCACCTCCAGAAGGGCAAGATAATTGTAGTGAATGCATAAGCCCAGTTTTGCTGGTGGGCCTTAGCTCCAGAGTTTTGGTTTAAGCAAGCCAAGCCTGAAATTCTCCTTTTTCACTCTTTTTAGCTATCTGGCCTGACTTGGTTGGAAGAGACTGACTTCCAGCGGTCTGGACCAGAGGCCGGGGACAAAGACCCCGAAGATGTTAACTACTTCTGCCCCGGAGCCGCCTTTTCACGCTGATCGCGGTGGGTGCGAATATTTGCACCCGGTTTCTGGGACGCACATACCGAGGTTCAGTTGGCGGGCTAGTGCCCGGGCGGCCCCGCGCGCACGGCCGTCGCCCTTGACAACGTGAGACAAGGTCGTGGGGGGGTCCCGCCCCCAGGCCCGACTGTCCCCGCGCGAGCCGGCCGCGCCCGAACCACAGAGGGCCCCGCCCACCCGCTAGCGCGGGAGGTGGACCGGCAGCCGGGCGCGCGCCGTGACGTCACCGCGCCGCGCCCGGAGAAAGCCCCGCCCCGCCCCCGCCCCCGGCGCGCGTGGCTGCCCAGGACGCCGGAGGAACGACATGGCTCGCGAGCTGCGGACGCTGCTGCTGTGGGGCCGCCGCCTGCGGGCGCCGGCCCTGGCGGCTGCCTGCGGAGGTGAGGGCGACTGGACAAGGGCGGGTGGGAGGTGAGCGGGGGAGGGGACGCGCGGAGCCTCCGGGTCCCCACAACCCCTATTCTGTGTGGGACGCGCGGTGGCTGCTCTCTCTCACGCGACGCGGGAGGTTCTGTGAGGATTATGCTCCCAGCGCGCGGCGAACGCTGAGCGCTCGGTGCGTCCGGGGGCACCTGTCTCGGCCCGAGCTGCGGGTTTCCCCGGAGGTGACGGGGTTGAGCCCGGGCCCGCGTGACTGCCTGCACTAGAGGCTGCTTCCCAGCGAGCTGGTCAGGCCAGGTTGAGGCGGAGGGGCCGTCGGCAGTTTCGGGGAGTTGAAACCAAAGGGCGCGTGTGCGCTGGCAACGGGCTTCTCTCGGGGGATTACCTCAGCCCCTTGGCTGCGCTCGGTTCCTCCCCTCCCCCAAGTGGAATGGTCGCTTGTCCCTTCGACACACCTGAGGGCCCGCTCGGCCCGGCGCGCGGCGGCGAACCAGAGAACCGGCCCCGGGCCCTCGCTCAGCCCTGGACTCTGGGTTGTTGACCTCCGTAACCCAGGGCTTGAAATTGGGAGGTGCTCAAATCAATGTTGGGAAAAAACCCATGACCGCAGTCCCTTCTCTCACTCCCCACTCGGAAGTCACGGCGGGTGAACGTCTTGGCGTTCCTTCCTGGTTCTGCACACTCAGTTACACACATATAAATATACACATCTAACGATTTTTACGTAGAAAGGCCTAAACCGTTTATGCTTTGTGCTACAGATTTTTTTTTTCTTAAAGCTTAGGATGGCTTATATATGTTTTCTGTTTGTATGTATCAGTTTACGACTTTACAACCGCCACGTAGTAGTCTGTGTTACGGACGACGTATCGTTTACTTAACGTTGTGCTGTTGGCGGACTTTATAAAGATGATTTCCGAGGGTTTGGTTTGATTGGCGGTTTGGGGGTTGTTTTGGTGGTTTGTTTGTTTGTTTTTTGCTCTGGTCATTACAGTGCTGTTTAGAATGGGTGAGTATTTAATCTTTGTGACCATGCATGGCATTTATTTAGAATGACAGAATTAAAATTTTAGAATTATGATTCATAGTGTGTGCATATTTAAAATGTTACGTGATATTGCCAAATTACTGTCCAAAAAGGCTTAAGCAATTTATATTCCCATTAGCTGGGAACGAAACCGCCTATAGCAAGGCATCTTCTCCAACACTGGGTATTAGCTCTTTTCCAAACTTGTATTATATGTTGTTTAACTTATATTTGCCTGGGAAACATTAAGAGTGTTTTCATCTGTTTTACAGCTTTTTCTGTTACCTGAGTTTAAAATGTTGCAGTTTTTTTTTTTTTAAACAATGATTTTTGAAAATATCATGCATTAACAGATAAGACAACTGTAGTTTTTATTACTGTTACTTGTATCCAACACCTTCCTTCCTTTGGGGTTTATTTCCTGTTTTACCAAAGTATACCCTCGTGTTAGTTTTGCAGAAAAAGACAATGGGAAAAAAAGAAAAAGACAATGGGTTGTAAATTTTTTAAGCCCCACTGTGTCTAAAATTATTTTTATTTTGCCTTCATACATGTAGTTTGGATGGGTATTGCATTCCAGGTCAAAATAATTTCCTTCAAAGACTAGTAGTTCTCTGTTGTCTTCTAGCATCTTCATTAAAGGGAAGCAGTCTTGTCAGTTTGATTCTTGTGTTTTTTGGTAGCTGACTTGTCTCTCCACCCCGCTCCCCTCTGGAGAGAAAGAAAGAGATTTTCTTTTCTTTTTACTCCTCGTGTTCTAAGATGTTCTGATCATGTGTGTTTATAATTCATTCTTTGTACCATTCTTTTTCTAAAATTTATCATTTGTTTATTAGGTTGCGCTGGGTCTTGATTGCTGTGGGCAGGCTTTTTTGAGTTGCGGTGAGCGAGGACTTTTCACTGTGCTGGTTTCTCTTGTGGAGGTTTTAAGTGTGCAGGTTCAATAGTTGTGGTGCAGGGGTTTAGTTGCTCCGTGGCATGTGGGATCTTCCTGGACAGCAGTCGAACCCGTGTCCCCCTCATTGGCAGGTAGATTCTTAACCACTGGACCACCGGGAAGTCCTGTATCATTCTTACTGTCTTGGTTGTCATTGCAAAAACAGGACTGTGAGGCAGCCACAGTAAGAATGGTTGGTGTTTAAGTTGACTTTTCTATTCTCTACCATCTGGAGCCTTTGCT
Organism: Cervus canadensis; assembly: GCF_019320065.1. Taxonomy (NCBI): domain Eukaryota; kingdom Metazoa; phylum Chordata; class Mammalia; order Artiodactyla; family Cervidae; genus Cervus; species Cervus canadensis. The sequence continues at coordinate 36,789,825 of NC_057417.1, forward strand.
GGCATTTTCTTCACAAGAGTTCAGTTAGACTTCTGGAGTTCCAGGCTGTTTTCAGGATGTGGGGAGTCACTTGCCAGTCAAATTTCCCTCTCTCAGGAAAGCAGCTGTGTGTGTTGCTAATTTAGCATGACGATAAAGATTTTGATGGTTAACTGCTTAAACTCTGAATGGCAGTACCATCTGTATAGAGTGCTGGGGCTTAGAACCATCACCAGAGAAGCCTGTGGACAGAGGAGGGATCTGTGGCCTGCTGTCCAGAAGGCACCAGGTGGTCTTTAGTCCATGGGACACTTGGTTAGGATGAGGGGCCTGAGTGATCTGCACTGTCTGCAGAAGAGCAGACCAACCCAAATGTAATAGATGAGCAAAGAGCTAATTAGTTTTTGGTGGAGGAATTGATCAGAACTAAGAAGGAAGATCCCCAAGCTTCTTGCTCCTCCTGGGCATACAGCTTCAGGCTGCAGAAGGCGGGAAGTCGGGGTGGCGAGTAAGCACTGAAGGGAAAATGAACAGTTCTCGCTCCCCAGTGTCAAAATACCAGATTGTAACAGGACAGAGGAGAGACTGTTACAGAGACCCGTGGTGCTCCTCTCAAACCCGGATACCAGCTCAGGATCAGTGAAAATGTGTCCACTTCACTCTCAAGTGAGATGCTCAAGTTCAAAGAGGATTTTCCTCTCCTGTGTTCTTGGTACCTTCAGTGCAGCAGCTAGATATTTTTTTCTTTCTTTTTGAAAAACTTAATTATTTATTTTGACTGCACTGGGTCCTCATTGTTGCACGTGGGCTTAGTTGCAGCATGTGAGATCTTAATTCCCTAACCTGGAGAAGTCCCCGACTCCCTGCATTGGAGTGCGAAGTCTTAGCCACTAGACTGCCAGGGAAGCCCCTAGAATTTTTCTCAAACACCCTCTAATCATTCTTGAGACAGAACACTAGCGTTTTGCTAGGAAGCTGCTGTTTGCTTAGTCCACAGAGATTTACCTGTAGTTCTGTAGCATTTAGTAAAGGTAGATTTCCAGATGTTTCTGCTATCTCTGGTTATATCTGCTAAAGCCACTAGAAATTAAAGGTGATGAAAGTTGTAGCTTGGAGAGCCAGTGTCTACTTGGGTGCAATATTTCCACCTGCTTTTGCTCAGAGCTCAGGTAGATTGAATTTAGGAGTACCTGAGTCGTGGGTGTAACTAACTTTGAAAGAATGGCTGTTATTTAATGGTTGTATTATCAAGAAGTGTGATTAGGATATTAGGAATTAATTTTGAGATAGCCAAAATGAGTACCATATTTGAAAGGAACAAGCTGTGGTAAAGAAGGTGGCGCAGTGGTAAAGAATTCACCTTCCAATGCTGGAGAAGCGGACCTCGGTTTGATCCCTGGGTCAGGAAGATCCCCGGGAGTAGAAAATGGCAACCCACTCCAGTATTCTTGTCATGGAGAATCCCATGGACAAGAGGAACCTGGCAAGCAGGCTACAGTCCGTGGGGTCAAAAAGAGTTGTACATGACTACCTGCACGCACGCGCGCACACACACACAGCAATACTGTTGAGGACAAAATAGTTGGTGCCGGTCTTCCTAAAGAGCCGGGGTAGGGAGGGAGCTGACGTGCTCTGAGAAGGTGGAGCAAAGCATGTCCTGTGGTCCTTCTGAAGTTTGCACACACCAACATCCCAGCATTTGCAGGGAGTGGAGTCCTGGGGGGATTTTCCATGAAACTTACTTGTAGAGTAGTAAAACATTTCACTTCAACCTTTGTGATGAGAAGTCTTTCTAAAAGACTTAATCACAGATGCAGTGTAACAGAATCTTTCTTTGGTATTTTCAAGCTCACTGTGAATGTTAATTTAGGGTCTTCTGTTGTAACACACAGACGCCTGCAGGACCACTGGACTGTGACAACTCCTCTGTCTGTAAAACATCCCACACTGAAACTGTGTCCTGAGTGTTTCTGTTTTTAAGCCTCTGTTACTCTCATTTGAACTTGCCAGGCCTCTGCGGCTGTGTTCCCTGCTCCTCTCTGTTTTCAGGTGAGGGTTGGAAAGCTAGATCAAAACTTTGTTAGCAAATTTTTTTTTTTTTTTAAAGAGAGGAGAGGAGGGAACAGGCTATTCTTGTTTAACTGAAGCTCAGCATGTGGGTTTTATGTGTTGTATTTTGGCTGTTCAGAAATGCCCGTCCCGTTTGGTTTGGTTATGTTTCTTTGTATTCAGGAGTTGATGTTTCTTGATAGTGTCAGTATTGCTTAGTAGTGAATGATTAGAACAGGTCATGAAGCAGTAAGGAATAGTGAAAATGTTCAGGAATGCTAGAGGTAAGAACTAGAAACTTTTAAAGGAAATCTTTATTTGATATATACACAGAAAGTGAAGAGCTTTCTGTCTAGAATATCGATACACTTTAAACAGAAGTTACCTCAAGTGGTTACAGAACTTAATAAACAAAATTCAGTTGTTAATAGCTAACCTGAGATATCTGGTGAAATTTGAGAGATAATGGAACCATCCAAACCAACATACTGAAAAGCAGAGAATTTCACAGTTAGGAGCAAAGAGCATAAAACTGTGGTAAAATAGTTGGTGGTGTTATGGAGAAAAAGCCTGAGGCTACATTCCAAAGAACTTTTTTTCCAGTATTGTATTTTCCTTTTTTGGAAGAGGGTTAATTCTCGTTTTCATTGATCTGGAAGTACCTTTAGTTTGCAGAATTTTAAACTTTTCAAGTATATTTATTAATTTTTCTTTTTATAAAATCTGAAACTTTAACTTAGAAATGTTAGGTTGATATTAGATGAGTGAATTGCAAATGTTTTTTTCACGTTTTTTCCAGTAAGAAATGCATTCATATCATGACCTACAAATATGCATATACTGGACAAATACATGTACATACTTAGCTGAAAGAGCTTTGTAAATACTTAACTGGATTATGCTGTGTGTTCTTTTTAAAAATTTTTTATTATAGTTTTATTTATTTATTTATTGGCTGTGGTGGGTCTTCATTGCTCTGTGGGCTTTTTCCTAGTTGCAGCGAGTGTGGGCTACTCTCTAGTTGGGATGTACAGATTGCTCACTGCGGTGGCTTCTCTTCTTGCGGAGCGCAGGCTCTAGAGCAAGCGGGCTTCAGTAGTTGTGGCTCACAGGCTTACTTGCTCTGAGGCAGGGGGATCTTTCCATATCTTCCGGATCGAATCTGTGTCTCATTCATTGGCCGGCAGATTCTTTACCACTGAGCCACCAGGGAAGCCCTATGCATTCTTTTACTTTCTGTTTCATTAAACAAACAAAAATTCTGACCTCACTCACTGAATTGGCTTCAAAACCAACAATCTTGACCTGCATTCTGAGAAACACTGTGTCCTGTGGCTGTACCTTCCGAGGAAATGACCACGTGTCTGTCCAGGGCCTGTGACCTCAGACCGTCACGGCCACGGGAGCGTGTGCCCCGGAGCGTGGCAGCATCAGTTCTGTAGACACCCCTGCAGTGGGCCTGGGACTGTGGGCACCCAGGAGACGAGATGGGCAGGAGTCTTGGCCTCTGCAGTGTTGCCGTGGAGTGCGGTCAGCGCGGACGGGAACGCGCTGTGGGGATGTCCTGCGCTAAGCCCCGTGAAGAGACCGGAGTGGGAACGGGATCCCAGCAGAAGGGGCGGTTGCGGGGGGGGGGGCCCTCACGAGCAGGGTGGCATGTAAGCAAAGCCGGGGAAGAGGTGAAGGTGTCTGGGGAAGGACATTCCACGCAGAGGGAGCAGTCGATGCCAGGGCCCTGAGACAGGACTGGGCTGGCGAACCAGGGGGAAAGCTGGGCGGCCAGGGCCGCACTAGGGGTGCTCTTGAGTGAGGGCGTTAGCGTCCCACTTTTTCCCTCAACTGCACAAGGGAGATGCAGGCAGTTGGTCAGAGGAAGTATGGAGTTAGAGTTCAAGCTAACGTCGTAACAGTTTCCTGAGCAAACTGCTTTCTGTTTTTACTAGTGAGAAGGTAGTGATGTTTACCATAACAATGGAACAATGAAAAATCTTCCGTTTGGACTCTCAGCTCACTGCCCAGTGGTTTGAAAAAAAGTCTCTGTGGCAAAGGGGTGTCCACACCCCGCTTCCCTCGGGAAAGAAGAGGGGCTGCCCCGGGGCAGGACCCTGTGCACTCAGCCCCTCCCACTTTGCACTTGCTGGGTCTTGATGCCCAGAGCCCTGGGGCCACCATGTGGCACCCTTTCCTGCACTTCAGTCAGTTCCGTTCAGTCGCTCAGTCGTGTCCGACTCTTTGCGACCCCATGGACAGGAGTACGCCAGGCCTCCCTGTCCATCACCAACTCCCAGAGTTTCCTCAAACTCATGTCCGTTAAGTCGGTGATGCCATCCAACCGTCTCATCCTCTGTCGTCACCTTCTCCTCCCGCCTTCAATCTTTCCCAGCATCAGGGTCTTTTCCAGTGAGTCAATTCTTCACATCAGGTGACCAAAATATTGGAGTTTCAGCTTCAGCATCAGTCCTTCCAATGAATATTCAGGACTGATTTTCTTTAGAATTGACTGGTTGGATCTCCTTGCAGTCCAAGGGACTCTCAAGAGTCTTCTCCAACACCATAGTTCAAAAGCATCAATTCTTCGGTGCTCAGTTTTCTTTATAGTCCAACTCTCACATCCATACATGACCACTGGAAAAACCATAGCTTTGACGATTTGGACCTTTGTTGGCTAAGTAATGTCTCTACTTTTTAATATGCTATCTAGGTTGGTCATAGCTTTTCTTTCAAGGAGCAAGCGTCTTTTAATTTCATGGCTGCAGTCACCATCTGCAGTGATTTCAGAGCCCCTCAAAATAAAGTCTCTCACTGTTTCCACTGTTTCCTCATCTATTTGCCATGAAGTGATGGGACCAGATGCCATGATCTTAGTTTTCTGAATGTTGAGTTTTAAGCCAACTTTTTCACTCTCCTCTTTCACTTTCATCAAGAGGCTCTTTAGTTCTTCTTCACTTTCTGCCATAAAGGTGGTGTCATCTGCATATCTGAGGTTATCGATATTCCTCCTGGCAATCTTGATTCCAGTTTGTGCTTCTTCCAGCCCAGCGTTTCTCATGATGTGCTCTGCATATAAGTTAAATAAGCAGGGTGACAATATACAGCCTTGATGTACTCCTTTTCTGATTTGGAGCCAGTCTGTTATTCCATGTCCAGTTCTAACTGTTGCTTCTTGACCTGCATACAGGTTTCTCAGGAGACAGGTCAGGTGGTCTGGTATTCCCGTCTCTTTAAGAGTTTTCCACAGTTTGTTGTGATACAGTCAAAGGCTTTGGCATAGTCAATAAAGCAGAAGTAGATGTTTTTCTGGAACTCTTTTGCTTTTTCGATGATCCAGCAGATATTGGCAATTTGATCTCTGGTTCCTTTGCCTTTTCTGAATCCAGCTTGAACATCTGGAAGTTCACGGTTCACATACTGTTGAAGCCTAGCTTGGAGAATTTTGAGCATTACTTTGCTAGTGTGTGAGATGAGTGCAGTTGTGCAGTAGTTTGAGCATTCTTTGACATTGTCTTTCTTTGGAATTGGAATGAAAACTGACCTTTTCCAGTCCTGTGGCCACTGCTGAGTTTTCCAATTTGCTGGCATATTGAGTGCAGCACTTTCACAGCATCGTCTTTCAGGATTTGAAATAGCTCAACTGGAATTCCATCACCTCCACTAGCTTTGTTTTTAGTGATGCTTCCTAAGGCCCACTTGACTTCGCATTCCAGGATGTCTGGCTCTAGGTGAGTGATCACACCATCGTGATTATCCGGGTCGTGAAGATCTTTTTTATTACAGTTCTTCTGTGTATTCTTGCCACCTCTCCTTAATATCTTCTGCTTCTGTTAGGTCCCTACCATTTCTGTCCTTTATTGAGCCCATCTTTGCATGAAATGTTCTCTTGGTATCTCTAATTTTCTTGAAGAGTTCTTTCCTATTCTATTGTTTTCCTCTATTTCTTTGCATTGATCGCTGAGGAAGGCTTTCTTATCTCTCCTTGCTGTTCTTTGGAACTCTGCATTCAAATGAGTATATCTTTCCTTTTCTCCTTTGCCTTTTACTTCTCTGCTTTTCACAGCTATTTGTAAGGCCTCCTCAGACAACCAGTTTGCCTTTCTGCATTTCTTTTTCTTCACTTACCCCTCTCCTGATGGACCTTTAGGTTGTTTGCTAGCTTCATTTCTGTTTTTTTTTAAAGTCACTGGCAGCACTGCCAACAGTTTTTTACCCTTCACCAGTGCTTTATAAATGTCAGTCTGATAGTGAAAATGTTACTGATATTACTTATTAAAAAAATTATTTATTTTTGGCCGTGCTGCATCTTCATTGCTGCATTCAGGCTTTCCTTTAGTTGTGGCAAGTGGGGGTTACTTTTTTTTTTCCCTTTATTTTTATTAGTTGGAGGCTAATTACTTTACAGTCTTGCAGTGGTTTTTGCCGTACATTGACGCGAATCAGCCGTGGGTTTACATGTGTTCCCCTTTAGTTGTGTGCAGGCTTCTCATTGCGTTGGCTTCTCTTGGGGATCACAGGCTCTAAGGTATGCGGGCTTCCGTAGTTGCAGCGTGCCAGCTTAGTTGCCCCATGGCGTGTCCCTCCCGGGATCAAACCCACGTCGCTTGCATTGGCAGGTGGATTCTTAACCACTGGACCACCAGGGAAATCTTCTATCTTGTTTGAAAAGGCACTTTTTTAGTTACGAGTGTGGTAATGCATCCCTTTCTATGATTCAAAGCCATTGATGTTTCTCTCTTGTGAGTTGCCACTCTCCTCTTGCACTTGGCCTTCTTCTTGTGGATCTGTTAGTGCTCTGTTATCAAGGAAACCAGCCCTCTGCCCTGTGTTTCAGACTTTTTTGTCTCTAGTGTGTTTGCCCACTGACTTAAATTTTTTTAAAGTGTGGTTGTTGCTAATTGATTTTGTTTATTCATTAAAATTTTGTATTTTTTTCTGTTGATAAAATTGACATATAATCATGATTGTTATATTAGTTTTAGTTGTACAAAGTAATGATTTGTTATTTGTATGTACAAAATAATCACCATAATTAGTTAACATCCATCACCTCACGCATTAAACATTTTTTTTTACCCCCTTTTAAGGTCTACTCTTTTGACCTTAATTTTCACATTGTCCATAAATATGTGGGCTGTGTGTCTTGTTCTTGGGATGTGTATCTGTATCTTATTTAGAGAGATTTCCTTATTCTCAAGTCATTAAGGAACAATCTCCAATGATCACCATCAGTAGTCGTTGGGTAGGGAAGTGCAGGTCCCCGCACAGCGAGGTAGCGCGTCAGCCTCGCCGCGGTGGCTGTGATAAAAAGCACAGCAGAAACCAGCGCTGACAACGATGTGGAGAAACTGGAAACTTCACCCGCTGCTGGCAGGAATAGAAAATGGTGCAGCACTTTGGAAAACCAACCATCTTGCCGTCCCTCAAATGATTGAATTTAGGATTACCATTTGACTAGCAATTCCACTCCTGGGTTTACACCCAGGAGAATTTAAGAATTGAAACTTGTACACCAGTATTTATAGAAACATTGTTTAGAATAGCCAAAAAGCAGAAATGGCACAATTGCTCATCAGCTGATGACGTAAACATCATGTAGCCTGTCCACATAATTGATACTATTCAGCCATAAAAAGGAGCGACGTGTGCTATGCCCTACGGCGTGGTTGAACCTTGAAGATAACCACATTCAAGGACAGAAGCCACAGACAAAAGACCATGTATGGTATGATTGCATTTATGGGAACTGTCCACAGGCAAATCTATAGAGGTGGAAAGTGGTTGCCAGGAGCTGGGGGCATGAGAACGGGGAGTGACTGCCGATGGGTGTGGAGTTTCTTTCTGGGGTGATAATTATAGTGATGATGGTTTTGTAAGTATTCTAAAAGTCATTGAATTGTGCACTTTAAGTGGGTGAGTAATATCTCAATAAAGTCATTTTGCTTGCATGCATGCTCAGTCGCGTCTGACTCTTTCTGACCGTGTGGGCTATGGCCTGCCAGGCTCCTCTGTCCATGGAATTCTCCAGGCAAGAATTCTGGAGTGGGTTGCCATTTCCTTCTCCAAGGGGTCTTCCTGACCCAGGGATTGGCCCTGCGTCTCCTGCATTGGCAAGCAGATTCTTTACTGCTGAGCCTCCCGGGAAGCTCAAAGCTATTTTAAATATTTTTTGTAATTCTAGTACTTTTAGCTTTTATTTTCACTTTTATAGTTCATCTAGAATTTGTTCTGATATAATAAGTGAGGGGAGAAATTAATACTGTAGCTTTAATGTGTTTTAATATTTTGTAATATTTCCTCATGTTTTTCAAAAATGTCTTGGCTGAAAAAAAAAAATGTCTTGGCTGTATGTGCACTTTTATTTTTCCATATGAATTTTAGAATTTGCTTGAATAGTGAAAAAAATCCTGTTTGATTTTTCAGTGGGATCATGTTTTAAAAATTAGACTAGAGAATTGGCACCTTTAAACACTATTCATGGGCATTTCCCCAAGCTTTTTATATCTCTTTATAAGTGTGTTTTATGTCTCTAGTAACTTCTTTTTAATGTTTTTTGTAATTGGGTACTTTTCATAAAGAATATTGTGAATAGGTTACTTTGTAAATAGGTATTGATACACATAGCACAATTCAAAAGGTACAGAGGAGTGTGCAGTGAAAAGCATCTCTCTTCAGCTGCTACCCTTAGCCAGGAATTCCCCTCCTGAGAGCAGCCCCCTCAGCCCATTTCTTGGGTGTCTTCACAGAGACACACTTGGCTTATGAGAAGAAACATACAAACATACATGTATTTAATCACCATGGTAACAAATGCAGACCACTGTTCTGGACCAGGTGTTTTCTTAATATATCTTATAGTTAATTCAACATCAGGACACTTTAGACGCACCATTGCCTCATTGTTCTGTGTTTCAGAGTATCCATTATATATATATTATAATGTGTTTGCTAATCCTTTTCTGATGACACTCTGCCTGGTCATTGGCCCCTGACTCCTGGGGGGACCCCTACCCCGGAGCCTCATCTGGTATGTCTTTTAGGGACCTTCTCATGACCCCGACATTGACATTTGGTGGGAAGGGGCTAGCCCTTTTGTGACAGCCACATTTTTTTAGTGTACTGTTTCGAGTAATTAAATATTTGATTAGAAAGATACTCATTGAGAAGTCTTGCTCTCAGCCTTGTCCCCCTTCCTTCATCCCCCTCTTCATAGGTCATCACAGTTATTAGTTGTTTGTGTATCCTTCGTCTATCCTGCCGGTGTTAGATGCGTAGAGTAGGCTTCCCAGGTGGCACTAGTGGTAAAGAACCCCCTGCCAGTTCAGGAGACATAAGAGATGCAGTTGGATCCCTGGGTCAGGAAGATTGCTTGGAAAGGCATGGCCACCCACTCCAGTAGTCTTGCCTGAAGAATCCCATGGACAGAGGAGCCTGGCGGGCCACAGTCCATGGGGTCACAAAGAGTCAGGCACGACTGACGCGACTTAGCACACACAGCGCATGTGCAGATATACATCTTTCTTCTGCCAGTATATGTACTCCTCCATGTTCTGTTATTCACTTAGTAGATACCGGAGAGCATTCTGTATCAGTACACAGTTCCCTCAGTCTTTTTTTTTTAATAGCCACATTTTAGTAGTGGTCCCATGTCAGGAGGCACCATCATTTATGAGTCCTGTGTTGATGGACATTTAGGTGGTTCCCAGGAATTTGCTATAGTGTATGGCCTTTCATCTCTCTTTATATTCACATTTGGCTGTATTATAGTCCCAGGATAAAGTCCCAAAATGGAATTGCCAGATTAGAAGGTTTGTAATCTTGACCAATTTGGCCAGATCACCTTCCACTGGCCTCAAGCCGTTTCCCACAACCCTGAGTAATGTCCCCACAGGGTCGCCAGAAGCACGGTCTGAAAAAAGAATAGCTCTGCGGACGTTGCTGTCATCTGAGCTGGTGAGGCTTAATCGTGGTTTGAAGTAGAGCAAAATGCCAAAGCGGGGGCCTTCGCTCAGGAAATATTGATTGGGTTGTTTGGGGCCTGCCAGATTTCCTTTCCTGCAGCTCCTCCACTTCCCACCTGCAGGCCGGGCTACGCCACAGACTTATCCTGCCCTCCTGGGCTTCAGGGAGAGCTGGCCCCTGGCCACGTTACATCCCACAGACCAAGCCATGGGGAGCTGCTCTGCTTAGGCTGGTTTCCAGAGGCTCATGTGCATCTCTGTTTGCAAGTCCAAAGTGACCTAGAGGGGTGGAAGCTACTGGTTAGGTCCCCACCCCAAAGTCTGTCTGCTTCCCTCCCTCCTTTGTCCCCCTCTCCCTCCCTCTCCTCTTTCCTTCCTGCGAACCTCCCTCCCACCTCCCTCCCATCCTTCCTTCTTTTGGTGAAATGCATGCCATCTAAAAAGGAATGCATGTAATACGTCTGTGCCAGCATAAAGGAATCCCCGTTGCCCACCTCAGGAACAGACGTCACCTTCCCTCAAGGGCACTGTGTGCCCTCCCTGATATGTCCCTTTCTCTCTCCCCTAGAGGTGACTGCTGACTTGAATATTCTGGATTTTATTCCCTTGCTTTTCTTTTTACTTCTGCATATGTGTGTATATGTATATATGCACATACGTACACACAATTTGTTGAAATCATACTGGGTATATTCTGCTGTGACTTTCTTGGGTCAACGTTGTTTTCTTAGCTTTATCTTGGGTGATGTGCATCACCTGCTTACTCGGTTGTGTGACTGTAGCTTCATTTCTTTAGGTGTGGTTCCTGCCAGAAGCATGTGTACTGTTGGATCGTTTGTGCTCCAGGTGTTGTCTGTGAGATCCGCCCACAGCACGTTCTGTAAGATTCCCTCACGCGAACGTGCTGCCTCTCGTTCCTCCATCCCCGGCACGGGCTAGGGGCTGCTGCTCACGCAAGGCTTCTGGAGACGAGGCTCCGGGTGCGTCCTTGGGCAGGCATCCTGCGCGCCGGCGCACAGTGCGTTTCCGTAGGCTGCGTGACTTATGTGGAGTTGCTGGGTTTAGGGTGTGTGTTTTTACTCCACACTTGACTTTTTCAGAGGGGATCTGGATTTACATTCCATCAGCTCTGTGAGACTTCCCACTGTGCTGTATCCCCACTAGAGCTTGGCATTTCCAGACGTTTTAAATGTTTGTCAGTTTGATGGTTATGAAATGTTTCAGTTGTGATTTTAACTGCCTTTTAATGGATTGCTAATAAAGTTTTTTCTATGTTTATTGGCCATATTTCCTTTTCTGTGAAATGCTGTTCATGTTTTGTGTTTTTTTGCCCCAATCTTTTTCTTATTGATTATAAAGAATCTACCTGCAATGCTAAAGACCTGGGTTCAATCCCTGGGTCAGGAAGATCCCCTGGAGAAGGGAAGGGCAACCCACTCCAGTATTCTTGCCTGGAGAATCCCCATGGACAGAGGAGCCTGGCAGGCTACAGTCCACGGGGTCGCAAAGAGTCAGACATGACTAAGCAACTAACACTTTCACATATGTATTTTTTATGGGTGCTAATCTTTCATCAATATACCCTTTGTCAGTTATTGCAAATGTGTTCTCCTAGCTTGTAGCTCACCACTTCACTCTCGGCCTGATGTTTGTTTTGGCCTGATGTTTCAGAGGGAGATGGAGTTTTTTGTTTGGTTTGATTAACAGAAGTTCTTAATTTTAACTTTGTTAAATACCAATCTTTTCCTTTATGAATTATCTCTGTTCTGTGAATGAAGGTGCATGAGTCAAACTAGACTTACTATTTTTATAAATAAAATTTTATCAGAGCATGGATAAGCCCATTCTTTCATGTGTTGTCTGTGACCACTCTCCTGCTGCAGCAGCAGAGTTGAGCAACAGGGCTCAAAACTCCTGAAATATTTACTGTCTGGCCCTAAAAGATATCTGCTTTTTCTGTGAGAGTTGTTCCCTAATTTCTACCAAATAGAATTGGATGAGCAAGTCTGTCAGCACCTTTTTTCCACCAGCATCTTCTTTTTTTAATGTTTATTTTTGTTTCTTTTATTTGGCTGTGCCCAGTCTTAGTTGTAGCATGTGGGAGCTTTGCTCTTGCATGCAGCATGCAGGGTCTTTAGTTGCAGCATGTGGAATCTAGTTCCCTGACCAGGGATTGAACCCAGGCCCCCTGCGTTGGGAGTGCAGAGTCTTAGCTACTGGACCACCAGGGAAATCCCAGAAGCCTCTTCTTTGCAGCTTTTATATTTCTCTCTCTGTAGGTAAACTTTCTCATGGATTTCATTTTCCAGATTAGCAAAGAGTTGCAAACTAGCCATCACAGGCTAATTCTGGTTATAAAACAGTTTTGTTTGGTTCAGACATTTAAAAAAGTAAATGCAAGTGTTTAAAGTCAGATTTGACATGAATATTTGAGTTTCTGATTTCTTTTGAAAAATTAAAAGTTCAGAGAGCCTTGCCCTGCGTGCCGCAGTGGTGACCCTCTCTTAGGGTGGAGGCCGGAGTCCTCTGCAGACGCCGTCTTTACCGCTGTGCTCTCTGTCGCTCCTTTATTCCAAGCTCGTTACTACCATTTCTTTTGCTGCATTATTTTTTTGTGTAGTAGAGTTAATTATATTGATCGACTGTTTACAGGCCTACTTCATTTTATAGTGCTTTGCTTCATTGCATTTCACAGATAATTGCATTTTTTACAAATTGAAGATTCGTGGCAACCCTGCGTCGAACTAGTCTGTCAGCACTGTTTTTCCGATAGCATCTGCTCACTTCATGTCTGTGTCTCCCAGTATTTCAAACCTTTTCATTATTTTTATATTTGTTACAATGGTCTGTGATTTTTGATGTTTTGCTCTTGTAATCGTTTTGGGGTACCACAAACCACAACCTGTATAAAGTGTGGTAAAATGCTATCAAATAGCATCACATACTACAGAGAAACCTTTGTGAAAGGGAGAGATTGAGAAATTGCCATAGACACTCCAGCTTTCAGCACCACCACCCTCATCAGTCAGCACCCACCCACATCAGAGCAAGACCTCCACCAGCAAAGAGATTGTGATTTGCTGGAGTTTCAGATGATGGTTAGCATTTTTTAGCAATAAAGCATTTTTGAATTAAGGTCCGTACCTTGTGTTTTTAGACGTAATGCTGTTGCACACTTAACAGACCATAGTATAGAGTGAACATAGTTTTTGTATGCGCTAGGAGACCCCCAAATTTGAGTGACTTTATCCCAGTAGTTGCTTTATTGCAGTGGTCTAGAACTGAACCTGCAGTATCAAACCAGCCTTGCATCTTTGAGATAAATCTGCTTTGTCATGATGTAGTATCATTTTTATATATTAATGGGTTTTCCTTGCTTATATTTTATTAAGGACCTCCATGTCTGTGTCCATGAGGGATATTGGTGTATTATTTTTTGGGTTTTTTGGTGTGTTATTTTTATTGTGTGTGTGTCTATGTGATGTCTATGTCAGGTTTTGATGTTAGAGTTATGCTATCCTCAAAAATTGAAGAAAAGCAATTCCTTGTTCTATTTTCTGAAACTTTGTGTAAGATTGGTGTTATTTCTTCCTCATAACTGATAGAATTCAGTAGAAATTCTGGGCTTCTGTAGAATTTGTGACGATACCCTTCACTCCTGTTGTTTATGATTGGTATTCTCCTTTCTTCATCAGTCTAGCTAGGAGCTTATCTTCTGTTGATCTTTGTCAAGAATCAACTTTGGCTTTGTTCGTTTTCTCTCTTACTTGTCCATTTTCTATTTTATTGACTTCTGCTCTTTGTCATTTCCTCCTTTCTCCTGTGTTTGGGTTTGATTTTGTGCTTCTTCTTTGTTGTTGTTGTTGTACTTTAAGGTGATATCTTAGGCCGTCAGTTTTAAGCCTCTTTTCTAACAAGCATTTAAAGCTGTAAGTTTCCTGCTACATGCATCTCTAGGTGTATCCCACAACTTCTAATATATTGTATTTTATATATTTTATGTATTTATTTTATACATATTGTATTTTCATTAGGTATTAAATGTTACCTAATTTCCCGTGTAATTCTTCTTTGACCCATGGATCATTTAGAATGTGTTAATTTCCAGATACTTGAGGTTTCCTAGATATTTTATTATATACACACACGCACACACACACTTTTACTTATTTATTTTTGACTGTGCTGGGTCTTCGTTGCTGCTCAGGCTTTTCTCTCGTTAGGGGGAGCAGGGCTGCTTCTCGTTGCGGTGCACGGGCTTCTCTTGTTTGGGAGCGCAGCTCTCGGGCGTGCAGGCTTCAGTGGTTGCAGCACGTGGGCTCAGTCGGTGCTCTTCTCCGGCTCTGGAGCACAGGCTCAGCAGTTGTGGGGCACAGCCTTGGTTGCTTCGTGGCTTTGTGGGATCCTCCCAGATCAGGGGTTGAACCCGTGTCTCCTGCATTGGCAGGCGGATTCTTTACCCCTGAGCCACCAGGGAAGCCCGATATTTTATTATTATTGATTCTAAATTAATTCTGTTGTATTTAGAGAGCTTACTCTGTATGATTTCGTTCTTCTAAAATTAATTGAGACTCTGGCCCACTTTATGGTCTTCCTCAGTGAATATACCATGTGTACATGAAAAGAATGTTTTCAAGAACTGTATTTTGCGGTTGCTAGGTGTATAGTACTGGATAAATATCCATTAAGCAAAAGTGTTTCATGCTGTAGCTTGGATGGTCTGTGTCTTGATTTGTTTTTTTTTTCGCTTTGGTTCTCTTATTTATTGAGCCAGGTGTCAAAATCTCCAGCTATGATTGTGCATTTGTTTTTTTCTTTTGATTCTTTCAGTTTTGATTTCATTTATTTTGAAGCTGTTATTAGGCAAATATGTTCATGATTAAGTTTTCCTGATGAACTGCATCTCTTTAAAATTTATTTAATTGGAAGATGATTACTTTACAATATTGTGATGCTTTTTGCCATACATCAACACAAATCAGCCACGGGTGCACATGTGTCCTCCCATCCTGATCACCCCTCTGTCCGTCCTCCTTTCCCATCCCATCCCTCTGGGTTGTCCCGGAGCACTGGCTTTGAGTGCCCTGCTTCATGCATTGAACTTGCACTGGGCATCTATTTTACATATGGTAATAAACATGTTTCAGTGCTGTTCTTTCAAATCATCCCATCCTTGCCTTCTCCCACAGAGTCCAAAAGTCTGTTTTTTTACATCTGTGTCTCTTTTGCTGCACTGCATGTAGGATCATCATTACCATCTTTCTAAATTCCATATATATTTTTTAATATACGGTATTCGTATTTCTCTTTCTGACTTACTTCACTCTGTATAATAGGCTCCAGTTTCATCCACCTCATTAGAACGGACTCAAATGTGTTCCTTTTTATAGCTGAGTAATATTCCATTGTGTATATGCACCACAACTTCCTTATCCATTCATCTGCCGATGGACATTTAGGTTGCTTCCATGTCCTAGCTGTTGTAAATAGTGCTGCAATGAACACTGGAGTACATGTGTCTCTTTCAGTTCTGGTTTCCTCAGGCTGTATGTCCAGCAGTGGGATTGCTGGGTCATATGGCAGTTCTATTCCCAGTTTTTTAAGGAATCTCTATACTGTTCTCCACAGTGACTGTACCAGTTTGCATACCCACCAATGATATAAGAGGTTTCCCATTTCTCCACACCCTCTCCAGCATTTATTGTTTGTAGACTTTTTGATGGCAGCCATTCTGACCAGCGTGAGATGATACCTCATTGTGGTTTTGATTTGGATTTCTCTAATATTGAGTGATGTTGAGCATCTTTTCATGTGTTTATTAGCCATCTGTATCTCTTTGGAGAAATGTCTGTTCTTCTGCCCACTTTTTGATTGGGTTGTTTGTTTTCCTGGTATTGAGCTGCATATATCATGCGACCCCCTTTGCAGCACACTAGACTTCCCTGTCCATCCCCATCTCCTGTAGCTTACTCACACTCAATGTCCATCGAGTCGGTGATACCATCCAACATCTCATCCTCTGTCGTCCCCTTCTCCTCCTGCCTTCAATCTTTACCAGCATCAGGGTCTTTTCCAGTGAGTCAGGTCTTTGCATCAGGTGGCCCAAGTACTGGAGTTTCAGCTTCAGCATGTGTCCTTCCAATGAATTTTCAGGGTTGATTTCCTTTAGGATGGACTGGTTTGATCTCCATGCAGTTCAAGGGACACTTAAGAGTCTTCTCCAACACCACAGTCCAGCTGCTTATATATTTTGGGGATTAATTCTTTGTCAGTTGTTTCATTTGCTATTATTTTCTTCCATTCTGAAGGCTGTCTTTTCACCTTGCTTATAGTTTCGTTCATTGTGCAAAAGCTTTTAAGTTTAATTAGATCCCATTTGTTTATTTTTGTTTTTATTTTCACTGGTGGGTGGGTCATAGAGGATCTTGCTGTGAACTGCAACTTTTATCATTCTGGTATAGGCTTCTTTTTCCCTGGTAATACTTTTTATTTTGCAGTCTACTTTGTCTCATCTAATGTGGCCACACCCACCTTTTTTATCTGTATTTTTACATGGCATTTCTTTTTTTCATTTATTTCCTTTCCGAAAGAAAAATGAATGCACCATACAGCATGTGAGATCCCAACCAAGGATGACGTCCACACTCTGCAGTGGAAGCATGTAATCTTAACCCCTGGACCACCAGGGAAATCCTTGAGTTTTATATTGAAAGTGATTGTTTTGTGGTGGTGGTTTAATCACTAAGTCTTATCCAACTCTTATGACCCAGTGGACTGTAGCCCACCAGGCTCCTCTATCCATTAGATTTCCCAGGCAAGAACACCAGAGTGGGTTGCCATTTCCTTCTCCAGGGCATCTTTCCAACCCAGGAATCGAACCCACATCTCCTGTGTTGTAGCAGGTTATTTTGTGAACAGTGTATAATTAGGTCTTGCTCTATCAATTCTGACAATCTTTGCCTTGTAATTGGAGTGTTTAGCCCATTGACTTGTAATTACTGATCAATGTAATTATTGATATAGTCAGGTTATCTCTATCGTTGTTATTTGTCCCTTCTCATTTTTACATCTCTTCTACCTTTCCTGTAGTCTTTTGGATCAAGTAAGTATTTTTCAGAATTCCATCTTGGTTTACCAATGCTTTTTTAGCTATACCTCTTTGCATCATTTTTTTTTTGGTTACTCTGGAGAGTGTAATGTTCATCCTTAACTTCTCATAGTCTATTTAGAATTAGTATTGTAATACACCATATAGACTATAGAAACCTTGCAACTATATAGGTACATTTCCTCCTTCCACCCCATCCTTTATGTTACATTTGTCATATGCACTGCATGTACATATGTTATAAACCCCCACAAGACAGTGTTTTAATTTTTGGTTTAAACTTTGGTAAAATAGTGTTTTAATTTTTGTATATATTATATAGTTTTAGTTTATTTTAATTTTGGCTTTAAACATTGATAAAACAATGTTTTAATTTTTGTATGTATTTTAAAGAAACTGGAGAAAAATTCTTTAGTGTTTACCTAGGTTACTATTTCTGATGTTCTGCATTCTTTTTTGAAGATCCAAGTTTTCATCTCATAGCATTTATGTTCAGCCTGAAGAACTGTAGCATTTCTTTTAGTTCAGGTCTGTTATTTATGACAAGATGTTGTACCATTGTCTTTCAGCCTCCATTATTTCTGGTGAAAAGTTAGCTGTCATTCAAGTTATTGTTTCCCCGAATAATGTCTTGTTTTTTTTCTAGTTGCTGCCAAGATTTTCTCTATTTATTTTGTTTTCAACAGTCTGATTATAATATGCCTAGGTGCTTTTCTTTGATATTATCTTGCTAGTGGTTCACTGGATTTTTGAGTCTGTAAGTTTGTCTTTGACCAACTTTGGGGAAATTTTCCAGTTATTATTTCTTCAAATATTTTTTTCCTGCCCTATTCTCTTTCTCCTCTCCTTCTGGGATTCCAAATGTTAAACTCTTTTCTGTTGTCCCACGTTTGTCTGAGACCCTGTTCATTTATTTGTAATCTATTTCACTTTGAATAATTTCTGTCAATTTATTTTCAAGTTCATAGACTTTTCTCTGTTGTTTCCATTTGGTTGTTAAGCCTCCTAGTTAATTTTGAAGTTTCAGATATGATATTTTGTATATGTAGGATTTCCACTTAGTTCTTCGTTTATAGTTTATGTCTGAAACTTCTCATCTTTTATTTTGCACATATTTTGCTTTATGACACACAGTATTGTTATAATGGCTGTCTTAAAACCCATGTCCACCAGGTGTCATTGATTGACACTTCTCTTGAACAGGGATTACATTTTTCTGTTTCTCTGTTTGTTGAGTAACTTTTTATTGCACCCTGGACGTTGTGGATGATGCCTTGTGGAATTTCTGGATTCTGTTATATTCCTCTGAAGGGTAGTTGTTGTTTGTTTGTTTGTTTTCCATTTATTTTTATTAGTTGGAGGCTAAATACTCCACAACATTGCAGTGGGTTCTGTCACACGTTGACATGAATCAGCCATGGAATTACATGTGTTCCCCATCCCGATCCCCCCTCCCACCTCCCTCTCCACCCGATTCCTCTGGGTCTTCCCAGTGCACCAGGCCCAAGCACTTGTCTCATGCATCCCACCTGGGCTGGTGATCTGTTTCCCTATAGATAATATACATGCTATTCTCTCGAAACATCCCACCCTCGCCTTCTCCCACAGAGTCCAAAAGTCTGTTCTGTACATCTGTGTCTCTTTTTCTGTTTTGCGTATAGGGTTATCATTACCATCTTTCTAAATTCCATATATATGTGTTAGTATGCTATAATGATCTTTATCTTTCTGGCTTACTTCACTCTGTATAATGGGCTCCAGTTTCATCCATCTCATTAGAACTGATTCAAATGAATTCTTTTTAACGGCTGAGTAATATTCCATGGTGTATATGTACCACAGCTTCCTTATCCATTCGTCTGCTGATGTTTTAAAGGTGGATATTAACCTGATTGGCCCCAGCTGCTAATCAGTGTTTGACCCTTTTTTCTTAGGCAGTGTTTGACCCTTTTTTCCTTAACCGGACTGCTTGCAGTTTGGACTGGAGGTCAGCCAGAGACTTAGAATTATTATTCCCCAAATTGGAGGCTCCCTCTTTCTGGGATTTCCTCCCTTCACTTTTCATATTCTGTGGTTTTCCAAATCTCTCCTCTGGTTCTTTAGGCCGGAAAAGTACACATCATGTGTGTTTTCTCTTAGAGTTGTAGCCACCCTTTGTTGAACCTGCGCTTATTCTGCCCTCTTATCTTTGACTGTCCAGAATCCCCCTGCTTTGTTGACTCTCCAGGGCCTTCTGTAGTCTTCTTGTTTGTTGTTCCTAAGTTCGTGGTTGTTAGCCACGAACTCAGCCATACAGGAAGTGGCACTCCATGCAGTAAAGACAAAAGTGAAATTGCTCTTACCCATGTCACACTTGAGAAAGTGGGAGATTTGGGGACATGTAATTCCAGAAAAACAATCAGTGCATTTCTCACAGCTTAAAATAGTGTGTGTGTATCTAAAGTATGTAACTTAGATGCCATTATGAAGCAAAATCATAGTGAGAACTATGGCTGATCTATAAGAAAGATGGATTTTTTTTAAAGAAAACAAAGCGAAAGAACATACCCAGTGTGTTTTGACTCATGTGCCTTCCTTCATGAGCCCCTACTGGCAGTTGCATTTTCAGTTGATGCTTACTAGTCAGAATGGCCTTGCAGGATCACTACCGCCACCTGTTGGCTGATTGAACGTGCTTCTGCTTGAGTGTAGTGATGTTTTTGTTAAAAAAAAGTTTCAAGACTTAAAAACCCTTCTGCATCAGATGCTTTGGCATTCAGAGAAATACGGATGTTCTTGCCTTCAGAGAGTTTGACACCAAGCAATATAAGCTTATCCCTGCTCTAATTCGGTGAGATATTATATATTAAGACAAAGTTAATACAAGAAATGCCACAAACTGGCTTGTAACAAGTTTCAAATTAGTGGCATGGAAAATAAGTGCTCTAATTCATAGTAGGGAGAGATTACTGTATACTGGGAGGGAGGCCTGGTGACAGAGAGGGCCTCACACTGGGTCCTGAAGCAGTTTAGGGGGAAAGAAATGGCAGGTAGAGGAAACAGTGTGAGCACTGGTGGATGTGTGTGTCAGATTCAGACTATCTGCGCTTCCCATTCTGTGATCCCAAACCACCAAACAGAGTAATATGTTGTAGCCTGACACTGAGGTTTGTGCTTTTTCCTTTAGGGTGTAGGGGGAGCATGAGGACAGAGTGTGTTTTTATCTGGTTCAGGCAGGCTTATTGCACTGTTGGTTTATTCTTAAAATCACTGTAGAAAGTTCAGTTCAGTTGCTCAGTCGTGTCCAACTCTTTGCGACCCCATGGCCTGCAGCTCCCTGTCCATCTCCAGTTCCCAGAGCCTACTCAAACTCATGCCCATCGAGTCGGTAATGCCATCCACCATCTCATCCTCTGTCACCCCCTTCTCCTCCCGCCTTTGATCTTTCCCAGCATCAGGGTCCTTTCAAATGAGTCGGCTCTTCGCATCAGGTGGCCAAAGTGTTGGAGTTTCAGCTTCAGCATCAGTCCTTCCAGTGAACATTCAGGATTGATTTCTTTTACGATTCACTGGTTGGATCTCCTTGCAGTCCAAGGGACTCTCAAGAGTCTTCTCCAACACCACAGTTCAAAAGCATCAGCATTCAGCTTTTTTTATAGTCCAACTCTCACATCCATACATGACTACTGGAAAAACCTGAAGAAAGTTCAGTTAACCTGAAATCAGACCTGCTTTTGATAGTATATTGATTAATATAATCTTGGAATATAATGGAAAGTCTTAAAAGCCTGGTTGAAAATACGGGTTGCTTTTGTTTTCCCCTTTTCTCAACTCTGAGGATTTATATTATTCCAGTCATAAACAACATTATTAAATACTCAAAAATATTCTGAATATTAGGTGGGAAAAAAACCAAAAGGAATAGGAAAAATAAGACATGAGAAATATAATCTTGGAACAAGGAAGTCCTTTTCAAGCAAAAAGACTAATTTCCTTAGTATATAAAGAGTTCTTACAAATCAATAAGAAAAAATTAGTAGAAAATGATCAGAGGGTATCAACAGTCCATTAATGAAAAAGGAAATAGAAAATATTTTAAAATATGAGTAGATGTTCAGTTTTACTCATAAGAGAAATGTAATAGGAGAGAAATAGAAAAACTACAGTAAAATTTTTACCTGACTAATAAGCAAAGATCCAAAAGTTTCATAACAACGCCATCTTGGCAGTAGCATTTTGAAATATTTTTTATTTTGAAATATTTTGTACTTTACAGAGACATTATAGAAAGAGCACTCAGTCTTCCCCTAGTTTCCCCTAATATTGGTATCTTTCATGGCCATGGTGTAATTACTGGAAACTGAAATAACATGGACACAGTACTACTCAGCCATATGCCAGTCTCACTGGGCTTTAGCTGGTTTCCCATCCATGTCCTTTGCTGGCCGAGGACCCTCCATCCTGCATACTTGTGTCTCTTTGGTCTGTGTTGTTCCTTCAGGATCTCAACACTTTTGAAGAGTACTGGCCAGTTACTTTAGAGAGTTTCCCTCTGTTGGGGTTTGTCTGGTGTTTTCTTGATTAGCTTGAGGTGTGGTTTTGACGAGACCACGACAGAAGACAGATTGCCCTCTCACGCCACCAGGAGTTGCAGTATGTGGATACATCTCATTCCTGATGATGATGACTGTGGTTGCTCAATTAAAGGTTATCTGCTACTTACTGCACCATAAAGTACCGTTTCTGGCTTCAAAACCGGGGCAGGGCGGGGACTCTGAGATTGTGCAGATGTTCTTTTTGCAGTGAACGCCCCTCAGCCATCTGTACCTGTTGTTTGCCTGGTGGCGGTTGTCTGCTTCCATGATTCCTCTTTTACTGCTGTCAGGAAGAGGGCTTCTCCTCCGT
The DNA here is from genome assembly GCF_019320065.1 of Cervus canadensis. Lineage (NCBI taxonomy): Eukaryota > Metazoa > Chordata > Mammalia > Artiodactyla > Cervidae > Cervus > Cervus canadensis. The sequence continues at coordinate 36,811,797 of NC_057417.1, forward strand.
TTATTGACTGTTTCTGCAAGTGCAGGCTTGTGTCTGCTTTGTTCGCCTGCTGACAGTCCACCACTGTCACTGTTGAGTTGCCCAGGTTGTCCTGGATTTCAACACTGGGAGCCTGTGCCCTCCTGGCGCGTCCCGTCACCACCTCTGGCACCCCGGGCATTCCAGGCTCATCCAGTGTGTTCTCCAGGGGCCTCAGTTTCTTCTGTGGGAGAAAGGCGTTCACACACTGGAGATCCGAGTGCCGCTGGGGGGGTGACCACCCACCTGTTTGCCCAGGATGCCAGCATTTCCTGGGAGGCAGGTCCAAGGCGGTCGCTCTCCTCGGGGCCAGGAGTGCTCACTGCTGTGGGGTGTCGCTGCCTCTGGGCCTGTCCCTGGACAAAGTCAGGAGGTGCACGTGTGTGTGGTCACACACTTGTATGCACCTTGACGTTTACTTCTGCGCTACACTGGTGCCTCCACTTGCAGCATAACAGGTTCACCCTGGCCTCCCTGCCCGTGACTTGTGCTCAGGTGCGTGGTCTGCTGCTGCTGCAGTGATTGTGTGCTGTCCTTTCTGAGCCTAGCTTTACAGTGTACGCTTAACCCTGGAAGAGCCCAGTTTGAACTGCGAGGGTCCCCTTATTTGTGGTTTTTTTCCCACTAAGTGGGTACTGCAGTACTGCAGAGTCTGCAGCTGGGTGGAATCCACAGTGTGGATGTGGTTGTGTTGGAGGGCCAACTGGAGAGCCATACTTGGGTTTTCAACTTCACGGGGTGGGGGGTTCCTGTGCCCTTAACCCCCACCCCCCACGTGACTTAGGTGGGTTCTCTCAGGGCAGCTGTGTTGTTCATCATACAGTTATGCACGTTTGTTACTGTTTGCATTTCGTTTTATGTTCTCCACACACACTGGTTGCTCTTAACTATTTTCTCTTTGGGTTTGTGAAACACGACCGTGGTTCTGAGAGTCAGGAGGGAAGAGGATGCTCAGAAATGTCATTTCGCCTCAGCTCTGCTCCCTCATCCCCACCCTTCTTTTCTCCATTCTGTTCCCACACCTCTGTTATGGGTCAAATCACAAGTCCCCCAAAGACGCTGAAATTCTGACCCCAGGACCTGTGAACAGGATCCTATTTGAAAATGGGGTCTTTGCAGAAGATCCAGTTAAAGATCGTTAGGGTGGGCCCTGATCCAATCTGATGTGCCCTTATAAAAAGGGGAATTCCAACCCAGGGGCAGACACGAGCAGAGGAGGATACCGCCGTCTCCAAGCTGAGGCGCCCTGAGGCCCCCGAGGCCGGGGAGGGGGTGGAGTGGGTTCCCCCCTGCAGCCCCGCCAGCACTTGGGCTTTATTCCTCCAGCCTCCGCAACTGGGAGGTGGTAGACTTCTGTTGTTTCCGTGGCCTCGTCAGGGTGCTCTGCCACGGCAGCCCCAGGAAGCAGACACCCCGGGTACCCAGTTTCTTGTGGTTTAAATCGTGTGCCCCCAGAGACGTGAGCATGACCTTATTTGGAAAGAGGGTCTTTGTCGATGTAATAAGATGATGTCGTATTGGGTTAGAGTGAGCCCCAAACCCAGTATAACCAGTGACTCAGGAGAGAAATTTGGACACAGAGGAGACCCCCAGGGAAAGAGAGGCTGTGTGAGGACAGAGGCAGAGATGGGGGTGAGGCAGCCACGAGCCCGGGGCTGCTGGCAGCAGCAGAAGCCAGGGCAAGGTGTGGACAGACTGTCCCTCGGGGCCCGGGAGGACTCGGCCCTGCCGGCACCTTGGTTTTGCACTTCTGGCCTCCAGAACCAGGAGGGATTAATTTGTGGTTGTAAGCCACCCTGTCCCTTGTTATGACAGCCTTAGGAAATGAATACACAATCTTATTAGTTTCTGGTTAATCCTTCCTGTTGCTTTTGTACAAACGAGTGGGAACGTGGATATGTCCCTGTATCTCCTTTCTTCCATGAAGGGTAAACATGCAATAGATAACTCTTGATCACCTGGAACATTATTTTCAACAGCACAAGACAGGAAACAGTTTAAACATCCATCAGTTGAACACTAGTTAAATACTCATTGATTACACTGGATTATTATTTGTTCATTAAAAAGAGTAAGCAGCTTTATGTGTACTAAAACAGAGCAGTCGCTAAGATGTGTTCTTTTTTTAAAATGTTATTTACTTGTTTATTTTTGGCTGCGCAGGGTCTTTGTTGCTGCACGGGCTTTTTCTCTAGTTGTGGAGCGTGGAGGCTGCTCTCTAGTTGTGATGTGCGGGCTTCTCATTTCAGATCACGGGCGCTGGGTGCGTGGACTTCAGTACTTGTGGCATGTGGCTCAGTAGTTGTGACTCCTGGGCTCTGGAGCACAGGCTGAGTGCTTGTACACGTGCTTAGTTGCCCCTTGGTATGTGGGCAAGGCATCAAACCTGTGTCTCCTGCATTAGCAGATGGATTCTTTACCACTGAGCCACCAGGGACGCCCTAAGATGTGTTCTTGATAAAAATATTTATGCACAGAAGACTGGAAATAAAATGTGCCGGTCATAACCCAACAGCCCCCTCCCCAGTCTGGGAGCAGGTTTAAAACAGGTGGTTTCTGGGGCTCTGAAAAGGAGAGGCGCCCTTATCCGCTAAATTGTTCAGTTTGTGTGATTTCTGGTTTTCCTTGGGGGTAAAGATGGCTTATAACTGGGCGTGAGGGAATGTGACCCGTTCTTTCCTGACAGGACAAAGAGGCAGATGATGAGAAAAGGACCGTGAGCAGGAGGGTGGGAGAGGAAGCGGGGCAGGGCTGCAGTCAGGGATCTTCCCCAGGGCAGGTGGCTGCAGGCCTGCAGGCCGGGAGGAAGGAGTGGGCCCTGGAGGTCCAGGCTGCTGCTTGGTGGAGGGCCTGGAAGGCCAGCCTGAGGCCCTTGGAGTTGGTGGGGTTGTGTTCAGGAATGAGTCCCCTGAAATCAGAAGTATCGAGATGGAGTTGGTGTCAGAAGATTAAGTAAGTTGAGTTTAAGAGACGGGCCAGGTTGCATGGAACAGTGTGCAGGCAGGAGACCCCCTGGAAGGCCAGGGACCCCAGGTGTGCCGGGGCGAGGGCAGTGGGAGAGCTGGGGAGGCCGGGGGCCCAGGAGCAGTGCACCCGGCGTGTCACTGCTGGAAGAAGGCGCCCTGGGACACCATGCGCGCGCTCATACACACACACACACACACACACACACACACACACTGTCCCTTCACACACACACACACACACACACACACACACACTGTCCCTTCACACACACACACACACACACACAGACTCTCTCTCTCTCTCTCCCCCCTTTCCTGAGGCCCCTGAACAGGGAGCGGTTGTTCGATGTAAGAATCTCTGAAATACTTTCAGTGTCTTCGGGCTTACGTGGAAGCGTCAGGAACACTGCCAGTCTGTGCTTCCGGGGCTGCCTCCCGTCTTCCTCCAGGGGCCGCCCCATCACTCCCAATCCCAGTGGTCCAAGTGCTCAGACATGGAGGGCGGTGCTCCATGGAGAACTGAGTCCAGACTGCATCCTGAGGCCGAGCCAGGTCTTGCATCCCACTGATTTCAGCCTGAAGTCCCCTCACTTTAAAGCAGAGGGTCCCCAGCTTTTGTGGGGAGCCAGGAGCACTGTCCCTGGGAGGGGAGGCAGTGTGGGGTCACACAGTCCGCTGGCGTCGTATGTCTCCTGCGTCAGCACCATCTGTGACCACGGGGACCACAGCAGCCCTGCCTTGGCTAGTGCATACTTGAATGCTGTAACCAAATGCCACTTAATTCCAGAAGAAATACCCGTTTTTTAGGGGGAACAGGTTAGCTCTATGGTGAACATGTACACCATACATGAACAATGCAGCTAGGCCAGGGATTAAATATTCAGACTATCTGGAAACTGAATGTTTTCTAAGTTAGGGTGGTTTTAACGGTATTCCTCATTTAGCCTTTAGCAAAGGCTAAAGTGTGTTATCTATAAATCCAAAAATAAGCTTAAAGAGAAGGCAGATATTTACACCTTGTAGGAATGTGGAAGCTGATAACGTTGATTTTGAAAGCCACGAGTTACTTCTAAATCATTCCTTCCTGACCGCCACACGTGCGTAGTGTGTAACAGGCACCTGCAGCTTGTTGTGGCCTGGACTTTGACATGGCGTGTCCTGTGTTGCGGAGCCTTGAGAGTGCCGGGCAGCGAGCCCCCTCTGCACAGCGCTGGCCCGTGGCCAGTGTCTTCAGGGTGCTGGTGAGGACTGGCTGCATCCTGCCTTTGGGTGGTGGGGCTGTGTGTCTTTCTTTGGCGTCCGGCAGCCACGCCGGGCCGGGGCTGCAGTGTCGTGTGGGTGGGTTTTCTTTCTCTCCGCGCAGTGGTTCCTTGGTCCACTGTGCTGAACAGGAAGTTACCAAAAAGGAGCTGGAGAGACACTGAATCCCGTTCCTAGTTATGAGGCAGAGGAGATCATGCCCTGGTTTGCAGACTTTAAATACACTAATTTAAAAGACTCTTGTGGACAGGAGAGGAAAGGACTCAATGAAGAGTCTTTGGAAGACAACGGGACAGTTTTGGAACATGCACATCTAAAAATTTGGCTTCCTCTTAGGGAGTATTTTTTCTCCTTTTTCCATGTTAGTTACACAGTAAGGAAGACTGGCCTGTCGTTATTTCTGGCTCTGGGAGGGGCTGTGAGCATGGAGGCACATGCAAGTTTGGTGGGTTTGTGCACCAAATTGGGGGCGCATGTGGGAAGTAGGGTCAGAAGGTACCTGCCGGTTCCTGCCGTTCTGCCCCGAGTCCTCTGCCTTCTTGGTATTTGCCACATGTGAGGCGGTGTTAGCAAAACTGCCCGCCAACTACTGGCTAGATGCCAGTGCTTGTCACTTGGGATTTCTCCGGGTGACACTGGTCTCTGGAGCCTGCTTTAGGAAGCCCACATCAGCATCTGCCAGGCCAGGTGTGAACAAATCAGGGTGTTCTGTCCTGTCCTGTTCACTCACATTCTTCCTCACGTTTGTCTTTTCAGGAAAACCAGTTCTGTGTCCCTGGAGGCCCCCAGCTCAGTCCTGGGGTCCCAGGCAAAGCCTGGCCTCGAGCTTCCACGTGGGACGGCCGTTCAGCTCGCAGGCTGCTGAGGACCAGGCGGAGGCCGGGCCCCTGCACTCGATCATCAGCAGCTCGGAGACTGTGCAGGGTGAGGCGTGGTGCGGGGTGAGGCGTGCGGCCAGGGGCCTGGAGTCCGCTGCCCCCTCGAGGGGGATTACTGAGGCAGAAGCAGTGCTTGAGGGAGCCACGCACTCACTTCAGACGGAGGAAGGGCTTGGTTGGAGGGAGGGGTCCCCAAAACAATGCCTCCTGCGTTTCCGGCTTCCCCAGCACTTCTGACTTCCATCCTGGCGCGTCTGGCGCCCTCTGGTGGTCACCGGGAGTTGGCGCAGGCGCCTGCACATCTGCTAATGATCACCAAGCGAACGGAAGCTCGGCACGGCCCTGCGTTCCCGGGATGTGTGGAGGGCAGGCTCCGGAGCCGGTCCTGCCGCGGGTCCATTTCTGGCTTTCAGATGAGACAGCAACAGAGTACTTAATGCTTGGGTTAAGAGGAGTGAGGTTTTCTCCTTTGCTTTCTTAATGATTAATCTGGAAACCACCTCATTCAAGAAGAGAATCTGGGGTCTGGTTGTGGAGGCAGGTCGACGGCTTCTGCGAGCCACGGGACCTGAGTCCTGCAGGCCGCAATCAGGAGGGTGGGTGCGGGCTTGTCCGCGCTTCTCGGGGAGCGGGGACCCCTGATCTGCTCTTCTGCCTGAGCCCCAGGTGCTTGGCTTTGTTTTTGTTTTTTTGTTCTTTTTTTGTTTACTGTTTTGAGAAATGTTTAAAGATTTTTTTGAATGTTGCAAAGCATGTTCTTCTGTGAAAAAGGACGTTAAACTTTCCTGGTTGCATTCTGTGGTTCGTTACTAGGTTCTGCTACCAAACATGAGTTCCAGGCTGAGACAAAGAAGCTCCTAGACATTGTTGCCCGTTCCTTGTACTCAGAAAAAGAGGTGCGTGCCTACTAATCACTCCCAGTGCTGGCTGGTTCTGTTGGCAAGACTGTTTCTGTGCTGTCTTGGGAGAATGCCAGCTAGTGGGTTAGCAGTGAGAAGGCATTAAATTTGGACAGGTACTGGTCTTGGCTACCAATGAGAGTATTCTTACCAAAATCCACTGGGGTTTATGGACAGATATATCCAGGTGATTCTTTGAGCCACACTGAACCTGGGAAGTAATGCATTTTGCTGTTAATTTAAAAGTCTCAGGTGTTGGTGTGGGGCCCTGCTGAGGTCCATTTCTGGGGTGTTGCTCATGGACTCTGGACCCCGGGTTCACCTCCCTCATCACCTGGCCTCACTAGCCACGATCTGTGGGGCTGAAGGAAGAAGACCCCTCTGTGTGGAGCAGAGCGGCAAGGAGCGCCCGGGGCCTTTGTGAGGAGACGAAGCTGCTCCGGGCTGACAGGCGGTGGTGAACCATCATTCCATGCTCGTTGTTGCTAAAATGCAGAGAATTTGAGAGGGGTAAAGCACAGCTTTCCAAAACGAAAGGACCTTCCAGGAAGTATTTCCAGGTCTCATCCTGCTAAACTCCATCCCCAGGTGGCCCCGTGACACCCAGCTGCTTCTCTCTTGGGGCCAGGTCAGCCCTCCCATGTGCTGCATCTGACTGTAAATGGAGGTTTATCAGAGGAGAAGGGCTGTGCATACCCTGGTCGGTCGTGGGGCCTGTGGCCCCCTTTTCTCCTGAACGTGGGAGATCTGGTTTGTGGCAACCCACTAGATTAAGTGAAGCTGGTGAGCCCTTCACAGAGAAGAGAAAATATGTTTTGAGGATATTTTGACATCCCTTGGCAAGAGCTGAGAAAGAAGTTGTCTCACGGGGCCCTTGAAGTTGGAAGTAACAGACTCCTAGCTCCAGGCTGATGCTGAGGAAGGAGCAGTAGAGTCAGAGGTGACAGAAAGCTGGACCAGGGGAACATGATCCACCTCCAGTCATCCTGCGGGCGACTCTGGGGAAACTGGCTTTGAGGACGACGGGAAGTCTTTATCTGGTTAAATGCTTCCTCCCCCACCCCAGCCGGTAACACTGCTGCAGAGGCTGCTGACAGATGGGTCCTGCAGCACAGCGTCTCATCTCCATTTCCGTAGGTGTTCATTCGCGAGCTCATCTCCAACGCAAGCGATGCCTTGGAAAAGCTGCGTCATAAGCTGGTGTCTGAAGGCCAAGCGCTGCCAGACATGGAGATTCACCTGCAGACTGACGCTGACAGAGGCACCATCACAATCCAGGTACCTCCCCCGATGGGCCGGGAGATGGCCTGCCTGTCCGTCACGTCTCTAGGCTCCCAGTGACCTGCTGACCACCTTTAACTGAATATAGTTCCCTGTGCTGTATACAGTAGGCCCTTGATGTTTACCTCCTATATGTTCCAGTTTGCATCTGCTCACCCCAAACTCCCAGTCCTTCCCTTCTCCTGCCCTGTCCCGTGGCAGCTGCAAGTGTGTTCCCTATGTCTGTGATTCTGTCACTATTTCATAGACAGATTTGTGTCTTACTTTAGAGTCACATCTGAGTGATATTCTATGATAACTGTCTTCCTCCAGTCTCTCGGTCCATCCACGTTGCTACAGATGGCACTGTTTCATTCTCACTCACGGCTGAGTAATACTCCATTGTGTGCGTGTGTGTGTGACACGCACACCACGTCTTTTCCTTCATCTGTCGACGGACATTTAGGTTGTTTGATGTCTTGGCTATTGTGAACAGTGCTGCTGTGAACATGGGGGTCGTGTGTCTTCTTGAATTGGAGCTTTATCTGGATATATGCCCAGGAGTGGGATTGCTAGATCATGTGGCAACTCTATTTTTAGTTTTTTGAGGAACCTTCATATTGTTTTTCATAATGGCTGCACCAATTTACATTCCTATCAACAGTGTAAGAGGGTTCTCTCTTTGAAGAGGAGCCCCGTCATTCAAAGATAAGCACTGTTAACATTTCAGTGTATGTCTGACTGGGTTTGCCTACATACCCAGACAGGGTAAAGAAGGTTTCTGACTGCGCTGTGTGGCTTGTGGGATCTCACTTCCCCAGAAAGGGATTGAACCTGGGCTCTCAGCGTTGGGAGCATGGGGTCCTAACCACTGGACCACCAGGGAATTCCCTAAACAGATTTTTAAACCACAGAGTATTTTTTATGTAAGGTGACCCTTGAACAACACTTGGGTTGGTGGGGCAGGCCCTCCTCACTAAGATCCACACACAACCTACAGCCTGTCCTCTGGATACCCGGTTCCTCCACATTTGTGGGTCTCCCTCTGGTTCCTCTGTACCCACAGTTCTGCATCCACAGACTCAACCAGCTGCTGTTGTTCAAGGGTCGGCTGTGCCCTTCACATTTTTGACCCTGCTTTTACTGCATGTTATTGTATATTCTCTGGTACTGTGTTTTAATCACAGTCAGCTGTTTGGATTGACAGTCTTACTGTAGACACAGCAATACTTCTGGTGGCTATTACAGTTTAAGGTCAGAAAGTGAGAAAGGCAGAAGTGGGGTTCACCAGGCGGTGGGCCTGAGGGCCGTCATGTTGCCGAGGTAGCTGCTCTGGGCCCTGCTGCCCACGTCTTTGTGGGGCGTCCGTCCCTGTGCGTCTCTTCCCAGCAGGCCTGGCTCCGCTGCTCAGAACGGCTGCTGCTCTGTGATCTTCTGTCGGCTCCTCTGCTCTCTGCACGTGTGCCTTTCTTGCCGGCTGCTGCTGTTGTTTTAAGAAACTTTATTGAAGTATGTTGATGTATTATCAGGTCCCCCAAGTTCACGTGTTCAGGGAGTTTGGACTAACACACACAGTCGTGGGCCCACCATATCACTGGGGTCATCACCCAGCATTCCCCACCCTTCCTAGCCCTCATCAGCCACTGACCTGCTTTCTGTTGCTATGGTTTTCTATTTTCTACTATTTCACATAAAAAAGGAGGTGGTCTCTTGAGTTTGACTTTTCACTTGTCACGGTGGATTTGAGAGTTCTCCACGTGGTCAGACGGATCAGTAGTTTGTTCCTTTCTGTTACTGAGAAGTGTTCTGCTGTATGAAGGCATCACAGCTTCACCAGTCTCTTCACCAGCTTCTCCAGGGAGCACTGGAGATGATAGGGATTGAGCTGCCATGAATATTTCAGTCTTTGTGTGGACACATGTTTTCATTTCTTTTGGGTAAATACCTTGGAATAGGATTCCTTGGTTGTAAGGAAAGTGTCTGTTTAACTTTAGAAGAAACTGCCAAGCATTGCCAAAAGCAGGTGTCCCATTCTGCGTTCCTCCTGACAGCACGTCCTTGACACACTCGTCATTGTTGGTCTTTAATTTCAGCCATTTTAGTGAGCAAGCAGGGTTTCTCATTGTAGTTTTAGTTTTCATTTCCCTAATGGTTAAAGGTGTTTGCCATTCATGTATCTTCTTTGGGAAATGCCTTTCAGATTTTTGCTCATTTTTAATCGTTGTTTGTCATTTTATTACATTTTAAGTTCTTCGTATAGTCTAGATTCGAGTCCTATATCAGATATACTTTGCGAATATTTTCCCCTAGTCCGTGACTTGCCTTTTTATTTTCTTAGGTAGTGGCTTTTGAAAGGCATAAGTTTTTAATGAAATGCAGTTTATCACTTTTATGTTTCATGCTTTTAGTGACCTATTGAAGAAGTCTCTACCTATTCCAGAGAGATAAAAGATTTCCTCCTGTCTTTTCTTCTAGAAGTTTCACAGCCTTGGCTCTTACACTTAGCCCTCTGATCACGTGGTGTCTGCGTAAGGGAGACGGGCTGGGCGCTGCTCCGCCTGTGGCTGCTGCTTGTTTCGGCACCATTTGTTCTTCCCAGCCGCAGTGGTTTGTCATGGAACCTTTGTCACAGATCGTGTGACGCTGTGAAGCTCTGTCTGGACTCTGTTTTGTCCCTGTATCTAAGTGTCTGTCCTCTGGTGAGGTTTTCCCCAGTAAGGCCTGGCTGGTGGAATCCACCTTTCCTGATAACCTGCTGTGATGTCACGGGCCGTGAGCGGGTCCGACTGCTGCGCTTGTACCTGGCTGTTGGCGCACGCGCCCTGGTGTTCAGCTTGTCTGTCTCCTAGGACACCGGCGTCGGGATGAGCCGGGAGGAGCTGGTGTCCAACCTGGGAACCATCGCCAGGTCTGGGTCGAAGGTGAGGCCCCCGCCTTCCCTTGGGTGCTACCGCTGCTCCCCTCAGGTCAAGCATCCTAAGGGCAGCTCTGACCAGGGCTGGTCTCAGATGTGCTGGTCGCCAGCTTCAGAGGACTGTCCTCCAGTGCGTTTGTGCCAGGAGCTCCCTGCGTCATCATGGGGCCCTCAGAGGTAGTTTGTTATTTGCTGGATGGACCAGCTGGAGTGGGTACTTTGCCCACAGCTAGAGACTGGCTGACCCCAGGTTCAAAGCCAGTCCATCTCCGTCCGACGCCCTTCTGACCAGCCTCACCCCGCAGGCCTTTCTGGATGCACTGCAGAGCCAGGCGGAGGCTGGCGGCAAGATCATAGGCCAGTTCGGCGTGGGCTTCTACTCGGCCTTCATGGTGGCCGACAGGGTTGAGGTCTATTCTTGCTCGGTGGACGCAGGCAGCCCTGGGTACCGGTGGCTCTCGGATGGGTGAGTGAGTGAGCGGGCCCCACATCACCCACAGAGTGTCCCCCAGACCCTGGGCCACCAAGGCCTGGTCTGGAAGCACCAGCAGCTTCTTGGGCTTTCATGGGAGGTCTGAGCCCTGCGCTCAGGGTCTTAACTCCTTTTGTTGTTGGGTCCCACTCTGCTCCAGGGTGGGTGCCTCTTCTGAGGGTGTGTCCTTGATTCCTCGGGGTTGTCAGGGTCTGGCCCCTGGCCACCCCACCTCCTGCTGGCCCACCACGTGCTGGGCTTGCCTCACGAGTGGATGTACAGGAGCATCTCAACTTTTCACGGAGGCTGGCACCTGCTATGGCTGAGGTCAAGTGTGTGTCTCCTGAACACCCAGACTTAATTTCTGAACCTGCATTCCCGCCCTGCTAGGGCACAGCCCGTGTCCCTCATCAGAACAGAGATTCCTGTTTTGTTCCATGAACATGGGGCCAGGTCAGCTGGGATGAGAGATGACAAGGCGCCCCCTCCACTCCAGCCCCGACGGGCCTCTGCTCTCCAGAGGCAGCTCCCGGCCGGGGCTCCAGAACGTGGAGGTCTCACAGGAGGGGGTCTCCCAGGGTCTGGTGCTCACCAGCCACCACAGGGAACATGATGCCCAGAGGCTGTGCTCATGAGCAGGGGCCCCGCACCCCAACCCCAGCGCCACTGTCCCCGGGGGAGGGTTTGCAGCTGGGTTCGGAAGCGGCAAGGCTCTGACTCCCTTTCTGTTCGAGTCCTGGGGCTGCACGGGCCATCTGATGGATGGACTCACCTCCCCTCTCCCTCTTAGCTCTGGGGTGTTTGAAGTTGCCGAAGCCTCAGGAGTTAGAACCGGGACGAAAATCATCATCCACCTCAAGGCCGACAGCAGAGAGTTTGCCAGCGAGGCCCGGGTTCGAGGTGAGCGTGAGCCTGGGCCTCTGGGGCAAGCTTTGTGGGGGCTCAGGGTCTCATCTTTGTCCCACTGCTGTGTGGTGTCACTGGCCACCTGCCCGGCCTGAGTCCAGGCTTCGGACAACCAGAGCGGGTGCAGTGCCAGGTACCCCCTGCTGTCCAGGTCTCACTGTTGCTACTGAATGTGCCCAGCACCTTCCAGGGGTCGCGTTACCCGTGAAATCCTGATTAGGCTGCCAAGAAGGTATGCATGTCTCAGGGTGGCCTGGGCCCCCAGACCCAGTTCTGGAGCAAGTTCTGCTCCCCGTGGGGGCAGGGCAAGCATGAAGCCTCCCAGAGCTTTCGTGTCTAGAAGCTTCCAGTATTCATTGTTGTTTATCTGTCTTCCAGATGTGGTGACAAAGTACAGCAACTTTGTCAGCTTCCCTTTGTACCTGAACGGAAGGCGCATGAACACCCTGCAGGTGAGGCCTGCTGCCTGCGGGCTCGGCGGCCACGAAACTGAGCTGCTGCCTGTCGGGCCAGCCAGGCAGAGGGGCCTGGGGGTGGCTGTCCGAGCCCCAGGGTGGGGTGTTGGGGCGGGCAGGGTGGTGAGATCTGTGGGTACACCAGGGAGTCACCTTCACGGGCCACACCCCGCACTCCTGGCTGTGTTCAGTCACTCTGCCCTCAGCACCGTCAGTTCTGGAACAGGTCACCCCGGCCCCCCCCAGAAAGAGACCCCCCACCGTCAGCAGCCCCTTCCCTGAGCCCCCAGTAACCACAGTCTGCTTCTTGGTTGCTTATTCTGGATGTTTCCTAGAAATGGAATCAGACGTCATGTAGCCTTGTGCGTCTGGCTTCTTACCATGTTTTCAGGGCTCGAGCTGGTGGGAGCGCCTTGACGCTGTGTCCCTTTCCGGCTCGATCGCCTTCCCTGAGCCTCTCACCTCCTGGCGGTTGGTGTCGGTCGTGTGCGGCCTTGTCCAGGTTTTGCCTCCGCGCTCTTCCTGACACTGTGCTGGGGACGGGGCACTGGTTTCAGAGCCATCTGTGCGTGTGTCCGTGTGTCTGTCCAGCACTGGGCACCGCAAGCTCCACCCACACGTTGTTGGGAAGGTTTGTCTGAAACAACGTCCCTGTTCCTCCGTTTCCAGGCGATCTGGATGATGGACCCCAAGGACGTGGGCGAGGGGCAGCACGAGGAGTTCTACCGCTACATCGCTCAGGCCCATGACAGGCCGCGCTACACCCTGCACTACAGGACGGACGCGCCGCTCAGCATCCGCAGCATCTTCTATGTGCCAGACGCGGTGCGCGCCCCACCCGCCCTAGCCCAGCGCTCAGGTGGAAGTCAGCCTTCCTGACTTTGAGTGCCTGGAGCCCGTTTCTCTCTGAGCATGCACACGCGTCCCCGGGACCTGTCAGGAAAGCACAGCCCTGGGCCCCACCTTAAGCAGGTCCCCGCAAGGCTGTGTGCAGACTGCAGTCCTGGTCGGGAGCAGGCTCGGCAGACGGCGACCCTGTGGCCTTGGCAGCCCCACGCCAGCGCGTGCTCCGCTGCCGAGTGCAGTGCGAGGGCCCATGGGTCACACTGAGACAGGCGCGTGGGGCTGGGCTCCAGAAGCTGCAGGCACGGCAACTTGAATTTCTCTTATTTTCCACAAGTCATAAAGTGCTCTTTTTTGCCTTTTCCTACCATTTAAAAATGGAAGAACTGTTCTAAGCTGCTTGAACGGTTGATTCGGCCTGTGGGCTCTAATTTGCCAACCCCGGGCCCCAGCAGGTGTGGCTCTGTTCAGAGGGTCCCATCGTGTTTACGGGAAGGGCGGCAGCTGCCCAGAGAGGCCCCGCCTGGCCCAGAGCCTTGGTGTTGGGGCCGGCCTCTCTGGGCACCACACGTACGCCCCAAATCTCCCGGCCCAGGCAGCCTCAGAAAGGGCCCCTGTTCGTGGCGCTCCGCCTCCGCAGGGCCTGCTCCTCCTGACGCTGCCCTTGCTTTGCCTCCAGAAACCATCCATGTTTGACGTGAGCCGGGAGCTGGGCTCCAGCGTGTCGCTGTACAGCCGCAAGGTCCTCATCCAGACCAAGGCCACCAACATCCTGCCCGCATGGCTGCGCTTCGTCCGGGGTTCGTATCTGTGCCCAGCATGTGGTGAGGCCCCGCAGCCCCGGGAGCAGCTCCTCCTGGGAAGGCTCACCTGTGCTGAGCTCGGCGGGGTCCGTGGGGGCGCCGCGTCCTCACAGCCCAGGCCTCCTCTCGAGCTTCCCACCTCCAGACACTGGGTTCAGTTGATTGATCTATGATAGTTTTATGATTTTGAGCAAAAAATCTAGGAGGTGGCTTTCAGAGAGTCCAGCAGGTGCTGAAATTGTAGAAACTGTCCCGGCAAAGGCTTGCTGGCCTTGCCTGCTTTTCTTCCAACCCCGTAACCCAGGTCATGACCTGGACACTGCGTGGGTGAATTCTAGGACGAGGGGTTGGGCAGGGAGGCCCCCAAGCGTCCCCTGCTCTCACCCACACATGGCCACGTCTCAGGTGTGGTGGACAGTGAGGACATCCCCCTGAACCTCAGCCGGGAGCTGCTGCAGGAGAGCGCGCTCATCAGGTGAGTCAGCAGACGCTGTGCCGCCTGGGCAGGTCTGCCTCTGCCACCAAAGGTGGGCTCGAAGCTGCCCAGCCTGGAGCGCAGGTGCCCGCGGAGCTGTGGCGGGGGCACGTGCAGGTCGCCTGTGCTCTGCCCCGTGGTGCCCTTTGGTTGTCATGAGGGGTTTGGGGACCGACGTGCAAAAGTGCTGCTGCCTCTGCCCCGTGTCCCTCCCACGGCCGAGCCCTGGCCCCCGGCCCCCGGCCCTGGGGCAGCCGCGGCAGGGAGGTTCCAGAGGCTGTCCTGGACGGACGAGGAGGAGGACAGCCTCAGAGCCAGGACATCTGACCTCAGTCCAGAAGCTCACTCATGGTGGAAAGGAAGCAAGGGCTGGGCCTGAGACCCACCTGGAGACGTCACTCTTGGAATCCATGTGGGCAGGGGTGGCCGTCCTTCTCGTCTCCCATCCTGATGGCGGCCGCAGCTTCCGTCTACGGAATGTTTATTCTCCCCAAGACTGTCCTGAGCCCTCCTGTGTGCAGTCCGTCTCCTCGGGGGCGGGACACCGTAGGGCTCCATGTCACAATTGTGGAAACCGAGTCACGGGGGGTCACCACCACCAGGGAGGGAGCCTGGATTTGAGCCCATGTCTTCTGACTGCAGCCACGTGCTCTGCCCCCCACAGCCGGAGCTGGGCTGACCCAGACGCTGGCGAGACCGAGGCTGCAGGCGCGGGTGTGTCCAGCCATTCAGTCACTGCTTGTGGTTTTCCAGGGCTGGGTTGTCATCTTTACCAGCAGAGTCGGCCTTAAGTGAAATTTTTTACAAGAAGCGTGACACAGAATCCATTTTCCCTAAGCCCTGGGAGAGTCAGCTGTGCGCTGAGTGCCCACTGGCCCCGCGTCTTGGGTGCGCGTCTAGAGGACACACTCCAGTCGGGGTGGCGGGGCACACCTGCCACTCTCCGCAGACCGCCCACACCACACGCCTGTCATGGCCTCTGCAGCAAGAGGGTCCCGTCCAGGGTCACACCCGCCTTTAGCTATGGCGTTTCTCTGGTCTGGAGGCTGGCTGAGTTCCAGTCATTCCCTGACCCTCGAGACCTGTGTGCATCTGAGGTCCCCGTGATCTCCTGGGGGCCCTGGTGAGGGTCTTGGTGCCCTGCTTGCTTGGGTGCAGCAGGAGTACCGTGTGCGTCCTGTCAGGTGGGCCGAGACGGGAGCTGTCCCCTCACTGGCGCTGACACTTGACTAAGGGGGTGTCTGCCAGCCTTCGCAGGTGAAATGCCTCTTTTTTCCTCTGTAATTGGTAATGATGTGTGGGAGTGGTGTTTTGTAGCTGTGTGTTCATTTCTTACACATCAGTTCAGTTCAGTCACTCAGTCATGTCCGACTCTTTGCGACCCTATGAACCGCAGCGCGCCAGGCCTCCCAGTCCATCACCAACTCCCAGAGTCTACCCAAACCCATGTCCATCGAGTCAAGTGATGCCATCCAACCATCTCATCCTCTGTTGTCCCCTTCTCCTCCTGTCTTCAATCTTTCCCAGCATCAGGGTCTTTTCAAATGAGTCAGCTGTTCGCATCAGCTGGCCAAGGTATTGGAGTTTCAGCTTCAACATCAGTCCTTCCAATGAACATTCCAGGACTGATCTCTTTTAGGATGGACTGGTTGGATCTCCTTGCAGTCCAAGGGACTCTCAAGAGTATTCTCCAACACCACAGTTCAAAAGCATCAATTCTTCGGTGCTCAGCTTTCTTTGTAGTCCAACTCTCACATCCATACATGACCACTGGAAAAACCATAGCCTTGACTAGACGGACCTTTGTTGGCAAAGTAATGTCTCTGCTTTTTAATATGCTATCTAGGTTGGTCATAACTTTCTTTCCAAGGAGTAAGCGTCTTTTAATTTCATGGTTCCAATCACCATCTGCAGTGATTTTGGAGCCCAGAAAAATAAAGTCTGACACTGTTTCCACTGTTTCCCCATCTATTTGCCATGAAGTGATGGGACCAGATGCCATGATCTTAGTTTTCTGAATGTTGAGCTTTAAGCCAACTTTTTCACTCTCCTCTTTCACTTTCATCAAGAGGCTCTTTCGTTCTTCTTCACTTTCTGCCATAAGGGTGGTGTCATCTGCATATCTGAGGTTATTGATACTTCTCCTGGCAATCTTGATTCCAGTTTGTGCTTCCTCCAGCCCAGCGTTTCTCATGATGTACTCTGCATATAAGTTAAACAAGCAGGGTGACAATATACAGCCTTGACGTACTCCTTTTCCTATTTGGAACCAGTCTGTTGTTCCATGTCCAGTCCTAACTGTGGCTTCCTAACCTGCATACAGGTTTCTCAAGAAGCAGGTCAGGTTCTCTGGTATGCCCATTTCTTTCAGAATTTTCCACAGTTTATTGTGATCCACACAGTCAAAGGCTTTGGCATAGTCAATAAAGCAGAAGTAGATGTTCTTCTGGAACTCTCTTGCTTTTTCGATGATCCAGCGGATGTTGGCAATTTGATCTCTGGTTCCTCTGCCTTTTCTAAAACCAGCTTAAACATGTGGAAGTTCACGGTTCACGTATTGCTGAAGCCTGGCTTGGAGAATTTTGAGCATTACTTTGCTAGCGTGTGAGATGAGTGCAATTGTGCGGTAGTTTGAGCATTCTTTGGGATTGCCTTTCTTTGGGATTGGAATGAAAACTGACTTTTTCCAGTCCTGTGGCCACTGCTGAGTTTTCCAGATTTGCTGGCGTATTGAGTGCAGCACTTTCACAGCATCGTCTTTCAGGATTTGAAATAGCTCAACTGGAATTCCATCACCTCCACTAGCTTTGTTTTTAGTGATGCTTCCTAAGGCCCACTTGACTTCGCATTCCAGGATGTCTGGCTCTAGGTGAGTGATCACACCATCGTGATTATCTGGGTCACAAAGATCTTTGTGGTACAGTTCTTCTGGCCAACTCTTCTTAATATCTTCTGCTTCTGTTAGGTCCCTACCATTTCTGTCCTTTATTGAGCCCATCTTTGCATGAAATGTTCCCTTGGTATCTCTATTTTCTGGAAGAGATCTCTAGTCTTTCCCATTCTATTGTTTTCCTCTACTTCTTTGCATTGTGATCACTGAGGAAGGCTTTCTTATCTCTCCTTGCTATTCTTTGGAATAGCATTCTGCATTCAAATGGGTATATCTTTCCTTTTCTCCTTTGCATTTCGCTTCCCTTCTTTTCACAGCTATTTGTAAGGCTTCCTCAGACAGCCATTTTACTTTTATGCATTTCTTTGTCTTGGGGATGATCTTGCTCCCTGTCTCCTGTACAATGTCATGAACCTCCATCCATAGTTCATCAGGCACTCTATCAGATCTAGTCCCTTAAATCTATTTCTCACTTCCACTGTATAGTCATAAGGGATTTGATTTAGGTCATACCTGAATGGTCTGGTGGTTTTCTCCACTTTCTTCAATTTCAATCTGAATTTGGCAATAAGGAGTTCATGATTTGAGCCACAGTCAGCTCCCATTCTTATTTTTGCTGACTGTAAAGAGCTTCTCCATTTGGCTGCAAAGAATATAATCAATCTGATTTTGTTGTCAACCATCTGGTGATGTCCATGTGTAGAGTCTTCTCTTGTGTTGTTGGAAGAGGGTGTTTGCTATGACCAGTGCATTCTCTTGGCAGAATTCTATTAGCCTTTGCCCTGCTTCATCCTGTACTCCAAGGCCAAATTTGCCTGTTACTCCAGGTGTTTCTTGACTTCCTACTTTTGCATTCCAGTCGCCTATAATGAAAAGGACATCTTTTGGGTGTTAGTTCTAGAAGGTCTTGTAGGTCTTCATAGAACTGTTCAGCTTCTTCAGCGTTACTGGTCGAGGCATAGACTTGGATTACTGTGATATTGAATACACTTATACATACTTTTCTTAATATTTTTACAACTTATTTGCATGATTTGATTTCCATTTTACCCAGTTATGTAAAGTTATGTTTATGGAGTTATGATCTGGTACTGTCATTGTGTGATGCCTGAACTGTCCCAGGCTTAGCGGGAACTCCTCAGGCTGACTCCTTTGCCCCATCCCCATCGTGCTTTGTCTTCCGCCTTCACATCTGCTCCCAACGGTGCGGAATCTGCCTGATTATCCCCAAGGTGTTTCTCTCCGGTCTTTTCCCTGAAACAAGCCTGCCCTCCCCCAGCTCCCCAGCTCCCTCACTGGCTCAGGCCCTGATGCCATACTGTGGGCTGCCCGCTGTCCCAGCCTGCACCCTTTTCTGGGGTCCTTGGATTCTGACACTCCATGCCAGGCTCCCCCGACCCCTGCCCTGCACGGACACCTCTTGGTCCCGTCCAAGCTGCTGTGGCTCCCCCACCACAGACGCAGGCGCTGCCCTGTCCTGTTCTGCCTTGTGGCTGATGGACCGAGTTATTCAGGATGAGAATAAAAAGAGGAAAAGCTGAACTGAACGTTAAATGTTATTGTTTCCCTACTCTGAAACAGATGGTAAGTTTACCTTTTTAAAGGAGAGGCAGAATACTTTTAGACATTTGTTCTCTCTCAGGTCTTGGTGTGGCGCACGGGTCTTCTGTTGCAGCACGTGGGCTCCGGAGTTGTGGCCCAGGCTCAGCTGCTCCGTGCCATGTGGGGGCCCAGCTCCCTGACCAGGGACCGCGCCTGTGTCCCTGCGCTGCCCGGCGGGTCCCCAACCACTGCACCACCAGCGAAGTCCCAGGGCAGAGTATTAGGGAAATAAAAACACCCCCTAATCCCACCAAAAAAGTTGTTCAAAATTTTATGCCATTATGTAATGTTCTGGTAAATACCCTGGTGCAAAAAATACCAATTTTGTAAAACTGTAGTGCACATACAGTATGTCCAGGATGAAAAGTGAAAGTGTTAGTGCACAGTCGTGTCTGACTCTTTGCAACCCCGTGGACTGCAGCCCGCCAGGCTCCTCAGTCCATGGGATTCTTCAGGCAAGAATACTGGAGTGGGTAGCTCTTCCCTTCTCCAGGGGATCTTCCCTACCCAGGGATTAAACCCAGGTCTTTGCACTGCAGGCAGATTCTTTACCATCTGAGCCACCAGGGAAGCCTCTATCCAGTATAAACCAAAATTAAAGTATACAAGCATGGATCATAATTATGAAAAATATAACGTACAACAAGTCGTTTTTGCATACTTAGTATATATGTGTACTCTGTAATTTATCCATACTGGGATTTTTCTGGTTTTTCTTTCAACTCAGGCACTTTTTTCATGTCATTAAGAATCATGTTAGAGGGTGTAATTTTTAATGGCGTGTAGTTTTCCATCATTCATTTCAACCTGTTCTCTCCTGCTGAACACTGAAGCTTGTTCATAGTTGTGTTCTATGTGCTATGGTGAAAATCCTGGTCCATGAATCTTTACCAGGAGAGCCACAAGGGAAGCCCTAGGGGCTCCTGCCTCTAGGGGGCGCCTGTCTCCTTAACTGCAGTTGACCACAGGTCACCCTTCCTTTCTGGTATGTTGTCTTCACTCCTCTGATTATTAGGTGGCTAATGTCCTTCTCGATGGCACCCCACTCCAGTACTCTTGCCTGGAAAATCCCATGGACGGAGGAGCCTGGTAGGCTGCCGTCTTTGGGGTCACATAGAGTCAGACATGACTGAAGTGCAGCAGCAGCAATGTCCTTCTGTTTGATGGTATTCTGTGAAGGTTGCTTTCTTGTAGTAAATGCTTTTCTGTTCTGTAGAAAACTCCAGGGCGTTCTGCAGCAGAGGCTGATAAAATTCTTCATTGACCAGAGTAAAAAAGATGCTGAGAAATACGCCAAGTTTTTTGAAGATTACGGCTTGTTCGTGAGGGAGGGAATTGTGACCACAGCTGAGCAGGAGGTCAAGGTAGGGTCTGGGTCTTGGGCCTTCCTCTGGGCGGCCTCAGACCATGGAGGACACTGCTGAAGAGCAGACACCTGAGCTTTCTGGGACGTGAGGATGGCCAGCCGCGCTCCCAGGGGTCAGGCCTCTGGACCCCACAAGTGGTCCCTGCAGGCCCGGCTCCTCCAGGACCCCTGCCTATGGCCAGAGGGGTGTAGGTGTGTGCCGTCTCCTCCCACAAGGGCCCGGAGGACTTGAGGTCACAGAAGCAGGGACAGGCGAGGTGCCTGGTTCATGGGTGGGGAGGGCAGCTCATCATGTGATGGGCAGAAGTCCTATAACACTGGGGCCAGGGATCAGATAACCGCATAATTACTTAAAAACAGTAAGACTGTTCGGTAAACATTTTGGGGCCACTTTTAAGTTGTAATACAAAGGAAGGAGGGTGACTGACCGCCTGGGGTCTCAGGGGTGCTTCTGCAGGCTGGGGAGGGTGGGACAGGCCGAGCGCCCAGGCTGCCAACCTGCGCATCTCCCCCACCCCAGCCCTTCTTACCCTGGTTGTCCAACAGCTCAGGCACCGCCTGCTTGGGCTCCACGTGCGCCCTCTGTGTCCGTGGGAGCGGCACCCAGGTAGGGGCAGAGGCTTGTTTGAGCCCTTTATTGTGTCTCGTGTTTGTCAGGATCCGTCACGAGCAACAGAGCATGAACTGAGCCTCTGCACCTAGAGCCTGGCTTGCCGGCTGGGCCCCCAGATCCCTGTCTGCTCCCGTTGCATCCCTACCACGTCACCCTCGTCGGGACTGTGCCCTTTGGGTACCATGGTTTGTCAGATGAGGCGGTGGTGTAGACGCAGCAGTTTATCGTCAGGGCACGACCAGGCCCTAGCCTATTGCTGCTCTTCCGTCCTCATTGATGACGCCACCCGCAGTCACATACACATCTCAGCCAAGCAGAGACAGACACACCGCTCCTTCCAGGGTCTGTTCTCCGAGTCACACGCCCACTTTGGTTAGCACACCCTGCTGTGAGGAGGGCTAGGGAGCGTGGACTTCACACCCATGTGCCCTGCTCTGCGAGAGACAGGGTCTGTGACTCGGGACAGAGGGAGGCTGCTGGGTCTAAGAGCGGCTCTGTCACGGACAGGGCCTGGCCACTCCTGCAACCGTGCACGTGGCTTACCCGGAAGGGCCCGCTCAGCGAGGCCCTGGGCCAGCTGGAATGGCAGGTGGCACCCAGGGGCCTGCACTGGAGTCCCCAGGTCCCCCAGACCCCAAGTCAGCCCTGTGTGCCACCCCCAGGCCAGGCTCCTGCAGCAGCTGCCTTGGCTGCAGACGCGGTGGGTCACCAGGCCAGCCAGAGCCGTCCTCCCTTACTGGAGGCCCCTGAGGTCCGTGCCCCTCAGTCGGGAGGCTTCCAGATCCAGGACCCGGAACTGCGGTGACCCGGCCTCTGCCACCTGCAGGAGGACATCGCGAAGCTGCTGCGGTACGAGTCGTCAGCACTGCCTGCCGGGCAGCTGACCAGCCTCCCGGACTATGCCGGCCGCATGCAGGCCGGCACCCGCAACATCTACTACCTGTGCGCCCCCAGCCGGCACCTGGCAGAGCACTCGCCCTACTACGAGGCCATGAAGCGGAAAAACACGGAGGTGGGTGAGCTGGGCCCCCTGCACCTCTTCTCCTCTCTGGCCAGGTCAGAGGGCAGGGGGCCTGAGCCCTGAAGGAGGGGCGTGCTCACTGGGAACTGGCGGCCTGTGCCGAGGACCTGGAGAGCCACGTGGAGAGCCGCCCACGGGCAGAGGTGGGCCTGGGCCACCCTCGATCCCCTCTCTAGGAAGTGACACGAAGGTCTCTCTACAACCATCTTCCACGTTCCTGCTCGCTGAGGGCTGTCTCTAAACCACTCACTCCTTCCAGGAGGCCCAGGAGCCCTGCTCCATCCCGGGCGGAGGCTTGCCCACCTGACGACGCCCTCTTGGCCCTCACAGGTTCTCTTCTGCTACGAGCAGTTTGATGAGCTGACTTTGCTCCACCTGCGTGAGTTTGACAAGAAGAAGCTGATCTCTGTGGAGACGGACATTGTGGTCGACCACTACAAGGAGGAGAAGTTTGAAGACGGCGCCCCAGGTCAGCTCGCTTCCCTACCCTCCGGGTTCAGATGTGGCTGGTGGCCTGGGGGTGGGTGAGGCCGAGGGGGCCCAGGAAGCTGGCACTGTTGGCCTCACGGCCTCTTCTGTCCTGCAGTGGTGGGTGTGTGTGTGGGGTTTTCTTTTCAACGTGTCTTCGTAAGACTGATCAAGCTAAGAGAATCAGAAGTTTTAAGGCCCTAATAAAATATCTGCATGTGGGTCTCAGGTACCCAAAAAGCATCCTTTCTGAGGTATGAATTTATCAGCTGTATTTTATTTTTTAATATTTATTTGGGTGCACCAGGGCTTAGTTCTGGCACTCAGGACCTTCAGTCTTTATGGCAGCATGCAGGGAACTTGTAGTTGTGGCATGTGGGATCTGGTTCCCTGACCAGAGATTGAACCCAGGCCCCCTGCATTGGGAGCGCAGAGTCTTAGCCACTGGACCATCAGCGAGGTCCCTCATCCACTTGCTTTTAGATGCAGAGCGTTTTGATAGCTTCTGTGGTTGTGCCTGTCGGTGGCTGGCAGAGTGGAGGGAGCCCACGGGGAGAGTTATGCAGACAGCCCAAGCTCACCCTTGCACTTGCCTGTAGCAGGAGACCGCCTGTCAGAGAAGGAGACAGAGGACCTGATGGCCTGGATGAGAAATGCGCTGGGGTCCCGTGTCACCGACGTGAAGGTGAGGCTCTCCGAGATGGGCCAGCGGCCAGCCGCCGTGACCCTCCGTGACCACACAGCTGGCCAGCCTGCCGTCTCTGGGCTGCTGGCCTGGCGGGTGCTCTCCCAGCAGTGGTTGGAGCCGTGGTGTGAGGCGGAGACCAGGCATGTCACTGCCCCCTTGCACTCGTGTGCCCTCTGTCATGTGTAGTCACATGTGCCCCGGGGTGCTGCTGACGCGAGACGAGCAAGCTCGGCTTTGCCTCCACTTTGTAGAGTAGGGGGAACCAAGAGTGAAGGTGAGCAGTTGAGGGCCTGGTGGGCAGAGAAGGGGGCTCCCCAGTTGGTCTGCCTGGTCCAGGTCTAAAGGGGCTGCAGTAGCTGAGGATACAAGAGCATACCATCCTGCTTGGGTTCTGAGTGGGGGTCTGGGTGGGCTTTAATGAGCTAGGAACCCACCAGTCCAGCTCAAAGCTGCAAGAGAGAGAAAGTCACCAGAGAACAGGCGTCACTGGCGCGGCTGCGAGCGAGGGGCAGGTGTCCGAACAGCCGAGAGCAGAGGGCAGACCCAGGGCCCTGCGGGAGGCGGAAGGGGGTCTCTGGGCCGCGCAGGCCGCCGGGCAGGGAGCAAGGCGGCTTCCGTAGCACACGTGTCGTGTCCGTGCTCTACAGCGGCGGCTCACCTGAGGTGGCCTGGGAGGGAAGCAGAATTCTTGTCCGTTTCCTCTGAAGGAACAGGCAGTGCTTCCGCAGGTCAGGAGGCCTGTAGCCTGCAGGGCTGCAGGGGAGAAGGTGTATTTGATGAAATAAAGGCCAGAGGGAGCCGCAGGGAGGGGCCGGTGAGAGCACTGTCTCTTGGACGGACAGAATTAAGGGAGAGAGGCGGGGCCTGGAGACACAGGGTCGCTGTAGGACTAGGCAGTGGCCCCTGTGAAGCAGAGACATACAGGTAACACCAGGCAGGATGGACCCTGGAGGCTAATTGATAGGTTAGAATTAGGCAGCTTTGCTGTGGTCAGGCCTCCTCTCCTTAGGGGATGATGGGGAGACAGGAAGGAAGGTGCATTACTGTCCTGTCTTGTCACCTGGCGAAGCCTCGTATCTGTCAAGACCCTGCCAGGGCTCCCCTCACCTCTGGCCGTGCCTGCAGGTGACTCTCCGGCTGGACACCCACCCTGCTATGATCACGGTGCTGGAGATGGGGGCCGCCCGGCACTTCCTGCGCATGCGCCAGCTGGCCAAGACCCAGGAGGAGCGCGCACAGCTGCTGCAGCCCACGCTGGAGATCAACCCCAGGTGAGGCTGCTGGGGCCTGTGTCCCTCGATGCCCAGGGGGCACGCGTGCTCGGGTTTCTGACCCCCAGGTATTCTTTGAGTTGTATGAGTCTGTGTTCTTTCACTTGTAACACATAGAGAAGTACGTGAAGCTAATGGATAGTTTGGTTAATATTTATAAACATTCACGTTTAAGAAAATTGGCCCAGAAACTGCTGTTTTCCTCTCACTTGAACTGTCCCGCCCCCCACGGGCAGCCACAGTCTTGACTCCAGGCACTTTGCATCGAGACACACAGCTCAGTTCTCTTTCTGAGCGGCATGTGAAGGGACCCCTGTGCAGCCTCCCTTTCCTTAGTCAGCCCGTGAGCCCGTCTGGGGTGACTGTGGTTTGTGTTCACAGCTGAGTCGTGTTCCGGGTATGAGTCTGCTCGGCACAGTAACTGTTCTGACAGACGCTGGGGTAGTTTCCGTTCGGAGGCTGTTGGGAGCAGACTGCTCTGAACGCCTGTCCTCCACCTGGGGCATGGGTGAGTCTCCAGGGCACGTGTCCAGGCGCGGAAGGGCTGTGTCCTCAGCTGGGCTGGGCCAGGCCCAGGGCTTCCAGAGGGCGAAGTGTCGGAACCCAGTCCTACGAGTGAGCCTTGGGCTTGGCTTTCTCCCAACGACTTCTTTGTATATTTCATCAGCTGCAAATATCTTACTTACTTTTCACCTGTCTGAAGATATCTTCTGAAGAGAAATTCTTTATGTAATTAATTTTAATGTAATCAAATGTATGCATGTCTGAGGCTTTCTGGGGTCTTAGGAAATCTTTATTTCAGACATGTTTCTTCCCCTATATAAAGCCTTTCGTCTTCGTGGAGCCTGTCTGGGATCCGTGTGGGGGGTGGGCAGGGATACACTTCGGCTTCATGGAAACACCTGTTGCCTGGACTGTTAACTGCTTAATCTCTCTTCTCCTGCTGATCTGTGCTGCCTTCTCAGCTGAGTATTTTTTTTCTTTAGCATTCTTGTACATGTCTTTTTTATTTGATATTTTGAAATTTCACTTTCTAACTTGCTGTTGTACATGGAGGCATTTTTTGTTTTGGAAACTAACAAACAGCAGTAATTTTTTAAATCAAGTACCTAAGTTACCAAAAATGTTAGAAAAAGTCCATAGTTTCCCACCACCACAGTCACTGTACCCTATATATTTCTTTTGGACTTTAAGCTATGGGTACTTTGTTTTTTAATATAATATGTGTCTAGTTTTTTAATTTACCACCTTAGCATGTTTTTCCTCCTTTTTAAGCGTTAATTTCCTTAAAACTATTCGGGAGTAGGGAAAGGTGCCTTTTCCAGCTTCTGAGCCAAATTACTAGCCACACGATTACTAAGGAGGAGATCTGAATTGGCTCAAGGCTGGCCACGCAGAGTGTCAAGGGCCTCTCCACAGCCACCCCGGTTGGCAGGTAGGCATAAGCGATACAGGCCTGTGTAACGGGTGTGTGGCTCCCAGCACTGTGTCCAGCAGAGATGGGCACTGACTGGACACCCATTGGCTTTAACTAGTTCTGGCACAAATGTAGTTTTATAAGATAGCTGTGCAGAGGGCTCATTTTCTATTGCCAAAAGACTTTAACTCATTTGCTCTAGAATTTGTTCATATGTTGAGTCTTTAGTATTCTCAACCATATGGAGCTCGTGGTGGGACACTTCCAGTGTGGGGTCCTCACCGTGTAGACATTTGCTGCTGTGAACAGTGCTGGGCGGGGGGGACGGGGCGCCACAGACACTGCCGCTGCCCTCAGCTCCTCCCCCAATGCCTTCAGTTTTATCAAACACCTTCATTTCTGCCATTCAAAAATGAAAATTACACCTTATAATTTTGATGTTTCCTATTGTATTTTTTCCTCTGCAGAAAAAATTTCAGTTCTTATGTAGTTAAAAAGTCTTTTCTTTCTGACTTCTATGTTTGTATTTAGTCTGAAAAGGCTTGCTTTCCCTTTTGAAGATTATAAACAGTTTCCTGTTTTCTAGTATTATACTTTACTTTTAGTTTTTTTTTTTATACTTTGCTTTTAGTTTTTACATTTAATCCTTGATCGCTCTGGAAATTATTTTGGTTCTTGGTTTAAGGAATCACATAGGAAGAAATTTGCTTCCTGGGTGCTGCCCAGTTATCCTGTCTTATCACATACTAATAAAATTGCTGTATGAATATGACCATTTATACACTGTCCACTTTGCACTATTACCATTCCATTTTCCAGAACTAAACTACTTGATTATTTGTGCTTTATGTTTTAACTGGGACTCCCTCCTCCAATTTCTTCTGATCTTCCATGTTTACTTTTCTTTATGAATTTGGTAGTTTTTTTTTTAAGGAATAAGAATATAATTTAAGGAAAGTTTCACTTCTGTCTGTGGTCCACTTATCCAAGAATATGTCTTTTTGTATGTTAAATTTGACTTTCTTTACCTCAGGAGTTTATAGTTTATATATTAATATCAAATTTTTGCCAGGTACTGCACTCTTCTTCATCACCCTTTTGGTTGTTGTCGCATGTTCTAATGACCCCAGCATTTCAGAAAAGTCACCCCAAGTTACCGGCTCTGAGCTAGCGTGTGGTTTCCGTGTTGCAGGCACGTTCTCATCAAGAAGCTCAGTCAGCTGAGAGACAGCGAGCCTGACCTGGCCCAGCTGCTGGCGGATCAGGTGAGGCTGCTAGAGTGGGCGAAGAGCAGGCTGAGGCTTTGAGGTTTCCTCTAAAACCCTGTTTTAAACAGAACAACTCTCTTCCCTTCTTCTCTTTGCATTTGAGGTCCCTGGGTTGGACCCAGGCCTTGTTCCCCCTCCCACTGACAAGGTGCTGTCCTGCTTTTCAGATCTACGAGAACGCCATGATCACAGCGGGACTTGTTGACGACCCTCGACCCATGGTTGGACGCCTGAACCACCTGCTTGTCAAGGCCCTGGAGCGACACTGATGGCTGCGGACGCGGGGACAGACACAACCGTGGGCAAGGCAGCCTGCAGCCAGTCATTAGGGAGTAGGCACACACACAGGAACGACTGGCGCGAATGACAACACCCCCTTTGGAGCTTTATTTAAATTAAAAGGCATTTCTTAGTTTTAGACTTTCTTTCCCGACTGAGAAGATGGGGTGCTCTGGTGACAGAACCGCCACACTTATAATGGAAGGGGGTCAGGTGCTCTCCTCAAATTCCAGCTGCTGCGGGGTGGTTGGGGGTTCACGGGGGAGGGAAGGCACTGGGTTCCTTAAGCTCCACCCTCTGATCTTAACTGTGACAACGAGTCAGCTGTCTTCAGCTCCTGGCGTGAGGCAGAGATCGTAGACCCCAGGATGGACTTATGTCAGTGTCACCGCCACCGGGTAATGGTCACTGATGGCCAGGGCCTGTGGGAAGATGGCAGTGAGCACAGGGACCCCAGACACCTAGTCGTCTATGGTCGTGTGCCTGAGGTGGTTTTCTTAAGTCAACAAAAAAAGCAGGGTGTCCAGGACAGACACTTACCATCTCATTGCTCAATCCATATGCAGCTTGGAAATCAAAGGGAGCAGCCGAGCCAGGAACCACAGAACTCTGGAGCAGAGACCCTGCGACCACGATCCTACAGCAGAAGACATAAGAGCAAGTCCCCTTGAGCCCAGGGTGTGACACTCTGCACCTGCACCTTGGGTCCTGGCCTGTCCCCCCAGCTCCTCTGGGTCTGCTGAATGTCACACAACCCCAACCACGCTTCAGTGCCACCATGGAGTCAGTCAGGCCCCAGCTCAATGTTGTCCCAAACTGCGTACCACTGACCAACCTCCGTATCTGCCAGGGTCGTGTGCTCCCTAAATGTGCTCCAACCCAAAACTAAGAAATGCCTTTCCTAAGTCAGGAGGGTGAGTGTCCGGTCTTGGGAAGCACTTCTGAAGCTAGTGGCAGCAGCACCCTGCTCACCGGTCATAGGCGCAGTTTGTGGATGTAGCCGTGGTGTCAGCACTGTCAGGAATCAGCCACTGGAAGGCGGAGCTCGTGCGCAGGCGGATGGATGACCACTGCGAGGAGGTCACGTAGCTGCAGTCAGCGTTGAAATCACCCATCAACATGATGTCCTGCCAGGAGACAGCCACGGGTTGGCCCAAGGCACGATGGGGGCCCCCACAGCCCAAGGCGGGGATGGGGGGGGCTCACGTTCAAGTCCCACTTCTGCCGGACATCCAGGTAGACGTCGTAGAGAGAGTTAATCTCAGCCACTGCGTCCGATGGGGCCGAGTGCAGGGGAACAATGGCAAACTCTTTGACCTCTGTGGAGACAGCAGAGCGGGTGTTGGCTGGGGTGGAGAACAACTGAGACACCCCTCGAGGGTGGACGTCTTCCTGAGTAACTTCAGTGTGAGACCAAAGGGGCTGTGGGGTGCAGCACAGGACAGGCGCACTCACTGGTGGAGGGGGACGAGAACTTGACCACAGCGGGCTCCCGGCTGAAGCTGTCGTTCCCGCAGGACTCGCAGCCATCGTCGTACTGGTAGGTGTCCAGCACGGACACCTTGTTGGGTCTGCAGAAGGCCAGGCCGGAGAGTGGTCAGCCTGGGCTCAGGCACCACGCAGACCCACTAGCACAGAGCTCCCGCCAAGGCCTCCTGCCTCTGCATGAGCTGTGAGCCTCGAGGGGCACAGTGCAGCTCAGACCCCTGCTCTGGAGGCCCCAGTTCTTGCCCCCAAACCTGAGGGGAGGGGCACACGGACTCTAGGCCACATTGAAGCCTCCTGTGTGCCCGTGAGGTGGAGGCCTGCAGCGTTACCTGAACACAAAGAGGTAGCGCTCCTTGTAGCTGTTGCGGCCCAGCGGCTCACTGACCACGTAGTGGTAGTTGTTTGGGTCATCCCTAGATTGAGGAGACAAACATCCCAGTCAGGAATTGGTGGTGGGGCGAGTCCCAGGGTACCCCACACCTGTGTCCCTGCAGCCGGGCTGACCTGGCACTGTGCCCGGGAAGAGACAGTCGTCATCATCCCCCTCCCCCCAGGCCTCCTGGGACCCCACTTCACCCACTGGTTGAGATGGTCCAGCAGCTTCCCCACGGCCACCAGGTGGCTGTCTCTGACCTCCTGGATGAGGACGATGTCATAACGACTCACGATCTGGGGACAAGGCCACAGTGCTGCTGAGCAGGCAAGCGGAGACCGCGGCATCTGAGCCGGCTGAGCTGCTGCCCCCACCCCGGACACTCCCTGTCACAGCCTGGCCTGGGACCCTAACACCAGCCATGGACACCACGGCAGTAACGAGGGCCTGTCCCCCTGACTGACAGGTGGGCTGAGACCTTGATGCCCCCCATCATCACCACTGCCAGTCACCCTCAGGACTGACCACTGGCCCAGGATTCCCAGGGCCTGTTAGACAGCCCACCTCCAGCTTCCCCACCCTGAGGGCCCTGGGGACAGAGCTGGACTTACCCGCACAATGTAGCTGGAGAGTGTAGCGTTGGACATCTTGGTCTCCCCAAAGGTGCGGATGTTGAAGGCTGCTATCTTCAGGGACAGGCCCAGCTGCAGCAAGCCAGCCAGTGCGAGCAGCAGCCCGGTCAGCCTGGTGCCCCTCATCCTGGAGCAGAAGGGAGAGCCACGTGTGGGCTGGGGGGCAGACTGGGCCCCCTTTCCTCCCTGAGCCCAGCTGGACAAACAGCCAGGGTGAGAGCCAGGTGCCAAGGACCACGTAATGGGCCCTAGATCTCCTCACCCCTCACCCACCAGCAGATGAGCTCCGTGAGGGTCGCCAGCCCAGGAAGCCCCTGGCAGTGTAGTGCCAGCTCACTGCACTTCACGCTCCAGATACCCCCTCCACGGGACTGGCCAGGGTTCTCGCGGTCGGGCGTCCACCTCCTATGCGCACAAGTCAC
The DNA here is from genome assembly GCF_019320065.1 of Cervus canadensis. NCBI lineage: Eukaryota > Metazoa > Chordata > Mammalia > Artiodactyla > Cervidae > Cervus > Cervus canadensis. The sequence goes on from NC_057417.1 coordinate 36,841,744, forward strand.
CCAGCCCTTGGGGCACCGGGCACACTCACCTGAAACCTTTCATAGAGAACTCTGCCAAGGACTGGTATTCTGCAGTACTAGTTCTCTCCTCTGGCTGCTTAAAAAATACTCACAGAGTGCTAAGAAATGCAAGCGGGAGCTGCCGCAGCTCCACACAGCAATGTCTGTCCCCCCTGGGGTTTTAAAGGCTCAGGCAGCTGTGCCCTTTCCCAGGGCATCACCTGGAGGACACGGAACAATGGCCCTGCCTGTGTGCCTTTCTCAGCGGGTGGGTGACTGCCACGTGTTTATTTTGAGAGGCACAGGTCCCTTGCCTCCGTAAAAAGCACCTGATGATATTTGCACTTGATTTTAAAGTCATTCCATATAGCCAAAGGCTCTCTGGCTTTTGCACATGTTGCTCTCCCAGGGATGGGGAGCAGGTGACCTGCAGGGCGGGACGCCAGCGACACTCCAGCTGCAGGATCTGAGGTGACCTCGGCGCCGGCACAAAGCCCGACTGTCCCTGTTGCGAATGGAGCCCATGGTGGCAGCTCTGTTCCAGAAACCCCTCTCCCCCCAACCCCAGCCCCAGCCCCGCTTCCTGACCTTTCCCTGTGGGGGCTTCAGGGTGGTGGGCACCAGGAAGGGGCAGGGGCTGCAGAGCCCACCTGTGTGTGCAGGCGCAGGTGACAGGAGTAGGTCACAAGAACACGGTCAGGCAGCAGATCGGGGTCTGCCAGGCCTTGAGTCCAGTCATTTCTTCTTGGAATCCTTTGCCTTCCCATTTGTATTCACTTCCTGTGGCTGCTGCAACAAGTCACCACAAACTTCATGGCTTAAAACTATAGAAACTTATTCTCTAGTAGTTTTAGAGGCCAGAGATCCAAATCACTGCACTGAGCTGAAATCAGAGTGTCACAGGCTGCACACCCTCGGGAGGTCCTGGGAGGCCCTTCCGCCCTCTTCAGCTTCCGGAGGCTCCTGGTGTCCTTGGCTGTGGCTGCACCACTTCATTGCCTTCCGTGTCAATTCTTTCACCCTCAGAGAAGGAGGTGAGTGAGTGTAGGGTCCTCCCAGATAATCTGGGACCATCTCCGTATCATGAGATCCTTTTTTGCCATGTGATGTTTCCAGGGATTAGGACATGGAAATATCGGAGGGAGGGTGGCATCATTCAGCCCATCACCCCATCAATGGGGGCTCTGCCCCGTTAGGGAGAGGCGGTGGTCACCAACGATAGCCCTGCAAGTAGGAAGGCTGGGTCCCTCCCTGGAATGGAAGGGCCTTGCAGTGGCGGGCATGTGGGGTGTGTGTGCAGGGCTATGGGGACTGGGCTTCAGGAAGCAGGAGCAGCCTGAGAAGAGCAGTCTTCAAGGACCAAGGTCAAAATCATAGAAGTGTCATGGGTGTGGTGAGCTGGTCATGAAGGAGGAGGACACAGGATTAAAAACAACTCAAAGTAAACCAAGACCAGAACCCCCTGAAGTAATGAGAACATGCTGACAGACAGCTCTGGCGGTCAGCAGGAATGCTAGTCAGCTCCTCGAAACGGTACCTACAATGCAGGGTCACGTGGCCTTGCCCTCAGGCTGCCAGGAGCCCCCCTGCAGCCTTTTGCAAAGGTCTGATTGCTGACTCTCCTGTTTTAAAATCTCCAAGACTGCAAGAGGATCAAAATGAAGATTCTAACCACTAACCAAGACCATGAATGCATCCAGAATAGGTGCCTTGAACTCTCTTCCATGGACTTCGCCTGGACACGCAGGTGAAGCTCTCTGAGGAGCGTGAGGATAAACCAGTAGGTGGCACGGCCGTGGCTCATACGGAGGGTACCTGGACCCCGCTCCCCAGTTTTCAGGGACACAGGCACCTGTTGGCACCCCTCTTCCCCCATCGACCAAACACTGCCCCTTATGTGCCAAAGAGCTGCCCTCCCTCACCAACCTGCCAGAAAAAAGGTCCCAACTATGGCCTCACTTGCACCAAGTGCCCAGCTCCACGGCCACACCAGCAGCCCTAAGTTAGGCCCACAGAGAGGCAGGCAGCACAGCCCGGGAAGAGCCCAGCCAAGAGTCAGGGGTGTGGGGCCCAGTCCAGGCTCACCCACTGCACCTTCGACCACTTTGAACCTCAATATCTTCAACTCTAAATAAAGTCTGTATTAAGGATCAACAGATAGAACGAAAAGATCATCTCACATCTTAAAACTTCATCCTATCCTAGACCATCACTTCCCTGGTGGTCTAGTAGCTAAGACTCCACACGCCCCATGTAGAGGGTCCAGGTTTGATCCCTAGTCAGGGAACAAGATCCCACATGCCAAAACTAAAAGATCCTGCATGCTAAGATCCAGTGCAGTTAAAAAAAAAAAAAAAGACCCAGTGAGCGCCCCCAAGAACTTGGGGTGGAGGGGTGCAACCTGCACACCAACATGTGGCCCAGGAGACAGAGGGCCCACAGACCCAGGGGAAAAGAAGGGCGCAGAGCAGCAGTGCCCGGAGGAGCCCACAGCGGAGCTGCCGGCACGGCAGGATGCGTTTTACTTTTGGGGAAAACGGTGATACTAAACATCTCTCGACACTCCAGCGTTTCAACATGACATCTTGCTACATTGCTTTGTGTAATTTCATGTCTGCAAAGCTAGGTTTCTGGCAGTTACTGAAAAGGCAATTACTGTGTAAGTCGATATGGAAAAGGCAACAAGGGTGACCATGTCCAGTCTGATTCCAAAATTCAAGAAGAGCCTGACAGGCAAATGTTTCACTCCTAAGAAATTACGGCCACTTAAAAATGCAATGAAAAAAATTTTATGTTTACATTGTTTTCCGAATGTCTATTATAAGTTGTTAGGATATAAATACTGTACTTAAACTGTTTGGACTTAACGATTTAAAAATGAAACTGTTACTTCTTTGGCCTGTGGGTCCCTTGGACCTCTAAGTCTAACACACACAATTGGGGTGCCCCCTCCCACGATGGCCCCCACCTGCCCAGATGCCAGACGCCTCAGGCTCACTGGGGTCCCTGCTTTTCCTCAGCTCCACCCGCTCTGGTTCGCCCGTGCCTGTCCTTCCCCAAACACAAGCAAACCTGCCCACTGGTCTCCCCACTCCCAGAAACTCTCCCCACAGTCCAGTCTCCACACAGCACCCACACATCTTGTGAATCAGATCACCCTACTCCCCGGCTTAGAACCTGTCATGGGTTCCTCCTGTCCTTAAGGGGAAAGCAGGCACCCACCAGGGGCTGGGCGATGCGAGCTCAGGGCCCCGCTCTGCCCCAGGGCCGCCCAGGTTCCGCTCACGTGCCTCCTCAGGGAGATCGCCCTCCCCCACCTGACCCTGCCACTAGCATGGTCCCAGTGTCCCTTTTCCGTGACCCTTATCACTGGTTTTCTTTGTTTTAGTGTGTTTGCTCCTACCTGCTTATGCTCACTGAAGGCCAGCCTCTGCACTATTAATAGAACACAAGCTACATAGGAGCAGGGACCTCGTCCGTCTCATCCCTGAAAGATGCCTGAAGGGCAGAGGCCCTGTGCTCACCTGCCCCGTCACCTCCTGCCCCCCACCTCCCACACGAGAGGACGTCCCCTCCTCACGGACCCCCCAGAGAACCCGGCAAGGCCGCCTGTCCTGAAGCACAAGGGACACTGCAGGGCGTCCAGGCGGCTCCCGGATGCTTGGCATGAACTGATCAGAAGCTCCCAGGAGCCAGCGGCTGCTGTGCCCACCCTCAGCCAGACCTGACCTGGATTCCTTCTCTCCCCTCAAGAGGGGTGTTCACTGGCCCCAAGACAGAGCACTCTGGAGGACGAAGGGGCTTCCGTCCTTTACTCGAGATGGTCAGTGTCTCTGCTGGGACACCGCTCTAATCGGTGTCCGACAGACAGTGTGGGTCAGCAGTCATCACTCAGCTCAGCCACTGGCCTTGGCCCATGACCCCACCTTAGCTCACCGTCCCTCATGAATTTATTTCTGTTCATTATAAGGAAACCATTAACCCAGGATGGAAAGGTTCTCAGCATGGCATGTGTATGAACTGCTATAACCCACAACAGTTTCAGAGTCATGCTCAGCACAGCCCTGACCTTGCCCCCTCACCAGCTACGCCAGTGCCCGCTGCGTCACTGCCACAGGCCACACCTGGGCCCCGTGGCCCACCGACCTGAGTGCCAACGTGCTCGCCTTCTGCACGTCACAGACAGGCCTCTCCTGGCTCCTCATCCCACCAGAGGCATTTTCCACGGTGTGTGCTGTGAAGACTGGCATACCTTAAGCCTGAGCCCATGAACAAACAGGTTCAGATTCCTGATGCCTGAGGCCCTGAAAGATTTAACTAGAGTCACGGAGCTCCACTGACTAGACTCCCAGTGAGTAACATTTCCAACAAAGTTGAGTGAAAAGCGTCCCCCAAATCCCCAAGCCCCCTCAGTCTCTCCCAAGCACAGAACGCCTCCTCAACAGGCTCTCCCCCCATCCAACAGGTCTCCAGAAGGTTCAGAGTCCAGGACAGTGTGGATAGTATGAGCTGGTCATGGCAAGGTCTGCAGAGAGATTTTCTACTGATTTATCTTCCAGTTCACTGGTCCTTTCTTCAGCTGTCTCTCATCTACTTTTAAATCCACCTAACTGAATTTTAAATTTGTTATTGTACTTTCCTCTTTTAGAATTTTCAACCTTTTATGAATTCTAATTTTCTGTGAAACTCTCCATCTTACCAATTTCAATGTTAATTGGTTATTTTAAACTCTATGTCTGCCAACTCCAGCATCTTAATCTTCTGTGGGTCTCTCACTCTTTCCTTTCTGTCCCATTTATCAGTGTAGATAGTGACTAGACGCAGAGTCAGGCACTGTGTGTGACAAAGGAGAGGACTGGGACGGTGTCTCCCTCCACGGGGCAGCAGAGGGGGCCGGCCACCCAAGGTCCGAGCGGAGAGACTGGCATTTTTAGGGCTGTTGCTCCTGCCAGCCCTCAGCTCTTCCCTGGCACCACGAAACGGCCAAAGACCCAGCTCTGCTCCATAAGCACTTCTGCATCTCTGGCCTCCTCCCTCTCAGGGATCTCCACCCTTGAGTCCCACTGCCTCCACAGCTCCCAAGCCCCCAGAGTTCAGTCTCCCCAACCCCACAAGATTACCTGGGGCTCCTCTGGGTTCTCTGCCTTTTGGCAGCTGCCCCTGCCCAGCTCCCAAGAGAGAGGCCAGTGTAGGAGGGAGACTCACCTCTTCAAGCTCCCCTCTGCGTTGCGGGCCCCAGGGTGGCGCTCCAGTCCTTTGAGCAGGTGCCTTGAGTCCTCGGCAGGACTGGTCTGCTGTGAGCAACTCCATAGCCAGAAGCAGTCTGTGTGTTACCTGGAATGCGTCATTGAAGTAGATAGCTGGAGGCTGTGGTGGGTAACTAGGCAAGCTGGTCTGACCAGCAGGCTGTGCGTGGACATCTCTGAGCTAAAAACGCAAGAGAAATGCAAGCCAACGAGAGATGATCATAAGGAAACTAGACCACACTCTCTGTCCAACCAAGTCTCTGGGACTAAAGATCTCTGTATCCTGTTTGAAACCTAGAGTACTTATTCTCATTACCCCAGTCCTAAAGGTGAAGATGGTGCAGGGCAAGGACACAGCAATGCTGTATTCTGTAAGGCTGTCCTGCGGCTCCTCAGAGAATGGCAGCACCTGTCCTGAGCTGAGGTTTACCGCTTCGCTCAGAGAAGAAGCCTTGGGGCCTGCAGGCAGCCAGCTCCAGGCCTGTTTCCTCTCTGGGGACTCTGCCCCCCTTGGCCAGGTGGGCGATGCTATTTTCTGAAAACTCTAAGTACCTGCTGTGCTTCCCACCTGGGACCAGCCATGGGGCTTCTCTACAGACACTAGGGTGTTTCACACTGACGGTTTCAACACAGTTGTCCAAAGGGGCTCCTGCATCAGGGCCTCTGCACTGCTCCTCCACCCCAGACACAGGGCTTGTCCCTCCCTTGACTCGAGCCTCTGCCCAGACGCCACCCCACCACAGCATCCTACTCAGCAGCAGGCTTTGTCCCACTACTGTCTCCTTCACCCTGCTCACTTTCTTCTGCCCACCAGTCACATCTAACACAGTGTACGGTCAGCCTCATCCCACTGGGCCTGAGTCCCGCAGAGCTGGGGCTTACGCAGCAGCACCTGGGCACGGCCTGATCCACAGCAGGTGCTCACTGAGGCCCGGCTGAGTGAAGAGATGAAGGTCAGTCAGGGGCCTGCTGGACAGAACCAGGGCTTTAGATGCTCCAACCTCTTCAGCTGCTCTGGTTGTGCCCATTTAAGTGTGAGCATCTCACACAAGAGGAACCCCACGTTGGCCCTCCCAGGTGACTGAGTAAAGGAGCAGGCTTCTGCACAGGGCCAGGCTCCTCAGCCTGGCAGAGATGTCCGCCTCCTCGGGAACTGCAGGGCTCTGGTCAGTGGCACTGATCTCACCCCATGTCTATACCAGCTTCAAAAACACATCCACTTACCTGTGAGGCTGGCTTTCCAGACACCTTCCCCCAGGGCCTGCATAAAAGCAGAGTCACAGTCAAGGGACAGGGTCTCAGGCAGGAGCAGCGATGACCTCAGGAGACCAGGAATGAGTCCAGTCCGGCTCACTCGGGCCAAAGTCAGAGTGGCCTGAGGTGGGTGGCCTTGTCGGTCTGGGTCCACACTGTCCAAAGACTGCTGAAGTCGTAGCAGGCCATACAGAAGGCCTGCGCAAATGCCTTGATAACTGGTTGTTTCCTCACTTGGGCTCCCATGAAGAGACATTGATCTTCGCAGGAGCCTCAGCCACAAATGACACAGCACAGGAAGCTGGTAAAATGCAAATGTGCTGCGGGAACGACACCACGTCATTTCCTCTCAGCCTGTGCCATCTCCCTGGTCCCACTCACACGCAACTAGTTTAAAAAGAAGAAAAAAGGGAGTGTTAATAATGTCAGTCAGCTGAGCGACAGGACACCTAGCTGTCCTGAAATTTCATCAAGCTCCAGACAGGCCGTTTCATTTGTGTGCTTTACTCACTTTTTTCAAGACAGAGTAAGAGAGGCCCCTAAACAATGAGAAAACCAGGCAAGAGGTGGTGTGATGTGTTCTCAGCCACTGGATAAGTGCAAGACAAGGATCCGAGAGAGAAGGGAAACCAAGACAGTGGGCCCAATGGTTTGGGGTGGGAGGGCACGTGCAGGGCACTCATGCAGCTCGCTGGATCTTAGTTCCCTGACCAGGGAATGAACCCAGGGCCATGGCAGTGCCAGTGTCAAGTCTTCCCCACTGGACCTCCAGGGAGCTCTGGGCTCTATGACCAGCCACAGCCGATGTGGTTTCCAGGCTACAGCGCAGGGAAGGGAAACAGAGACCCAGCTGCCCATGAGTGAGGAGTGTCTCCCTGGGAGGTCAGGGAGGCCCGGGGGCTGGAACGTGTGGGACAGAATGTTGGGGAGCAGGGGCTGAAAAGCAAGCAGAGCTCCAGGACCTACAGAGCACTCCCTCAAGTCTTCAGCCAAAGACAAGTTTGCACCTGTCTGAGAAAAACTGTGAGGAGGCTGGAACAAGAATCCCTGGAAAGGAGCAGACAGAACCACCTCCTGAGCTCACACAGGAATGGGGATCAACTGTGCCCCCACAGACCACCACGGAATAGCTCCCTCATTCACACAGTACTGGCTGGCATCCCCAGAAGGGCTTCGTCCTCAGTAATGAGGCCAAATTATCTGTACACCAAAGGCAGCTCTGGATCACCCTAACACAGCTCAGGAGCAGTTCTCTAAAGGATCAACTGATGACAAGGAACTTAACTGCATGCCAGACCAAGATAAATACTATTTGAAGGAATATAACAAAACAACATAAATACATAATGTCCAGTATCCAATAAGGAAATGGCCAGGTCTATTGGTCAGGGGACAGAAACCACAAGGTATTTTAAACAAGGGAAGTTTAGTATAAAGAGCTATTAACTATTTATAAGAACTGACTAAAATGAACCAAAAGGTATAAAATACTCTAGGGTGCAGGGAGGATTCAGGGCTGGGAGACAGCAGTTTACAGGACGGTGAAGCTCACCAGGCTGAAGCATCTGAGACGCTGCCAACACAGTCAGCCAGGAAGCTGTCTGCAGAGAGTTCTGTAAAGCCACCAGGGTGGAGGTGCTGATGAACTCTCACCAGAAAGCTGCAGGAGACCAACTCGGGTACCCGCGGAACATGCCTGGCAGTGCCTGTCCCTTTCCAAATATATAAACAGCCTCATCACTGGCACTTGGGCAAGTGCTGCTGAATTGGTAGCTAGGACACTGCCTGAGAAGGTGCCACAGAAGCTCTCTAGGGCTAAGCCGATGTCACAGAACAGGAATGAGCAAAGCGCAAAGCACCAGGACACAGGCCCTTTCTCCTTCAGCCCCTCCAATGAAAAAGGTTGGTATCAGGCTAGCTGGCAAGGGGGGTAATGCTCCACTATCACAAGCAGGCAATGAAAGGTGGATAGACAAGGCATGTGAAAAAGAAGAAAATATGACTTATGACCATAAGAAAAAGCAATCAATAGCAACTGATCTAGAAGTAACAGATATAAAGGAATGATCAGACAAGGACATGCTTCATATACTCAGGAAAGTAGAGGAAATATGACCATAATGAGAGAAATGGAAACTATAAAAAGGCCTAAGTGGAACTTCTAGAGATGATGATAATATCTGAAATGCAAAAACACACAGTCTGGGATGAACATCAGATCAACACTGAAAAAGATCATACAACTCAAAAACGGCAACTGAAAACTGTTCAAATAAAGGGCATAGAGAAAAAAAGGCATCAGATACTGACAAGCAATCCAATGTACATGAGTTGGAATCCCAGAAAAAGGACAAGGAGGCTCTTTAGTTCTTCTTCATTTTCTGCCATAAGGGTGGTATCATCTGCATATCTGAGATTATTGATATTTCTCCCAGAAATGAAGCTTCTGCTTCATCCAGCCTGGTTATTTCACATGATGTACACTGCATATAAGTTAAATAAGCAGGGTGACAATACACAGCCTTGATGTACTCCTTTCCCATATGACCACTACAAAAATGTACACAAAAATGTATCACTACAAAAAATCAACTAAAGGCCAATCAACACATGAAAAGATGCTCAACATCAGCCAGTCATTATCAAAGAAATGCAAATCAAAACTACAATGAGGGTATCATCTCACACCAGTCAAAATGGTCATCATCAAAAAAATCTACAAACAGTAAATGAGAGGATGTGGTTGGTGGGAAGGTAAATTGATACAGCCACTATGCAGAACAGTAGGAAGATTACTTAAGAAACTAAGACTAAAACTATCCTATGAACCAGAAATCCTACTACTGGGCATACACCCTGACAAAACCACAATTCAAAAAGACATGTACCCCAATGTTCATTGCAGCACTATTTACAATAGTCAGGACATGGAAGCAACCTAGATGTCCACTGAAGAGTGAATGGATAAATAAAAAACTGGAAAATCCACAAATATGTGGGAGTTAAACAACATGCTCTCATACAACCAATAGGTCAAAAAGGAAATCACAAGAAAAATTAGAAAACACACTGAGACCAATGAAAACACACACACCAGACTTTTGGGATGCAGCAAAAGCAGTGCTAAAAAGGAAATTTATAGCTATAAATGTTTACATTAAAAAAGAAGAAAAGTATCAAAGCAATAGTCTAACTTACACCTTAAGGAAATAAGAGCAAACTAAAACAAAGCTAGCAGGAGAAAGGAAATAATAAAAAGAGTATAGCATCAATAAACAAAGAAAAGAAAAATAGAGTCCAGTTGTATTTCTACACACTAACAATGAACAATCCTAAAAGGAAATTAAGAAAACAATTCCACTTACAATAGCATCAGAAAGATTTAAAATACTTGGGAATAAACTTAATCAAGAAAGTGAAAGACTTAACACACTGAAAAGTATGCATCATTGCTGAAAGGAATTACAAAGAACACATGAATACACAGAAAGATATCTTACTTTCATGGGTTGGAAGATTTAATAAGATGTTAGCACTACCCAAAGTGATCTACCCATTTGTGCAATCCCTACCAAAATCTCAGTGACTTTTTTTTCACAGAAATAGAAAAACCTATCTTATGGTTTTCTATATGGAATATCAAAGGAACCCCCCCAACCCCGCCGAAGTATTCAAAACCACCTTGAAAAAGGACGAAGTTGGAGGTCTCACACTCCCTGATTTCAAAACTTTGTACAAAGCTACAGTAATCAAAACAGTGTGATACTAGCATAAAGATAGACACACAAACTGCACAGCTTTGGGACTGGCAGTGATTTCTTGGATATTACACCAAAATCACCAACAAAACAAAATACAGCTAAATTGGATTTCATTAAAATTAGAAACTTTTGTGCAAAGGACCTATCACAAAAGTGAAAAGACAACCACAAAATGGGAGAAAATACCTGGAAATCATTTATCCCATTAGAGTCTGATATTCAGAATATATAGAGAACTCCTACAACTCAACAACAAAAATCAAACAACCAAATTTTTTAAATGGGAAAAGAAAAAAACTTTTTGTAATGGGCAAAGGACTTGAACAGGCATTTCTCAAAAGATAAGCAAATGATCAATAAGCACATGAAAAATGACAACTATCATTAATTAGCAGTGAACTGCAAATCAAAACTGTGATGAACTTTCACTATCTTCCCATTAGAATGGCAACTATATTTTAAAATTGTAAGTTTTATAAGGATGTGGAGAAACTGGAATCCTTATGCACCACTGACAGGGATGCAAAATGGTACAGCCACAGTGGAAGACAGTATTGAGATTCCTCAAAAAAATTAAACAGAATTACTATGATCCAGCAACTTCACTCCAAGGTACCCAAAAGAACAGAATGATGAGAAAGTTCTGAAAATGGACAGTGTGTGGGTAGTGGTGATGGTTGTACAACAACATGAAAGCATTTAATGTCACTGAACTGTACACTTAAAAATGGTTAAAATTGTGAATTTTATATTACATATATTTTATCACAATGAAAAACTATACAGCTAACAGTATACTTAATGGGAGAAATTAGATGCTTTCTCACTAAGATCAGGAAGAAGGTAAGAATGTCTATTTTTACCACTCCCATGCATCATCATACTGGAAGTCCTAGGTAATACGACAAGAAAAGGAGATAAACGTTACACAGATCAAAAAGGAAGAAATAAATTAATCTTTATACATAGATGACATGAATTATCTATGTAGAAAATACCAAAGAATTAACAACAAAAAAAAACCCTTGAAATAATAAATTACTATGACAAGGTTGGAAATACAAGATTAACTGACAAGAGTCAACTTCTGGTTTCTAGTTTCACATGCAAGGAGATTGGAAGTCACCACTCTGTCCTGACAAGCAGTAAAAAGCTGAACTGACTGAAAATCAACACCTTTTCTTGGATCCATAACGAGGAGGACACAGGGCAAACCACTGTTCCCAAGTCTGAGAGACAGACACATGAACACAAGAACCTTAAATGCACATTACTAAGTGCAAGAAGGCAATCTGAAAAGCCTAGTTGCCTGTTTCTCTGGTAGCTAAGAGGGTACAGCATTTGCTTGCAATGTAGGAGATCCAGGTTTGATCCCTGGGTCGGGGAGATCCCCTGGAGAAGGAAATGACAACCGACTCCAGTATCCTCTCCAGTATCCTTGCCTGGAAAATTCCATGGACGGAGGAGCCTGGCAGGCTACAGTCCATGGGGTCACAAAGAGTCAGACACGACTGAGCAACTAACACACACATACTCACACACACCATCTGAGTGTGATCAAGGGAGGGCGGGGCTCCCGTATTCTGCCCAGCCCCTAACTCATGGGAGAGAGGCCCTCTCTTGGGCTGGGTGTTATGAGAGTACTGGGGCCCTGACCATGCTCATCCCAGCTCACGACGTGGCAGATCCACACCAGAGAGGCGAGCTGAGTGGACCCCAGGCTGCTGCCTTCCCTCTCCCACAGACGGCTCAGCAGTAACAGTGGAGAGCAGTTTACCACTCCAAAATCACGGTGGGGTGACTGCAGCCATGAAATTAAAAGACACTTGCAAAAAAAATAAAATAAAATAAAAGACTTGCTCCTTGGAAGGAAAGCCATGTCAAACCTAGACAGCATACTAAAAAGCAGAAATATCACTTCGCCAACAGAAGTACATTTAGGTCAAAGCTAATGGCTTTTCCAGTAGTCATGTATGAGTGTGAGAGCTGGACCATAAAGAAGGCTGAGTGCTGAAGAATTGATGCTTTCCAACTGTGGTGCTGGAGAATATTCTTCAGAGTCCCTTGGACGGCAAGGAGATCAAATCAATCAATCCTAAAGGAAATCAACCCTGAATATCCATCAGAAGGACTGATGCTAAAGCTGAAATTCCAATAGTTTAGTCACCTGATGCAAAGAGCCACCTCATTGGAAAAGATCCTGCTGCTGGGAAAGATTGAGGGCAGGAGGAGAAGGGGGCAATAGAGGATGAGATGGTTGGATGGCATCATCAACTCAATGGACATGAGTATGAGCAAACTCCAGGAGACAGTGAAGGACAGGGAAGCCTGGCATGCTGCAAGGGTTGCAAAGAGTATGCAAAGCGGTTGCAAAGAGTCAGACACGACTGAACAACAACAAAAACCATATGCTGGCTAGTTTACAAGAGACAATGAGGGAACAGCACAAGCTGGGGGGAGCCATCCTAGGGTTATAAAAATATCGAACACTGACTTTATAACCTATTCCTTTAAAGAAACCAAAATTTTGTAGGATTAGCTGGTAGAGCGGTTTGGGTATCCTAACTGTGCTTAGACCATTGCACACAATGGCAAGAACATGGTTGGTGGATAGACAAGGCCCATAAGACAGAAATGGGCCTCAGGGGAAAGAGGTGCCAGTCCAGACATCATGAAATGAAATTAATTCAATTTTAATAAGAAATGGGATTCAGAGGAAAATAATTTAGTAACTAGAATAAGCAGGTTAGAGGGAGATCTCCTGTAGAAGGAAAGCAAAGGATAGGCGTCAGCCTGGAAAGATACTGAGATTGTATCAAAGTGGGTCTGGCCAATCCAACAAATAATTTGGGATAATATTCAACATTAGGACCAGCATGGGGCTTGTCTCCTGACCTGGATGGGCCTCTTGACTACTTTAATACAGATGGAACTGAACAGGCCATGGGACAATGGCCCTCCAAATCCATGGAAGTTCTCTGGGGGCACTTATTATAACCCTGAAATAAACAATAATAAATAGCACATAAAAAACCCTACAAGCCAAACTCAATGAACACAGGTGCAAAACATTCCTTTAAGAATTATACGTGCAACTTGAAATAACAGTGCATTGAAAGATCAATACTTGGGCTCTAAAGATGGCTGTAGTGGCCACATACATTCTGAGTGTTAGTCACTCAGTCATGTCCGACTCTTTGCAACCCCATGGACTAGCCCGCTAGGCTCTTCTGTCCATGGGATTTTGCCAGGCAAGAATATTGGAGTAGGCTGCCATCTCCTTCTACAGGGGGTCTTCCCAACCAAGGGATCGAACCAGGGTCTCCCACATTGCAGGCCGATTATTTACCTTCTGAGCTACCAGGTAAGTCCTTTCATACATTCTGGTTCTTCCCAAATCACTACATAACACAGATCTGAAAAACAAATGCTTATGAAACATTTACAACAAAAACAGATGAAAAAGTATCTGCAAGAACCTGAGGCCCCAAAACACAGGTAGATTTATTTTGTATACCTACAACACAGTGTCCAATATAGATAGATATATAGCCATACCCCACGTGTGTTAAGTGCCCATGTTAGAGAAAGCAGAGGTAAATAACAGCGTGTCACAATAAATCTGAGATGATGAAAAACCCAAATAATCAACAAGTGTTCACCAAAAAGTATACTGAGCCATTTTAAGAAAAGCCACTGAAACTGGGAATGATTTTGCCTACTCCAATCTGCAGTATATATGCAAGGGCCAGTGGAAAGGCCTAGAAGGGTCTAGCATCTATGACTTCTCAAAATTGATTCACCAGGGCCTCTGTCCAAGAAGGGCCCCATACTGAGAAGAAACTACTGGCAATGGAATAAAAAACAGAGCAGGAAGGAGACAATAAAGATGAAAAAAAAAGAGAGAGTCCAGATAAAAGTGGGCAAGGGAAACAAAACTAAAATCTCAGAAAGTCACTGTTTTTCTTTTTAACATTGCCTGAACACACCAGAAGAGAGAGCTCTGAAAAGAAAGGAAAGCTATCTGAATCAAGCTTCCCTGTAACAGTTCAGGAAAAATGAATATACCCAAAAATGAGCAACAGAAAAGTATAATGAAGTGAAACACCATATAATGTTACTGTAAGAAAAAAAGAAATTGAAGAGCAAAATAACATCCCTGCAAACAAAACAGCATGTCAGGAGGAGGACACGCTCAAAAAATGGATCAAAACTGTAATATACTACTTCAATATAAGCTTAAAATCACTAAAAATATTATACAAGCCATGAACGAACATCATAACTCAGGTTTTCAAAAATTCAGAAATGAAGAGACAATTTAAGAATTAGAAACAAAAGGAAAAACTCATTTCAGAAATAAACATTAAAGCAGAAGGAACAAGAGAGCAAACACAATAACCACTAACTCATGAGGAACAGCCAGGAGTTTTCCCACCAGGGAAACCCTTAAGGCTCAGCTGGTAAAGAATCTGCCTGCAATGCAAGAGGCCCAGGTTCAATCTCTGGGTTGGGAAAATCCCCTGGAAAAGGGAACGGTTTTTCCAGTAGTCACATACATATGTGAGAATTGCACCATAAGGAAGCCTGAGTGCTGAAGAAATGATGCTTTCAAATCGTGATGCTGGAGAAGACTCTTCAGGGACCCCTGGACTGCAAGATCAAACCAGTCAATCCTAAAGGAAACCAAACCTGGATACTTATTGGAAGGACTGAAGCTCCAATATGTTGGCCACCTGATTGATGAGATGACTCACTGGAAAAGACCCTGATGCTGGGAAAGGTTGAAAGGGAAAGGTTGAAAGCAAAAGGTGAAGGGGGTGGCAGAGGATGAGATGGTTAGACAGCATCACCAACTCAATGGACATGAATCTGAGCAAACTCCAGGAGACACAGAAGGACAGGGAAGCCTGGTGTGCTACAGTCCATGGGGTCTCAAAGAGTCAGACACAACTTAGCAACTGAACAACAACAAAATTTTAAAAAGAAAACTAACTGGTAACCCTCTGAGAATGACAGAGAACCAATTCATTACTTTGAAAACTGGATAAAAAAATAATCAAAGATTTATCCTGCCTTTCCTATATGAACTACAGCACAAAGAACCCAAATACTAGTAAATAAGGCTGTCCTTACAAAATTATTCCAGACGATATAGGAAACCAAAGTTATAATTAGAATATCACCACTTCTTGTTGTTATTGTGCAGTCGACTTAGCAAATATGACCATTATACAATCTCAAATGAAGCAAAAGTCTAGGCACTGAGCATGGAGGGCTACTGTCATTTAAAAAGAGACCAAAAACCACATTATAAGCCTTCTGATAAATAAATAATCTATGAGACTAGGATTTAATCTATTGGCAAGACTATAAAGTCTCTGGATCCAGCTGGAAATTTGCAGGAACTACAGAAGACAGAGCAACATGTCAAACGATACTACAAATATGCTAATAAGCAAAACCCAAATCTGTGGAAAACTCCACAAATCAACCATCTAATGTCCTTCAGCAGATACATTACAAGGAAAATAAAGCAACTGAGGGGAAAGATGTAGATTGAGAAACTGAGAAGTCATATAAGGGTCTTCCCTGGTGGCCCAGTGGTTAAGACTCCATGCTACCAAGGCAGGGGTTCCAGGTTCAATCCCTGTTCAGGGCACTAGATTCCACACGTTGTAACCAAAAAAGTTAACATGTTGTAACTAAGACCTGGTGCAGCCAAATAAATAAATATATAAATATTTTTTTTAAAAGATGAATACGACATAATGGTTGGAAAAGGTCAAAGAAGGTGCCTAGGACATAACTCATAAATGTTCTTTTCTTCCTAGAGGAAAATTCAGTGTTTATTTGGGGCCAGTTCAGGTTCAAAATTAAAGGTTCCTTTACTAATCACATGGAGCTTTCAATCTCTGAAAATGTTACCCAGTCACATGAATGTGACTTAATGATGTGATAAATAATATGACCGAATGAATGTGACATCATGTGACAATATGACATGTGAATTTTTGGAAAGTCATATTCTTGAGTTTTCTGCATATTTATTACCATTCTACTAACCTGATGAAATACGAAGGCAACAAATGGAAATTAGAATTTTAAAACACTGAAGATAATGCTCTATTTCTTAGGCTGGATGGTAGATACACTTTTATTTATGAACATTCTTTAAACTACTTATTTTCTTAGAAATACATGTCAATAAATCTTTTAAATTGAAGAATTGCCCTTCAATCATTAGTGCTTTCTCCTAAGAACTGACAGTTGATTCCTATTGCATCTGGGCAAACTTTTAATTTAATTAAAAGATCTATTAGTATAAACATCAAAAATAAGCAAATATACACTGTAACATGTATTCCATTATATACATCACATGTATATTCCATATTTTGTCCATCCATGCATCCACTGATGAGCATTTGAGCTGTTTCTACCTTTTGGCTATTGTGAGCAGGAGTACATGTTTTTAACACCTCTTTTTTTCCTAGTTCTGAGCAAACACCAAAGAACAGAATAACTGGGTCACATGGTAATTCTATGTTCACCCTGTTAAGGAACCACCAAACTGGTTTCCACAGCAGCTGCACCATTTTGGACCTCTAGGAATGCATGAGGGTTCCAATTTCTCCACATTCTCACCAACATTTATTTTCTATTTTGGAGGTCTTGACTTTTTTTTGTTTTTGATGGCTGTCCTAGTAGGTGAGAAGTGGTATCTGACTGTGGTTTTGATTTGTATTTCTCAAATGACTAATGATGTGAGCATCTTTCTATATGCTGTGAGCCATTTGTAATTTGTATATCTTCTTTAGAAAAATGTCTATTCAAGTTCTGTACCCATTTTCTAATAGGGTTGTTCCTTTTTGTTGTGGAGTGGTAAGAGTTCTTTGTGTATTATGGATACTAGATCCTTATCAGATATATGATTTTAAAATGTTTTCTTCCATTCTGTGGGTTGTCTTTCCCCTCTCTTGACAGTGTTCTTTGATGCAAAAAAGCTTTAAATTTTGATGAAATCCAATTTATGGATTTTTTTTCTTTTGTTGTTTTTTTGTATTTTTAGTGCTCTATCTAAAAACCAACGGTCAAATCCAAGGTCATGAGAATTTATCTGTTTTTTTCTAAGAGTTTTATGGTTTCACTCTTAGATTTAGGTCTTTGATCTGTTTTGAGTTAATTTGTGTATATTTTGCATGTGTATATTCTGTTGTCCTACCACCATTCATTCAAGAGATTATTCTTTCCCCACTGAATGGTTTTGGAATCCTTGTCAAAATCAAATGTCCATGATGCATAGGTTTATTTCTGGGCATTTAGTTCTATTCCACTGCTCTGTATTTCTGTTCTTATGTCAGTAGCAAAGTTTTGATAACCGTAGCTCTGCTGTAAATTTTGAAATCATCCCCCAACTCTGTTCTTTTTTAAGATTGTTTTGGCTATTTAGGACCTCTTAATATGAACTTCATATGAACTTCAAGATCAGTTTTTCTACTTCTGAAAAAAGAATATTGGGATTTTGTCAAGTATTACACTGATCTGTACATTACTTGGGGGAGTATTGTCATCTTAACAATATTATGTGGAAGATGATCTGACCTAATTTTAACATCAAAATTATCAACTTTATTAAGGAAAATGTTGTTTTGCATTGAGGCCAGTACATCTGCATGGAATCTCCCCTTAAATTCATCCAGCAAAATTAATAGAAACATGTATCACACAAAAAGATAGCAATGGTAGACAGAAATGCAGTATAACCTAGGATGACTTTTGTATACTTTTGACATGTAAAGCAATCATTTCCCCTCTGGATTTCAACAATTTTGGCAGTGCAGCACACAGGATTATACAACAGTAAATAAAACCTTATATGGGGACTTCCTGGTGGTCCAGGGGTTGGGAATTCACCTGCCAATGCAAGGGACACAGGTTCAATACCTGGTCCACAAACTAGGATCCCACATGCTGCAAGTGTGCCACATACTGAGCCCATGTGCCCTAGAGCCCGGGTTCCAAAAGAAGTCACTGAAATGAGCATCCCCTGCTCACCACAATTAGAGACAGCCTGCGCACAGCAATGAAGAGCCTGTATGCTGCAAAGACCCAGCACACCCTAAATAAATGAAATTTTAAAAAGCTTATATGATCAAAGAACTGAGAATACAGACAACTCTTCCCTTGTTCTGCCCTCTCCCCAGCCCCTGACAAGATAAATGAGAGGGAGCCATGTAGGTTTGGGGATTTATAACCAAACCACAGACCCGGGAAAAGAGCCTTTCACTTCTTTCACAGAACTGTTTAAAACAGTAACTCAGTGGAGGATGTCACAGTTCCAAAAAGGAACATATTCCAGGAGGGTAAGAAAGTGATAATCATAGCATATTCAACCTTCGCCTGTTTCCCCTAGATCCCAAAATTAGCTACTCCTATGGGCTTGGAAAACAGCCTCTCCTTGGAATACCACTCCTTTCATTGTGTCTACATTTTCCCACACACTTCTGCACTTGCTCTCTTTCTGATATACCCTGTAAAGTTTATCAAACACAAGGACAATTCTGACTTTTAATATATTAAATGTCCTTGCATGTCCCTGGCAGTAAAGTTCTGCCACAAATGCTGGCAGGGAACAAACACAAAGTATTACCACTGAACTAACAGGGACCCAGTAACATTGTTTCTGGACACTGTCCCTCAGCTTAGTCACACTGGGGGACTCCTGCCTCATTTCAGTGGGAGACTGTGAACCTCAGAGCTTCAGCTAGAGCTAAGTCACAATCAAGTCCAGGTCAAGGCGGCTCCCATGGTTCACCTTGGGTCAAAGAAAATCTGCCCCAGAACTTTGTTCCTTGAAGGGAGGAATCATGTTTAACCCTAAATTCCAATCACCTCCTCGCTCAGTTTTTGGCATCTCTTTTATGTTTAGTCAATAGGATTTGCTCAGTAGGTATTGGCTAAATGTAGTTACCATCAGTCTCTAGCTTGGAGACGGTAAGAATCATCTGTGAAACTTTCAAATGACAGGTTGGGAAACCTATCCAAGACTAATTTAGCAGGTCTAAGGGTGGTGTCCAAGCATTCCAGTTTAAAATATTCCACAGGTAAATAAGCTGAAAAGCTAAGGTTAAGGAATACTCCCTTCTCTAACCTACACTTTGATAACTCATTTTGCTTTAAAGAATAATATGGCCAGACTTGAGCAGGCGGCAGAAGAGAGAAAGGCAGGGGGCGGGGGGTTCTTTCCCAGGCTTCCAAGAGATTTAAATCCTAAATGAAAAAAATATGCAACAGCTTCACAATTGTCCTTCCTTCACATCATCCCAGCCATGTTCCCATGCATTTATGATTTTTTCCCCAGTATAGTATGATGTTTTGCCATCTTAAAAATCTTGCTAGGGGGAGGGGGAGACTATCCTTTCCAGGACTAGCTAATTCCCAATAATAGTAATCAATTTACTAGGGAGCAGTCTCTCATATGCAAATTCATCAACTCGTTTATCTCTCAAAGATGAAGTCAATATTGCCCCTGCCCTGATCATCCCAGGCCAAGTGCCAGGCAACTAGAGATCATCTCTATAGACCAATACAGTCCATGGAATTTTCCAGGCCAGAATACTGGAGTGGGTAGCCTATCCCTTCTCCAGGGTATCTTCCCGACCCAGGAATCGAACCAGGGTCTCCTGCATTCCAGGCAAATTCTTTACCAACTGAGCTATCAGGGAAGCCCATAGCCCAAAGTCCATGGGGTTTATTCAAACTAGCCAGTCCTAAATCCTCTATCCTGCTTTGCCTTGCCTTTTTCAGGGAATAAGGCTCCGGACCTAGGCTTTCCTCTCATTCCTGCTTCTGACTCCTGACCAAAACCTTCCCTGTGTGGCATGACATGCCCTCTCGTCTCTGGAAATTAATAGATTTTTCTTTCAATGGCCCTGGCTTCTCCTTGTCACCCAGTCACCTCTTACAAATCAAAATCCCTCTAGTACAAATGAGACACTCCACTGCTACCACATTTGTGCTGTCTACTTCACTAATTCAATTGGAACCTATATTACAAACTAACTTAGGTTTCCAAAAGCCGACATTAAATACCACCTCCTAACTCCTTCATATGGAGGAAGTTCTTGAAAGCCCTATTCGCATTTGAATCTCAACACTCAGAACTAAATGCAGTATGACCCAGCAATCACACTCTTAGGTACAAACCCAAGAGTACTAAAAACACACACATACATACATGAAATGTTCACATGGCCATTAGTTATAGTAGCCTAAACATGGAAACAACTGATAAATGGATAAATACAATGTGGTATATCCATACAAGGTATATCCATACAAGGAAATATTATCCCACCTTCAAAAGAAATTAATTGATTCATGCTACATAGATGACCCTGAAAAACACTACATTCATTAGAAGCCAGAGAGAAGGCTTATATGATACAATTTACATAACATATACACAACAGGCAAATGCATAAAAGGAAAGTAGATTGGTGGTTCCCAAGGGAGAGAGTAAAGGGGAATGAGGCTCATGGGTACACAGCTTTCTATTTGGGGTTATAAAATGTTCTAGAATTGGATTGTAATGACGGTTCCTGCCTCCTGAGAAATCTGTATGCAGGTCAAGAAGCAACAGTTAGAACTGGACATGGAACAACAGACTAGTTCCAAATGGGGAAAGGAGTATGTCAAGGGTGTATATTGTCACTCTGCTTATTTAACTTATATGCAGAATACATCATGTGAAATATTGGGTGGGATGAAGCACAAGCTGGAATCAAGATTGCTGGGAGAAACATCAATAACCTTAGATATGCAGATGAGGCCACCCTTACGGCAGAAAGGGAAGAACAACTAACTAAAGAGCCTCCTGATGAAAGTGAAAGAGAGTGAAAAAGCTGGCTTAAAACTCAACATTCAGAAAGCTAAGATCATGGCATCTGGTCCCATCACTTCATGGCAAATAGATGGGGAAACAATGGAAACAGTGACAGACTTTATTTTCTTGGGCTCCAAAATCACTGCAGATGGTGACTGCAGCCATGAAATGAAAAGACACTCCTTGGAAGAAAAGCTATGACCAACCTAGACAGCATATTAAAAAGCAGAGACATTACTTTGCCGACAAAGGTCCGTCTAGTAAAAAATATGGTTTTTCCAGTAGTCATGCATAGATATGAGAGTTGGACTATAAAGAACGCCGAGCACCAAAGAACTGATGCTTTTGAACTGTGGTGTTGAAGAAGACTCTTGAGAGTCCTCTGGAGTGTAAGAAGATCCAACCAGTCAATCCTAAAGGAGATCAGTCATTCATTGGAAGGACTGAGGCTGAAGCTGAAACTCCAATCCTTTGGCCACCTGATGTGAAGGACTGACTCACTGGAAAAGACCCTGATGCTGGGAAAGAATGAAGGTGGGAGGAGAAGGGGACGTCAGAGGATGAGATGGTTGGATGGCATCACCGACTGGACGGACAGGAGTTTGAGTAAGCTCCCAGAGTTGGTGATAAGCAGGGAAGCCTGGCGGGCTGCAGTCCTCGGGGTCACAAAGAGTCGGACACGACTGAGCAACTGAAACTGAAGTGACGGTTCCACAACCTTGTGAATATACTAATAACCAACACTCTGAGAGTGAATTTTATGATCTGTAAATTATAACTTAAAAAAAAAACCTAACTGTATCAGTTTCCCAACAAAACTCCTCCTCGTGTATTCGTTACTTCAGTAACTGAAACCACGTTCTACTCGGATGCTCAGGCCAGAAACCTAGAAATTCTTTTCCAGAAACCCACAAGTATTAACAACTAATATGGTCACGGCAATTCAAACGCCTCAATATTTCTCCTTTCCCCCGACTTCAACTCCTAAATCCAGGCTGCCCTCATTTCTCGCCTGCATCACCACAGCCTCCTCCTAACGAGCCTTCAGGCTTGCCTCTCCAGATCAACTTTTACACTGCAACTAGAAACTCCTTTAAAAACAGTATCTATGTCGGCTCCCAAGGACCCCAAGTGGAAGTTCGAACCCTTAATACGACTTATAAAGTCTCTCAAACTTCAGTCCGCGGCGAACCTCTCCGGCTTCACGAGCCCCTCAAATCCTAACAACGTGCACCTGGAAGCCTGGAGAGGGTGGGCATCGCCTCACCTCGGCCCCTGCCCGCACGGGGAAACCTGCCCCTCAGGCGTCAACCTGCTTCCAAGCGTCTCCGGGAGGAAGCCCGCGCTCGGTCCCTCGGCTCCCGCCCCCGGTCTGGCGCCCCCGTTTACCTGTCGGCTCCTGACTCAGATGAGCTCTGAGGGGCCGCCAGTGAACCCGCATACATTTCCTGTGTAAACTGTGGTGCACCCAAACTTCAACTTCAAACTGCGGCGGAGCCCGAAACTCACCTCGACTCTTCCTCAACACTTAGTAGACTTCGCCGGGAGCCGCCTACAACCTCAGCCACACGGTCCTCGGGCGCCGCGCTCCGCCTGGCCCTGCCCGGCGCGCTAGAAGAACGCTCTCAGTCGCGCGCCCCGGCCGCAAAGGAGGATGGGACGCGAGCCTCAAGGATCCCTCTGCGCCCGCGCAGCCGCAATTCTCCGCCGCGCATGCGCAGGCGCTTGGGTCGCCGTTGAGAAGGTGCTGCGGCCGCGCCAGAGGTAGGAGGAGTCGGGCTTTGGGGCCGGGAGTCTGCACCCGGGAGAGGAGGTCCGGCCGCCTCAGGCCTTTCTCGCTCTCCTGAGAGAAAAGAGCCTTCCTTGCCCGCCGCCAGCCGCGATTAGAGGCAGGAGCCGGGCTTGGGTAGAAGGGGCCAGGGCTGTCTGAACGGAAGATGGGTGGGGGGATCCGGATACCCGTGGGTCACCGCCCGGGCGTCCGACGGGCGATCGGAATTCGCCGTCTGCCTTTGTAGCCGCCAGAGTCCTTGGCAGCCCTTCCCCAGGTGGCAACCCGTGTGTCACCGGGTTGGGGGAGGCGGGGGGTCTGCCCCGCACCTGCCCATTCATTCTTTCCGCGTCTGCTGTGAGCCCGGCCGCGGTAGGTACCAAGCTGGGTAGGCAGAGTCCCCAGCCCTCTGGAAAGTTGCCGTCTCGTTTGGATCCATTACTTCCCTTAGCAAATACCGATAGAGCGCCTATAGCAGATACGCTGTTTTAGACAAATACCGGCAGAGATGTGGCGACTCAGGGCGGTGTGGAGGCTGCAGTTTGCTCCAGCTCCCACGTCCAGCAGTTTGCTTGGCTTGACGTTTCAGGCGATCAGACACGCATCTCTGCTTCTCCGCGCAGTCTTCTCTCCCACCACTTTCTCTGGTGCTCCGGATCCTACCAAACTCTTTGCGGTTAATTCAACAGATTACTGTCGAGCACTTAAGTCAGGCACCTTGCCAGCCAAAGAGAATACAAAATGAGCGCGTGCCCTCCTGAAGTTTTGAGCTTAGTAGGGGACACATAACAAGCTACTGAATAAAAATATAAGAGCTAATGCCCTGGAACCACACTGCCTGGATTGGATCCCAGCCTGCCTCTTGAAAGGCTGTGTGAACTTGAGCCAGTTTCTCATTCTTGTGCGTGGTTCCTTACTGTAAAGAAGGGGTGTCAATAGGTCCTACCTAGTAGAGTTGTTGTAAGTATTAAACTAGTTAGACTTGTAAAGCTATTGGGATGGCTGCCTGCACAGTAGGCATTCAATAAATCTATTACGTGTGATAATAACGTGATAAATGCCACTGTGAAAACAGTGTGTGATCATAGAAAATAAATGGGAGTGGAGAGGATTCAATTAGATAAAGACTGAGAATAGAAGCTTCTCTAAAGAGACGGAAGATGAAAATGAGTGAGCCATGCAAAGTAGATTCTAGGTGTGTGTGTCTGCCCCACTCTGGAAAACTAGATGATTAATGGATTACCTGGACCTTGGAAACTGCCTTATGGTATCTGAAATGAACTCTCTACCATTGGGTTATTCAGTTTTGATTTTCAAAACTCCACTAAACTGTGCCAATATAAATAATCACAGCTGTAAGGCCCAGCCTTTGCACATGGGCAGCATTCTGGTCACGTGGGTTAGAATGGCTGGGGTGAGAATAGAGAAAAGTGACCTTTTTCTGATTTGGAAAAATTGGTTCTGTCAATGAAGGATGAGCCTGCTGTATTCCTGTCTTTGGTTTCTTCAAGTGCACATTCCCTCTTTCTCTCTCTCATTATATTGCTTGCTGATAGAGCCTCTGAGAGCTGACGGCCTTGGACCAGAGATAGTTTTTCTGGATTCAGGGACCATCTTGATTCTGTGGTGACTGCTCTTCATGGGATTCATTCCCCAGACTCTGGTAAAAACTATATTCTTCCAAGATGCACACGTTTTGCTGCCCACGGAAGAACACACTTTGATAGGCCTTTAGGTCCCTCTCCCCTGTCGTGTTGCGGCAGCCTGTAGGATGATTAGTTTGTGTTAACCAGGCTATAGTTGAGTATTTGGCGGATGTATTGTTACCCTGAAGACTTTACCCATACTCCACATGCTCTTGTACCTTCCTGGGAGAAATGACATAAAATGACAATGTCTATCTAATTACACTTAAATGCTTTTGGTTTTTCTCAGGTGAAAAGTTAAATGGATCAAATGTGCTTTATCACCATGGAGATCCTGGAGAATCACCTAAGCACCAGGGCCACATGTATTCTCTCTCGGAGGCATCTACTGGACAACAGACCCTCTCAGATGTGAACTTTAATAAAGGTAAGCTTTCAGTGTGCTGAACAAAGGTTCAGTTTGAAGAAAGACATTTTTAAAAATTTATTTATTTATCTTTCTTGGTTGTGCAGGGTCCTCACTGCTCGCAGACTTTCTCTAGTTGCAGTGAGCCGGGGCTACTCTTCATTGTGGTGCATGGGCATCTCGTTGTGGTGGCTTCTGTTATTCCAGAACACAGGCTCTAGGCTCACGGGCTTCAGTAGTCGCCGCATGCGGGCTCAGTAGTTGTGGCCCATGGGCTAAGTTGCTCTGTAGCACGTGGGATCTTCCCAGACTGGGAATCAAACCCATGTCCCCTGCATTGGCAGGTGGATTCTTATCTACTGGACCACCAGGAAGTCCAAGAAAGACATTTTAAATCATTATGGAGGGAGGGAACAGCACATCCTGCTCAATTGTACAAATTCTGCAGGTACTACAGTGAGAAGCAGCGAGGAACCATAATGAAGCTTCCAGTGTGAATGAGGCCTGGCCAGGCTCACACTCGGGTTCACTTTCTCACCTGTGCACACGCCCCCATATCGACCCTCGCTTCTCCCAGGACCAGCCTGAAAGCCTTCAAACCTGTCAGATGATGGATGAGTCAGATGATGACTTTCAGGAACTCTGTGCCAGCTTTTTCCAAAGGGTGAAAAAGAATGGCCCCAAGGAAGTGTCAAAGGAAAAGAAGACACAAAAGGCCTCCAACGGCACCCAGATAAGAAGCAAACCAAAAAGGACCAAACCAACTGCTTCTAAGAGCAAAACCCTGCAAGGCCCCACTGAGAGGAAAACTCGCCCTGGCCGCCAGGTCCCACGGACTCAAAAGCATGGGGCACCCAAGAGGCCAGAGACTGAACCAGCTCCCCCTGAAAACACCGAGGGAGGTGTACACACTTCTGCTGTACTCCAGGATAGCGTGCGGAGCACCCAGACAGGTAACCAGTCAGAACCTCTGCCAGAGAGGACACCAGAGGTGATTTGTACCATTTTAAACCAAGGATCAGAAAACTCTCTGAAAGCTAGTAAGTTTCTTTGGCTTTGCCGGCCATACAGTCTCTTTCGCAAACTACTTCTTAGATGGTGTGTAATTGAATGGGCTGTGTTCCAGCAAAACTTCATTTACAAAAATAGGCAGCCTGCTCAAGACCATAGTTTGCTGACTCTTGTTTTAAACAATAGTCATTAAGAAAATGTTCATAACCCTTGTATGAATTCTCTACATGATATATTTGGGGCCGTCTGCTCTTTCATTTTCCTATTAATGTTTACATCATGCAGTTAACATGAGTTTGTGTTTTTTTTTTTTAAATGAACATGAAAATAATTCTACTTCTCTCATTTTCTTGAGTTCATTCCAAAGTGGGTAAGTTGCAGTGGGTAAGCCAATTTGGTTAGGCTGCTGAGAAGGTAGAAGGCATATGCCATGTGGGTTTGAGTCCCAGGAGAATCTTCTTGTCCTTCCTATCTCCTCCAGACACCTTTTATTGTTCTCTGTTTATTTGTTTAAAGCAACTTGCTCACCCTGCTGCCCTGGTGTATTAAACCACATGCTCAACATACATTCTTCATGCAGAACTGAAAACCAGCCTTGCATATATAATATAGCACAAGATCTTTGGACTCAGTTCTGTTTCTAAATTTTTCTCACCTTCACTTCCTGATCTTAAATAATGTTTTTTACCTATGTGGTCAGCATGACCTCCCCAGTGCAGTGGTGGTAAAGCCTTAGCTCAGAGACTGTTGTAAGGCTTCATTAATATTGCCAAAACATTATTGGTCTTTCACGCTCCCTTTGAGAGTGTAGTGAAAGCTATGCTTGATTTCCCCCAGACCACTGCACTGCTCCCCCTAAAAACACACCTGTGAGGATGACATGCAGCATCAGGGGCTGCATGGATCCCCCCAGAGGTCATCTTCAGACACCAAGTTAAAAGAGAACTTCTGACCTAGAAAGATACAAGTGTTTGTCATTAGTAACTCTTTAATAACAGCTTTATAGAGATACAATTCACATTCTATAAAATTGACCCCTTGTAAGTGGACGGTTCAGTGACTTTATTCACAGAGTTGTGCAACCATCCCCACCACTTAATTTTAGAACATGTTTATCACCTCAGAAATGTGCCCCCTCCCATCACAGATACATATGGCGGTAGGTATTTTTATCACCACAAACAGTGAGGCTACCAAAAAGCAATCAGTATTTTAGAGTTACACCTAATGTAGTCAGTAAAGGACCCCTTTGAAATCTGAGGTCTTTGAAACTAGAAGACCCTTCAGTTTCTCCTGCTAGAACTGACGCATGTGAACGTTCTCCTCCTTGCCAGAGGCCTCCATGGACAGCCTCTCACAGCCCCCTCCTTCCTGTCTGATTGCGATGGTGCCAAGTCCCTCCAAACCCAGGGCGGCAGAGCTGGTGCTCCAGCGAATGCAGCAGTTCAAGAGAGCAGACCCCGAGCGTTTAAAGCGAGCTTCCGAAGGCTGCTCGCTCGAGGCTGCACCTGAAGAGAATGTCCCAAAGGGCCCTCAGGATGTGATGGCGGTGAACGGTATGAAGGGAGCGCTGTCTTCCCAACAGGGATGACGTTGGGGGGAAGGGGTCAGGAAGGAGCCTGCTTTCTCAGCCTGGGGTGGGCCTTCTGCCCCACGCTCTGCCTCTGCCACTCTGGCCAGAGAACAGAGGGTCACCTGGGTCATTTCTCACTTAGCTTCTTTGAGAAGGTACCACTTCCTCTTTTTTTTACTTTGACTTCTTATTACAAAAATTTTCCATTCAAAAGAGTCAGAAAAATATTTTACAGTGAAGTCCCTATGCTCTCAACCTAGATTTAACAAACAGTGGACATTCTGCCACACTTTTCTCTATAAATGGACACTTCTGTAGCATCGGAAAGCAAGTCATAGACATCGTGATGCTTCACCCCTAGGCTCTCCTACATAACCACAATATCATAAACACGTGTGATTCCAGAACACTGCTTGCTGTCCAGCTTACATTCAGATTTCCCCGGTTACCCCAAGGACCGCTTCTGTAGCGAACTCTTCCTGAACAAGGATTTGTCACCTGCTGCTTATAGCCGTGGCTCAGTATTCCCTCTGGTCTAGACTCTATAACAGTCTCTTATCTTGTCCTTGTTTTTTGTGGTACTAACTTCTTGAAAAATCCAGGACAATTCTCTTTTAAAACTCCCCACTTTCTGGATTTGCTTGTTTTTGCCTGTTGTCATTTAACCCTTTCCTGCAGGGAAGTGCCATATGCTGCACATTGTACCACCCCAGGAGGCTTGGACTGTCAGGTGGTGCTTTATCCCCTAAACAACAGGAATCCTCATCCCTGGTGAAAATACACAAAAGGAAAAGGAATAGGAAGAAACTATTGACAGACCTACAGCCAGTAAATCCATAGTTTCCCAGTATTTACTTGCAGGTTTCACCTCAAGACTACTGAGCTTTCTCAGGCTACCCCAAAGGCCCACGCAGCTGACACAGCGATGTGGCATCAGTCCTTTGTCCACGGGGCACCAAGCAGTGCAGAGGGGTCACTCAGCCAGTGCATGAGCCCAACCCCTGCCCTGCATGTGACTCAGTTGTTTCCATCAGTCTTCACATCATACCCAGTAATAAACAGGAGAGATAAACCATTTCTTTGTTTAAAATAAGTACTGGACCAAAATGAAGTATGGTGCTTTTCTGGCTTTGTTCTTAGGGCATATCCTGCGTGAGTGCCAAGGGTCTGCTCCGGCAACATCAGGTATGACAGGGTCGCAACAGTGGGCACGGCCGCCTTGGGCACCATCCCAAGATTAGAATCAGTCCATCCTCTGGTCTGATGCCAAGAAAAACCAAGAGCAGCATTCCACTCTGACCTGGAAGGGCAAGAAAAAGTCAGAGCAGTAGGAGAGGTTGAGCTTTAAAGAGGAAACCTAGGATTCACTGGAGTAGGAGCCTTACAATCCTGGGATGCCCAGGGTTGCCACTTTAGCAGAAACGGGAACAAAAGGCAAATTCTTCAGGGCTCTGATGCTCAGAGTGGTCCTGGACCAGCTGCATCGGCCTCACCTGGAAGTTGGCCAAAATGCAGAGTCTCAGGCTCCACCTAGCCCCCCAGAGTGCCAGCCTCCCGACCTGCACTTTAACGAGCTTCCTGGGGGTGTTTGTGCCTGTTAAAAGTTTGGGGAGTACCCTGCTTGGTGTCCAGTCTCCCCGCACGGGGCCCCACATGAGGCGGAGCAGTGCTGGGTCTGGGCTCCTCACGCCCCGCCCAGCATCTGTGCTCCACGAGGTCCAGGGACGAGCTGGTCCTCATGGGTGTTTGTGTCTCCACAGGGTGTGGGCCCAAGCTCCCCACCACAGAAAGCGACACCGCAGTGGCCTTGGCCCTCCAGCAGGAGCTTGGGCAGGAACAGGTGTCCGCACCCGACAACAGCCTGGAGGAGAAGGGGTTGTTCTTTTGCCAGATCTGTCAGAAGAACCTCTCAGCCATGAACGTGACACGGAGGCAGCAGCACATGAACCGGTAGGAGCAGCTCGGCTGTCACCTGTCTTTGCTCACTTTGCCCATAGGTGTGACCAGCTCCAAGGCTCCTGTGGAATCTCCAGGGGGGAGTCTTGAGATTAGTACTTCAGTATCAGGGTTGGTCCAGCCTTGCTTTTTTTTAAAAAACAGCTTAAGATTTAATTTGTATACCATACAATTCAGCATTTAAAGTGAACAGTGCAATTATGTTTACTTAGTGCATACAGAGTTGTGCAGCCATCACCTCGGTCAGCCCCAGACCCATGAGGCAGGCACCCCCATTTCCCTCTTTTCCTCAGCCCCTGGCAACCACTCACCTGCCTTCTGTCTCTGGGGACTTGCAGTTCCAGACATAAGTGGACTCACAATATGTGGCCTTTTGTGTCTGGCGTCTTTCATTCATCAGAGTGTGTGCAGGGGTCATCCGTGGTGTGCTGTCTCGGTGCTTTCCTCCTTTTTATGGTTTGATGATATTCTACTGTATGGATGGACCACATCTTGTTCATCCACTCATCCACTGATGGACATCTCTCTCCACCTTTTGGGTTTTGTTCACAGAGCTACTGTGAACACGCTTTTCATGTATTTGCTTGAGTATCTGTTTTCGGTTCTTTGGGGTTTGTACTTAGGATTAGAATTGCTGGGTCATATGTTGAATCTGGTGACTCTGTGCTTAATATATCCTTGCTTTCCTCAGACACCTTTGCTCACAGAAACCTAAATGCAGTGTCTGGAGGCTGGCTGCCGGCTGTGGGGAGGGACCAGCTTGTGGGGGGAGCAAGCCTTGGCCCATAGCACGACCACACTGACCTGAGCCCCATCTACAATCACATGACCAGGCAAGGGTGGTCCCACGTTTGCTGTCTTCCTCCAGGTGCCTGGATGAGGCTGAAAAGGCACTGAGATTTCCCATGCCTCCGATCCCTGAATGCCCCATCTGCGGCAAGCCATTTCTCACCCTGAAGAGCAGAATCAGTCACCTGAAACAGTGTGCGGTGAAGATGGAGGTCGGTCCGCAGCTCCTGCTCCAGGCTGTGCGGCTGCAGACGGCTCAGCCTGTGGGCGCCTCGGGCGCTCCGGCACCCAGGTAAGTCAAAGGAAAAGGAAGAAAAATCGAAGTATGTTGATTTTTTTTAAAAAAAAGAAAAAGGCCTTTTGTAGTGGTGGAGGACAACAGAGCGCTGATTCTGGAGATGAAATGCTTCAGAAGGAAATTGGGTACAGAATCCATAGGGACTGGGAGGGGACAGCGCTCCATCCTCAGAGGCTCGTAAACAGACCAGCTGGCAGGGACTGGTTTCCACGAGTCCTTCCCGAGATCTTCCCGTCCCTGACAGTTTGAGCACAGAAGCTGCTGATCCTTCTGTATGTTGGATCCACGTTTATCCCTTTCCTCTCATTGCCCCCACTGAGGAGAAGGGGTCCAGCCCTCCCGGGTCGAGTGGGGACCCTCAGAGCAGGAACTGCTCACCCCTCTAGCCTCACTCACCTTTCGGTCTGGCTGCCATTTAAGCCTCAGCGATGGAGCTGGCTGTCTGAAGCGGAAGGGAGCCACCACCAAGAAGGAGCCACGGAAGAGGCGGAAGGTCACTGGGCCTGAGGCACCATCCGAGGACCTGCTGGTGGCCATGGCTCTGTCCCGCTCGGAGACAGAGCGGGAGGCGGTGCCGGCGGCGCTCAGCCTGGGGAACGCTTTTGCAGAGAAGACGAGACTAGGAGCAGGTGCGGCGGCTGAGGGGGTTGCTGAGAAGCCTGGCCGCGCAGCAGCTGCCAAAGCTTCCCCTGGGGTCCCCGGTGGGAGGATGACTCCGTGCTGCTTCTGTTTTTTCTCCAGAGAAGAAAACCCGCAAGAAGAAAGCCCCCGCGTCCCCCCCACAGCTGTTAGTCCAGGACCCGGAGACCACGGGCCGGCAGATAGAGGACCGCGTGGCCCAGCTCCTGTCGGAGGAGGTGGAGCTGTCCAGCACGCCGCCGCTCCCTGCCAGCAGGATCCGAGAGGAAGAGCTGGCCAAGGGCAGCTGGGCCCTGCGACCGCCTGGAGGGGCGCAGAACTTGCTGTGGGAGGCCAGTGCCCTGACCGGGGCTGGGGCCCTGGAGTCCTTTTACACGGCCAGCCTGGTGCCTCCCCTGGTGCCCCAGCGGCCCACCAAGGTGTGTTCCCTTCCGGTGGGGCAGGTGGGCTTGGGGAGAGGGTGGCGGCTCTGACTGCAGCACCAAGCGCGGAGGGGAGGAAGCCGAGGGCCGTGGTGTGGAGTCTAGGGTGTTGTCTTTGCAACAACCAGACGGTTCGCACAGTAGGAACTGGGAGGCCCACAGGTTTCCAAATGTGTTAAGATTCTGGAGAGTTCAGAATTATACCAGGTCCTACCCTGGACTGGTATAATCTGCCTGTGATGGGACCCAGGAACTGGACAGGCCTGTGTACAGGTGTCTGGAATCGGCACTCACCTGCTCGAAACAATTTATGCTTCGAAGGCGCCTCCGATGCTAGGAGGCTAGGGCCCCTTTTGTAGACTCAAAGGCCCCAGGCATGGCCCCTGCCAAGGCAGAGGCGCCTGCTGACAGGGGTAACGGCGACAAGCTTCCCAAGTGGCTCTGGCTAGGGCTTGCTCCCCAGGTCCCTCGAGGTGGTGGCGACTGTGGAGGCCACGCACTCACTCTGGCTCACCCGCTTCTTTCAGGGTCTCACTCAGGAGCCCATGCGGCTGCCACGACCACCCAAGCCGCCAGGACTGAGTGTGGGAACACCCCCTTCTGCCCACGGCGCCCACTCTGTGGGCCACAGCCTCCGGAGCCCAGTGCCCTCCGCCAGCCAGAGGGAGCGCCAGGCCCTGCAGGATCTGCTGGAGCTGGCGGGAGAGGGGTTGCCCGCCAGCCCGTGCAGCAGGGACCTGGCTGGCTCGGGAGGGGCTGCAGGTGAGGCCCCGACCCTTAGGGCCTCCCCGCCCTGGTACCAGGGCTGCGATGGCCACTGGGGTCCGCAGTCCCGGTTCACCCTGTCTGGCGGGAGGAGGTAGTCTCTCTGGGTGCTTTCCTTTCTCCCCAAAGGTGAATGTGACTTAGGCGAGTCCGTCAGTTTTCCTTCAGCTTTGACCGAGGACAGAGCCTTTTGCCAGAGCAAGTGGTTTGAGGGTTGATTTTGGCTTTCTCTCCCGAGTACAACTCTGCTGGGTGGGGGGGGGGCGGGGGGGGTGCAGGTGGCCTCTGGGCATATCGCCTTCCATGACGCCGTCCTCAGGTCAGCCCGGGTGATGTTGTTTCCCAGGTGGTTGATGTTTTTAACCTGCAAATCCTTTCAGGGATGGACTTGTCACTCGGCGGCCTTCCACTGACTGGGTTTGTCCTGCCAGCCAAGGAGAAGTACCTGGAGGAGGGCGGCCGGGCTTCGGTGAGCATGTCTGGTCCTGCTTGCGGCTCCATGGTCATGGCTGTGATGCTTGTCCAGTGCAGCCGGCTCACAGTCAGCCTCCAAGCCCCTGCAGAGTCCATAGACACTCCTTGACAGCCTTTGAGCTGAGCCAGGCGAGCGCCCACGGGACCTCCTGTCCCGTCCGGGCTCTGCCATGAGGCTTCTGTCCCTTTCGTTGAACCCCAGGGGCGCCTCAGTAGCCCGGCCCCGGGAGCTTACTCTGTCCTGGGGCCCGGGGAACACCCTTTCCCTGTGAGGGTGCTTCATCCAACCAATGGGACTGACTGACTGACTCGCGAGAGTCCTGGAGGCCTCCGGCTAACAGTTCGTGTTCTGTATTGGTGACTTTCTGGGTTAGAAACTGAGTTTCCCTTAGAGAAGTTATCATACCGTGAGCACATCGCTATCAGCCAAGCGCTCATCACCAAGTTCTCCCTGGGAACGTGGCATGTGTCAGAGAAGGGATATGGACTCCTTCCAGCCGACCCCACAACTGCTTGGGCTAAGGTCCCACCTGTCACATCCGGCTGGGCTGGTGGCTTCCTTGCGGAAACCTAGCAGCTGCTGACGCCACCACCGCGTCCCGTGAGGCCATCACCCATGCCTCTCCATGCTCCAGGCCTCTGTCTCCACGGGCCAGGCCTCCTGTCTAGGCGGGGGATTGGGTGTGACAGAGAACTTGAGAAAGGACTGGGTCTTGCTGTTCCCTGTCTCTGAGGGCCTGAAGGTAACTTCAGGGTGGAGCCCAACGTCAGACCTTGTGGGGAGCAGCAGGAGGCCCTGACTGGCCGCCTACGCCCTGTCTGTTGGGCACCTGCATGGTTGGGGGGCCACGGTGGGAGTGGCCACTCTCCCCCGTCTCGTTTCAGCTTGCCCTTGGTTTGCTGGTGGCCGACTTCAGTGCCATGGTCAACAACCCACACCTGAGCGACATTCAGTTTCAGACAGACAGTGGGGAGGTGCTTTATGCCCACAAGTTTGTGCTCTATGCCCGATGCCCACTTCTCATGCAGCATGTAAGTGCGTGGCCAGGTGGCCTCCTTCCCCTCCTCCCCCTTTGCTCTTTTCCCTCCTCCTTCTCCTCCCTCTTACCCCTTTCCCCCCTTCCACCCTCCCCTCTGTGCCCAGCCTCTCCGTCTGTCTTCCTGCCCCCTTTCCTCCCCACACTCCCACTCTCTGCCCTCTGCCCCTGACCTGTTCTTCCTCTGATGCATCAAGGTTGTGCTTCCCTGGAGAAGACAGGTTTGAGGTCAAGAAGTGCTATGAGGAGATGAGCTCAGGGTTGGGAAACATCAGATTTCTTGTTCCGTTGAATAAAAATCCTTTTTTCCCCAGAACTGTTTCCTTTTCCTCTATTTACATTATCAGTGAAGTCTTATAATCACCTTCTGTTTTTTTCTGCCATGCTGTGTGGCTTGAGGAATCTTAAATTCCCCAACCAGGGATTGAACCCTCGCCCCTGGCAGTGAGAGTGTGAAGTCCTAGCCACTGGATCACGAGGAAGGTCCCTAACTGACCTCTTTAAGGCTGAGCTGCTATGACATTTCTGTGTTGTCATGTCGACTTGAACGTGGCATCGCAAGAATCCTGGAAACTGCTGCCAGTCTTGTCAGAAGGTTCTAGTGCCTTTGATAGGCTTGTCGAGAGAGAACTGACTGGCTTCTTGAGCCTCTATCACTGACTTGAGTTTGGAAACAGACAAGTTTTGTGCCCTAACCTGCAGAATTCCTGGTCAGCTAAACGGAGTGACTCTGGCTAACGCCTATCCCAGGACAAGATCCGAGGCTCCCAGAACCTCCTGAGGCCTGTTTTGCCCCGGGTCACGGCTGTCCCATCAGTAACTCTTCCATGTGCATCTGTCCTCAGGTAAACAGTGAAGGCTTCCTGGCTGAAGAGGATGGTGACTTGAGGCACCAGCGCGTGCTGCTGAGTGACGTCAGCGCCGAGGCCGCCCAGGCGTTCCTGCATTACCTCTATGCTGCCGACAGCGTCCTGACTCCCCAGCTGGCCCCCGACCTGCGCTCTCTGGCCCAGAGGTCCGGGCTGTTCTTTCCACTTACTTCTCGGTTTTTGACAGTAACCAGCAGGGATTATCTGGTTGATGGCCCATGAGAGGTCAGGGCTGAGTCCTTCCTGTACCTTTTAATCCCAAGTTTATGGCCAGTGGTGACCTTGAACAGGGTATACTGACTGGGATTCTGGCCACAGGGAACATTTGGAGGGGAGCCCCGTGGCTTTCGCTCGCTGGGAGTGACGAGGGGGTGGTCTCAGCCCCCACCCCAGCACCGCCACTCCTCGGCAGTTCCGCCACCAGAGCTGCCCAGCGGCCGCCCCTCCAAGTCCCAGAAGGTGGACGCGAGCAGGATGCTTGCTCTGATGCCCCTGACGCTGCAGCTGCCCGGTCTCTCCACCCCCACATCCTGCTTCCCAACGAGGCCTCTGGGGTGGAACCTGGGGAGGGGCAGGCTCGGCCTCTGGGGTCTCCAAGGCGCCGATGAGACGGCAGAGCGCCAGGCAGGCCGGCGCACGCATCTGGGCTGACCCGAACCAGCCTGGGCGTCCCCGTGTGTGTCAGTCCCAGTGCTTTGGGTCCGGTCACAGAACCACCCAGCCCCGCGGTCCTCCTCAGCCCACACTCAGGCTGCACAGCGGCCCTCCCCAAAGGCTGTGTTTCTAGAGCTGAGTGACCTGGGGCATTGCTGGGCATGAACATGGGCACCGTCTCCGCAGGGGAGTGGGGAAGGGCTAGGGAGAGTCATGGCCGTCCAGCCCGTGAGGACTCCTGCCCTGAGCCTCCTGAGCCAGGGCGCTGCCTCTGCGCAGGGGTGGTGACGTGTGGCTTTCCTGTTGCAGGTTTGGGGTGAGTGAGCTTGTTCACCTGTGCGAACAAGTGCCCATTGTGACGGATGCAGAAGGTGGACAGCAAAAGGAGCAGGAAGATGAGGACGCTGACGGCAGAGTGGAGACTTTCCAAGAGCTCCTGCGTTCTATGTGGCTGGGTGAGGAGGAGGGAGCAGAGGCCCTCCTGAAACCTGAGGGCCGTGAAGAAGACAGAGAAAAGGTCAATGAGGAGGAGATGGAAGAAATTTATGAATTCGCAGCTACTCAGCGAAAGCGGCTCCAGGGGGAGAAACCAGAGCCAAAGGAAGAAGGCGACCTGCTCAGGGAGGATGGTCCAGTTTCTGGGGAAATCCTCACAAGCAAACAGGATAAAGAACAGCCAGAAAATGCAAGGCAGTTGGAATCATCTGGGCAAGGAAGAGATGAGACCCCGGCCAAATGGGGAAACACAAGACCATCCACACTCCTGCCCCCCAGCGACCAGGCTTTGAATGGGGAAGAGAAAGCAGAGGCCTCTAAGGGAGTACCGGCCCCTCCCCACTCCTCCAGCCCCGCCCAGGGCCGGGCAGAGAGGCAGGAGAACGCCCCTCTGTGCTCAGTTGATGATGATAATGATCAACAGCCTTTTTCATCACCTCAAGCTGGATACCCTGAACTCTCCCGGGTGATGAGCAATCAGGAGGAAGGAAATAGGACCATCCAGGAAAGCGAGGTAGAGGGTTTCCATCCCTCTGCCCACCAGCAGGCACACCCCTCACGCTCATGCTTCTTCCCACCACAGCCCCATCAAGGCCGGAGTCCTCGCCAGCCACGTCCTCAACCCCTTAGCCCCAGTGACCTCCCGCTGCAGGGCACAGCTTCCAGCGTGGCCTCCCAGAACTCATCACCGAAGCCAAAGAGGGCCAGGCGCCTTCCCTCATCACGTGAGGACCCAGGCCAGAAAGACAAGGAATGTAGTTCCCCATTAGAACGCAGAGGTAAAGGTGTCCTGATCTTCCCAGAAAAATCTCCACCCATGGATCTAACCTGGTCAGGACCTGGCCGCCAGAGCTCCAGGCCTGAGACTTCTCCCTGCAGCGTGAACAGAGAAGATGAGGTGATCCTGTTACTGGATTCAGATGAAGAGCTGGAGCTGGAGCAAACCAAAGCAAAATCATTTCTGAACAGTCCCACAGAAGACAAGAAAGTTCTGGAAGTCAGCACCAAGTCCTCTGAATTGTTCTCCATCATCGACCTCGACGCAGAGCAGGAGCCTCCCCAAAGCCAGACAGGAAGCCAGGCCCCGCTGCCGCAGGAGGTGGAGGGGCGCCTGGGGGCCAGCGCCGAGGAGGACAGCACCACCACGGACACCTCGTGGCTGGTGCCCGCCACTCCGCTGGCTGGCAGGAGCTGCGACTGTTCCTCGCAGACCCAGATCACAGGCCTCAGGGCCAGGCCACCAGCAGACCCACTGTCTCCGCCCACGCCCAGAGCCCTGTTAGAGAACAGGGACGAACCCGAAGCCACGAGTAAGTTTTCGGTCATTGTACCCCAGACGTCGTCCCCACGCTTGGGCCCCACCACTCCTGGAAGCTCTGACGGGAGAAGGCAGGTCTGCAGGAGCACATCCAGCCCCCGCCGCAGATGCCTCCCATACGCTTCTCCTCTGGCTCCCCGACCCATCTTAGGAGGCCTCGCCAACCTCCCCGGGCAGCTCCCAAGGTGCCCGCCTCCTCCGCAGAGCCCGGCGGCTCAGGCTCCCGTGAGTGAAGTGGTGGAGGTGGAAGACAGTGAAGACGAGCAGGAGGCAGCCTCCCAGCAGGCGAGCAGCAGCCCCCTGCTGGACGGTGACCCCCCGATTCCAGCCGAGGACTGGTGCTGGCACGTGGAACCCCTCTCACCAATCCCCATTGACCACCTGAACCTCGAGCGGACGGGCCCCTTAAGCACCAGCAGCCCCAGCAGCAGGGCAGAGGGGGCCCCAGACAGCAGGGACTGCCGCTCCCCGGCACTGCTGGGCACCACCCCCGTCCGAGGGAGCCACGCTGGCCGGAGGAAGTCTCGAGAGAAGTCCTCTGGGGCCGGCTCCCCTGGGAGCCACCGGCAGAGCTTTCTGAACTCAGCTCTGTGGGATGACTGGAACGAAGAAGATCAGAGGTCCTCAGAGGCTCTTCCTCTGCCCCAGACGCCGCGCGCAGATGGAGCCCAGAGTTCACACGAGTTACAGACGCCAGGTGAGTAGTGGGAGGGTGTTTGTCTTTGTTTCACACTGAGGGGCGTGAGGAGCCACAATGACAGCGAGGGGTGGCCAGCCCTCCCCTTGCCTGCCTGACCTTCTCCGCGGTTAGGGAGGAAAGGCCTGCTGTCAAACGTACACTTCTTAAGCTAGTAAGTGGGGGCGTCCTAAAGCTGCCTGGATCCTACCACTCACCCGGGCACCTATTAAGGACCCCTGTCTGCGGCCCCACTCCAGAATACCTCACCAGCGCTTCAGGGAGACTGTGACAAGCCCCTCAGGTTCATCTTAAGAGCAGACGTGTGGCTCCTCAAATAGTCAAACAATTGCCATTATCACCAGGTCATTCCACTCCACATTCAAAGGACTTGAGATTAGGACTCAAACACATCCTGTACACTCGTGTTCACAGCAGCTCTATTCACAACAGCCAAAAAGTAGAAACAACCCAAATGTCCATCAGCTGATAAGTGAATAAAAGGTGGTCCATCCAGACAGTGTAATATTCCTCAGCCATACAAAGCTCTGACACAGGCTGCAGCATGGATGAACCTTGAAAACGTGGTGCTCAGGGAGAGAAGCCAGACACAGAAGCCCAGCTTGTGTGATTCCACTGACATGAACGTCCCGATGTACAGGTCCACAGAGACAGAAAGTAGATGAGTGATCGCCGGGGGCGGAGGGGGCGGAGAACGGGGACAGACCGGCCTGGAGCTTCCTCTGGGGAATAAAATGTTTTAGAACAAGAAAGAGGTGGGGGCTGCACAGCGCTGTGAATGTCCTGAGTGCTGCCGAGTGGTTCACATGAAAAGTTACATGACTTTCATCTCAAAACCAGGCCAGGTTCCACCCCAGAGCTGCTGCTTCAGGAGATCTGGGGTGTGACCAAGAATTTGCATTTCTAACAGGTGCCCAGGTGGCGTGTGAGAACCACTTTGGGAGACTTGAGACCAGGGGATCTTAGAACTGAGGGGAGATCATGGGGGTGACAGACTCTGTGAAATTGTATAAAGAACGTTGTGCATTTTTCAGGAGACTGTTGTTTTTATTGGTGTCTCAAAAGGCTCCATCTCATAAAAAGGAGAAGAACCAAAGTCCATGTACCTAAGCTGTCTTTTAAATACTGATTTAAAAAAAAAGAACAGCATTACTAAGATGTTATTCACATACCATAAAATTCACCCTCTCAAGTGTATAATTCAGTACTTTTCAAACAATATTCTGCAACTGTCTGATTCCAGGATGTTTGCATCATCACCCAAAAATAAATCCTGTCCCTATAAGCAGTCACCCTACTGCCCCTTCAGCCCGACCCCTGACCCCCACTTACCTGCCTTTGAGCCCCTAGCAGCGTCAGCACCGCGGAGCCCTGACCTTCACCATGTGCCATGTGATGCTTCCTGACGGGAAGACAGGATGCCGGAGTCAAGCGGGGAAGGGTGGACATCACCGCTCTCCCAGAGTGAGGGCAGCTCGGGCAAAGTATCTGGGTGACACTTCCAGAGTCAGAAGAGGCCCTCCTGCTAAAACGTGTTTCTTTTGTTCTGTCCAGAAGGTGCTGATCGGAAGAACTTGCCCCCGAAAGTGCCCATAACCCCAATGCCAAGGTACTCCATCATGGAGACTCCGGTGCTGAAGAAAGAGCTGGACAGGTCAGTGTCCTTCGGGAAAGCTCGTTCTGAGCAGACCCTCCCTCCCGTGTGTGTCCAGGCTCAGCAAAGTGGGGAACAGGGGGGTCTGCTGTGGGGGTCCACTCTGGGCTCTGGTGGCAGGAGCCTCTGGTTGGTGGGGGCTGTACATGACTCCTGGCTCTTCACCTACTGTTCCCCATGTGACTCAGGGCTGAGAAACATGCTCCTCCAGGTCACCCGTTGGGGACAGGCCTCCACGTGCCACGTGGGTGGGAATGGGACTCTTGCCTTAATGGTCTGAGGATGAAGACCCGGTTTTTTCAAAGAACATCACAACTATCACATTCCAGTGAATTCCACTGTTCACCCTGGGCCCCAGGGAGGTCCTTGCTACCCTGCCACTCACAACTCAGAGTGTGGCCCTTCTGGAATATTCCTGAGTCTGCTCTGTGGGTATTCAGGATGGATACTGAGCTCTGAATGCTCATGAGTCAGGCATTTAAGATTCAATACACACAGCCACCAGTTTAATTTGTTGATAACTGTTTGCTCTTTGCTGAAGTGCACCTGTTTCCGCATTCAGGTTTGGGGTCCGCCCTCTGCCCAAACGCCAGATGGTCCTGAAACTGAAGGAGATATTCCAGTACACTCACCAGACGCTGGAGTCAGACTCCGAGGACGAGGGCCAGTCCTCACAGCTGCCCTTGGCGGCTCCCTGCAGCCAGACTTACACCACCCAGACCTCTAAGGCTTCAAGAGCAGCTGGCCACACCCAGCTGGAGGCCCCTCCTGGCCGCATTCCCCAGAGGTCCAAGGGACCTGCCAAGACCAAGGGCCCCCAACATCGCAAGCAGCAGCCTGGTGGCAGCATCTCTGCCCTGAACGTGTCACCAGCCAAGGAGGAGCCTTTGGACCCTGGCGGGGACGCCCAGTTTCCAGCCTCCCAGGAGTCCACGGCCACCTCTGTGGACAGCGGGGACAGCTCCTGCAGCTCACAGAGGTAACCACATTAAAGCACAGGGCCAGTGGCTTCCTAGGTCCTCTGCCCAGTGAGCCTTGAGAGTTGGCATAAGCGAGGCTTGATGGCCGACACTCAGAAGTCCCAGTTGCCTTCTGGGTTTGGACAACAGGAGACTGAGGTGGGGTTAAAGGTCAACCCCCTGTGGGCCTCCCAGGCAGACCTCTGGGGCTCCCACATGCTCGCCCACAAGTGGGGCCAGCCTAGTGCAGCTGCCCTCGGCATTAGATCCTGGCTGAGAGTGTGGTCCTGCTCAGGCCAGCAGCTGGAGTGCCAAGGACATAGCCGCCTGGGGCTTCCTGCCGCACCAGGGCCGTCCCTGCCGTGTGCTGGGCTCACAGGGGACGCAGACACACACTCCTGCCCTCAGAGGCTCCTGGTCTTGGGGTGGAGGTGGAAAGAAGGGGTGTTGCAAGGTGTTACCATCTGGTGCTTTTCAGCTCTTCCTGTGAGTTTGGAGCGGCCTTGGAGTCTGCGGGAGAAGAGGAGGCGGGCGAGGAGGCGGTCAGCGCCTCCCAGGCGGCCGTCCAGGCAGTGGCCACAGAGGAGGCCGTGCGGCGCTATATCCGCTCCCAGCCAGCCCTCTACCGCAAGGTCCTGCTGTACCAGCCCCTCGAGCTGGCGGAGCTGCAGGCCGAGCTGAAGCAGCAGGGCATCCGTGTGGCCTCGGGGAAGCTGCTGGACTTCCTGGACACCCAGTGCATCACCTTCACCACGGCCGCCACCCGCAAGGAGAAGCTTGGGAGGAAGAGACGGCAGCCCACAGGCAAGAAGAGGGGCAAAGCCGGCAGGCCCGCCCCTCGCTCCCCAGTCTCGGCCGCCAGCAGCCTGTGAGGGCCTGCGGCCCTGTCCATCCACGGGCTGGGCCCCTGCAGTGCTCCTGGGCCTTCTGACCACACTCTCCCCCTGCGAGTGACTGCCCTGGAACAGCCTGCTTTCAGCACCCTGGAGTGTCCTCAGAGTGGTCTGCTGGATGTGGGGCCCAGCCGCCCCCGTCATTGCTGCCCAGTGTTTGTCTCCACGTGTGTCAGGAGGGGTGATGGGCCGCCGCCAGCTGCCAGGGTGGGGCCTGAGCCGGGCGTGTCTTCCACTCTGTCCACCAGTCACAGATGTCTGTGTCCTGAGGCAGGCGGCGGGTGCAGCGTGCCCCTGCCCTGTCTTCCTTCTCGGTGCTTGGGCCTCCGCCAGCAGATCGACTGCCCACAGGCCCCAGGTGCTCTGTCCACAGGCCCCAGGTGCTCTGCCCACAGGCCCCAGGTGCTCTGTCCACAGGCCCCAGGTGCTCTGCTGGCCCTGCTGTCCTGCCCAGACACCTGCCATGGTCACCAGCAGTCTCCAAACCAGACAGTCCTGAAGGCCAGCACCGCGCGTCGGCCCCCAGACAAACGGCTGTCCGTTACCTGGTTCTGCTAGTGTATGTGGTAGCTGCGGAACACAGGTGAGGGCTGGAAAAGAAGAAAAGTTTGGTCTCTACGTCCTTGTGAATGTCCTGTCTGTTTCAAGTACGGTGCAGTTCATTTTATATGATGTGCAATAAAAACATAAAGGCTTTACAGAAAGCTTCTAGATGCCACACTCCAGTAACGGGCTGTGGGGAGGGGCCCCCAGCACCCCTACA
This sequence comes from Cervus canadensis, assembly GCF_019320065.1. Lineage (NCBI taxonomy): Eukaryota > Metazoa > Chordata > Mammalia > Artiodactyla > Cervidae > Cervus > Cervus canadensis. The sequence continues at coordinate 36,883,982 of NC_057417.1, forward strand.
CGTTGTCTGCATCTCCGAGGGAGCCAGGCCTGCTGGTTATTACGAATGGAGGTTCATTCCCTCACTCACGCACACGCTGCCCACCCACACGCCCACAGTCAAGAGCCCTCAGCAGGCGCTGAGCTCCGCCCTCCATGCTCCCCGGCACCTGCAGGCTCTGTCCCCCTGGGTCGGAATCTGCATTTTAACAGGGTGAGTTTGTGAAGCTTGCTCTGGCCCAAGTGCTGGGCCCTGTGGAGAAGTGGGAACAGGCCGGCGCCTCTGCTCACCTAGTGGAGGCCTGTCCTGTGCCGGCTGTGAGGGTCAGTGCTTGGGGTGGCCCAAAGGGACAGCTTCCCGGAAGAGGGGTTTGTGAGCTGAGCCTCAGCGGCATGCAGCGTTCAGGGAGGTGAGATGGGGCTTCTTGAACATGTATTGTGTGTCCTAATTCGTAACCAGGCAGAGGGGGACCCAGCCTTCCCCGTGTCTGCTGCCCGGGGGTGGACAAGAGAGAAGTTGGGGCTCAGATCCCCGCTTGATCAGACCGAAGAAGCTCCCATGTGTTTCCTGCATGAAGGGCTTGAGGCCTCCCCCGTGGGCTGTGTTAGGGGAACGAGATGAAGTCAGGCAGGAGGGAGCCGACCGGGTCCTCACCTGGGTCGCTCGCTGGCTGGGAGACCCTTCAGCTTCAGGTGCACAGCCCGGGGCTGGGGACAGGGGTCTTGGGAGCCTCCCTCCTCAGACAGCATCCCAACTCCCATAACACCACCAATTCCAGGTGGATAAGGAGGCATTGGGGGAGAGATTTTAAAGTTGATAAAAAGCCACCAGCTGGTGAAGCCAGCGAAGGTGGGCCTGGGGGCCAAAGATCCTGAAGACCTTGTGTGGTCCAGCCTGTGTGGTCCGGCCGGGGCATCCCTGGAGGCCAGCAGGAGTCAGCAGTGGGCCTGGCCAGGCTCAAGGCACAGCCTGAACTGAGTGCAGAGCATGGAAATGCGGTTAAACCAGCCACCACAGCAGAGACCACTACATCCAGATAGTTGGTGGCACCCGGGACAGCATGACTTTCTAGAAGAATTAAACCCGAATCAGGCACAAGGGACTAGGTCCAGCTAACAGGCTGAAAAGGAGCCAGTGATGAGCTGTCCTCTCCCACCGCCCACAGGGAGCCCTGAGGCCCGGCCAGCCAGGGCCTCGCGGGCAGTGGGCATGGTGTTTGCCTGCAGAGGCTCTGCTGTGGGGACCCAGGACAGGAAGGATGCACACTGAGCTTCAGGCAGCGGAACGTTCGCCCATCGGAGGAAACGAAGGGACGCCCACGCTGCACTGTGATGTGATCTCCCAGGTGGGTTCGACTTCCTGTGGCCTGGCCTCGGCCGGGACAGGGCCACTCAGGGCAGTCGAAGGAGGCCCACAGCCCAGCTCGAGCCGGGCCCAGGCAAGGGGGCCCCGGGGGCCTGCACAGCCCCAGAGAGGCCCCTGCAGGCAGGAAGCTTCAGGCTGTGGCCAAGCTGGGAAGGGCCTGCTGGTGGACCTCAACTCCGGGTGGACGGAAAGGCCCACAGTGAGAACCACCATGGGAGATGCCCACCCAAAACACACGAACACCCCAGAAGAGCCAGGAGAGGACCCCAAACTTGTCAGAGCAGCAGGTGGAGGCTGCCTGGGGTCCGGCCCTGCCGGCCACCGGCCATCCCTTTAGGGGTGGGTGGGCGATGGGGGAGGGAAGTTGGGGGGCAGTGCCTACTTGGAGTGATCCCGAGATCCCCACAGAGGATGCTGTTTCTGCTCGCGCCCAGGATCCTGAGTGGTGGAGGGAGGAACAGAGCGGCCTCCCAGCCTCTGCAGCGTGACAGGCACCCCCAGGCCCCTGCGGTTCCCACATCCTGTGGGTGCCTGCTCTCAGACGCCTGGGCTGCACCACCGGACAAGGCTGCAGCCACCAGTCTGCACTCTGCCTGCCTGCGCCCCAGGGGCTCCTTGAGGGCAGCCTCTGTGTGTTCCCCCCAGCACCCAGCCAGCACGTGAGACAGAGGGAGGGACAGGAAGGGTGGCCAGGAGGGTGTCCCTGTACAAAACACTTCCAATCTGCCGCCCTGGTTCCCCTCTCCCCTCCATCACCCACGCAGCTCTTGACAACACATGCCCCCTCCCACCTCCCCTCACACACAAGCTGCTGCAGGCATCTGAGCCTACCACCCTCCCGCTCTGCAACCATCGCTGGCTCCCACCTGCTCGCAGAGGGAAGCTGAGGCCCCTCCCATCACTCTGCCCCCACATCATCACCTGCTGCTCTCGGTGGCTTCCCATGGAGTGGTTTGCTCCCTGTCTGCACCAGAGGATGTCCTGTATTTCTCCTCCTCTGTAATTTTTCTCACGTTCACGCTGGGCCGTGTCCTTCCCCACTGAGGCAGCCCGTGAGCTGAGGCCCACCTCCAGGGGCCTGAGTGAGCCGCCACAGCCCGGTGTTTCAGGCGCAGCTGACTTGCCTCGGGGACAGGAAGACACTGCGGGGCACGGCTGCAGCAAAGGTGCCTGCTGGGTGCTAGAGAGAAGGAAAGCGGGGTGGGGGTGGGGGAGGAGGGCGGGAGGATGCAGCTCCAGCCCTGTCCAGGCCCGCTGCCTGCCATGCGGCCTTGGGCAAATCACTGAACGCCCCACACGTGCCTGGTTTCCCACCACCACCACCACCCCCAAAAGGCAAAGGTCTGCTGACGTGAGCCTGTCTCCTCTGTAGCCTTGGCTGCACCACTTGCCCCTGAGCCTCAGGTCTGCAGGGGCACTTGGTCCGTGGAGCAAACCCTGGCAGCAACCCCTGCCTCTGGCCTTCCGGGTGATGACAAAGCCAGAGAGCTGGCCCGAGGCAGCCACGGCTCACTCATTTGTCTGTGAGGCTTGTTGGCTTTTGAAATGAGACAGGAAGGAGGGCTGAGGTGGAGCCCGGCACAGGAAGAGGTGAGGAGCCCCTGCTGCCGTGACAGCCGGGGACTCGGGGGAGTGCAGGAGCTGGCAGGCCACGTCCCTGCTGCCCTGCGTGGTCAGCACCGCCCGGTCCCTCCAGACAGGGCTTCACTCCTGCCCTGGATGGATCCTGAGGGACCCGGCTGACCGGCTGCAGAGATTTCCAGGACATCCTCCCCTCCGCCCAGCTGCCTCTGTCCACTGGAGCAGGGTGAAGCCCAGAAGTGCCAGGATGGAGCACCCCTAGTCCCCTGGTCTCGGCCTCCCTGGAGAAATGAGGCTCGGGAGGTAAGTCGAGTGCAGGACGGGGGAGGAAGAGGAGACAGCTGACAGGAAGGACCATGACTCTTAAGGCCTGAGCTGCCCTGCGGAGGGCTGGCTGGGGCGGCTCCGGTAAGGTGTCCCTGCGGGTGCCGGGAGCTGCTGAGCAGGACGAGATCACAGTGTGGATAAACAAACACATGCCCAAGGGCAACCCACCACGGGCCAAGGCGACAAAGCCCAGCTCCCCAGGTAGCAACGACAGGACGCCGGGAGGAGCAGGAAGTAGCTGGAGAGCGCTGCCGGCAGGCAGAGGTGATGCTGAGCAGGGCAGCCCAGTGGTTAAGCTTGAAATCAGCGGACCTGGGCCCCATCCGGGCAGCCCTCTTCCTCCCTTAAGATGGAGGGGACAACACCAGACCTGCCCAGCGTCCTGAGGACCCAGGGAGGTGGTGCAGGTGGGGTGGGGTCGGTCACCCAGAGCCTGCTTCCTAAATGTCACCCTCATGTTGGGTGAGCAGCCAGCAGGGGCCTCACCCAGCTGCGCCCACGGATGGAGACGAGGCTCATCATTTCAAGAGGGACAGTAACCACGGACTCCTTCTCAGAAGAGGCGCAACAGAGCGGGTCCAGGGTGGCTGTTGGCCTGGGGTCCTCTCCCATGGCCAGGATCCTGGGCCCCAGGCTTCCTCCCTGTCTGCTGAGTGCACCTTTAGTCATTGCAGGCCACCCTGCAGCAAACACCCCTCAGTAGCCACTGCTGTTGGCCCGGGGAGATCCGGGGAATGGGGTGGCTCCTGGGCCATCTGCTGGGCTCCTCTCCTCTGTTCTTACCAGTCCAAAGGTGGAAGCCAGGTTGTGGGGGGCTCTTATCCGAGAAGGGGTGCCAGATGACAGAACAGTCTATTAATTTTGAATCTCAAATTAAACAATGAGGTGGTTTTTTCTTTTAAAGTGTAAGTATGTCCCAAGTATTACATGAGAGATACTAAAAGAATTATTTGGGGACTTCCCTGGAGGTCCAGTGATTAAGACTCTGTGTTCTCAATGCAGGGGCACGGGTTTGATCCCTGGTCGGGGAACTCAGATCCTGCATACTGCACGGTGCAGCCAAAACCCAAAAGAAAAATTGAAAAGAATTACTTGTTGTTTACTTGAAATTAAAATTTCACTAGGTGTCCTGTATCTTAATTTGATAAATCTGGCAACCCTAGGCAAGGCTTAGTGGGGCAAGAAGGATGGGCGTCTGATGAGGAGGGAGTATCTGCCCCAGTGCCAATGGCCAACGGGACCCAGAGTGGGGGAGCTCACCCCCCCCCAACTTTCCCAGGCACACGCGGCCAGCCTCTTCCTCCCCACTCACTCCTGCCTGCTGCTGTCCCTTCTTTGTCGCTTGCCTAACCGCTCTCTGGCCCAGGTGTTCTCCATTCTGGCTGCTCATTAGAATCATCTGAGCAGCTTTCCCATGCATCCACGTAGGCGCCCTACCCTGAACCAGTGAAGTCTCTGTGTGGCTGGACTAAGCAGTGGCTTTTCTAAAAGAGTGCTGCAGAGAATGGCCATGTAACCCAGCCACCCCACTTCTGGGCGGACACACGGAAGAGCTGAAAGCAGGGCCTTGAACCGCTAATCTGTCCTCCCTTGTTCACAGCAGCATTGCTCACAAGAGCCAAAAACCAGAAACAACCAGTGTCTGCCTAAGGGTGGAGGCCTAAACCAAATGTGGTCCACCCATAAAATGGAATATGATATAGCCTTAAAAAGGAAAGAAATTCTAATACATGTTACAACATGGATGAGCCTGGAAAACATTATGGTCAGTGAAAGAGGCCAGATGCAAAAGGCCAAGTACACTGCGTGATCCCACTTACATAAGGAACCCAGAGTCATCAGATTCACAGGAACAGAAATTGGCCTGGTGGTGACCAGGAGCTGGGGAAAGAGGGATGGGAGCCAGAGTCTCTCTTTGGGAAGATGAAAAAGTTCTACAGGTGGATGTTAGTGGTGTTGCATAACACTGTAAATGTACCCAATGCCACTGAATCAAATGGTTAAAATAGTAAATTTTATGTTATGTACATTTTGGTGGTGGTGGTGGACTCTTTGGGACCCCGTGGACTGAGGCTCTCCAGGCTTCTCTGTCCACGGGATTTCCCAGGAAGGGATATTGGAGTGGGTTGCCATTTCCTTCTCCAGGGGATCTTCCTGATGCAGGAATCGAACCTGGGTCTCCTGCATTGTAGGCGGTCTCCTGCATTACAAGCAGATTCCTTACCAGTGAGCCACCAGGGTGCACTTTACCACAATAAAAATTTTAAATTAAAAAAATATACAGTGCTCCAGACAATGTCCTAGAGGCACTGAGCCTGCCCCTTCTTCCACATGGTCCCGAGTACTCCTGGCCACCACCCTGTCCCCAGCAAGGCACAGACAGTTAGTTCTTACCTGGTGAGTGCACCTGGACATCCAATGCAGGGGGCTGTGTCCACCATGGGCCACACCCTGACATTCTCACTGAGAGCAGGACACAGGTCTGGGTGTTCCAGCTCATGTAAGAAGAGGCTGTAGGAGTAATTGCTTTGTTTTCGTTTACATATATTTGAACTTTTAGACAGCTGCAAGCATGCTGCTACTGCTAAGTCACTTCAGTCGTGTCCGACTCTGTGCGACCCCATAGACGGCAGCCCACCAGGCTCCCCCGTCCCTGGGATTCTCCAGGCAAGAATACTGGAGTGGGTTCCTTCTCCAATAGCCGCAAGCATAGCCTTCTCTAAATTGAGGTATAACTTAGCCAGTAAAGTGCGCCTGGGGCTTCCCAGGTGGTGCTAGCGGTAAAGAACCCACCTGCCAATGCAGGAGACATAAAAGACACTGGCTCGATCCCTGGGTCGGGAAAGAACCCCTGCAGGAGGGCATGGCAACCCACTCCAGTATTCTTGCCTGGAGAATCCCAGGGACAGAGGAGCCTCGTGGGCTACAGTCCATAAGGTCACACAGAGTTCGCAACTTAAGCATGCAGTGGATTTTTACTCTGTCCAAATTAATAGGTAGAGGTGTCCAGCACCTTTGAAGGCTCCCTCACACCCCTGTCCAGTCAGAACTACCTCCAAAGGTGACCACTATGTTCACTTCTGTCTTTTCAGATTGGTCTGGCCTGATCTTAAACTCCCTGCAAATGGAATCACAGAGGGTGTCTCTTTTGCATCAGATTTCTTTCTCTCACAATGTCTGTGAGAGTCAGCCATATTGTTGAGGATATCAGTAGCTTATTCTTTTTCTTTATTATGTAGGATTTCATTATATGAACGTTCAAAAAAAACTCATTCTTTTGTTGATGGACATAGGTTGTTTCCATTTTTTTTGGACTTTATTAACAAAGCTGCTATAAATATTCTGATCTGTGGTTTGGTGGACATAATCACTCATTTCTGTTGGGTTTATACCCCAGGGGGAAATTACTGGGTCACAGAAATATGCATATTTAACCTTATTACTAACAAACATTTTTCCAGAGTGATCTTAACTTGCATTTCTCTGATGACTATTGATATTCTCTTTTGTGATATTCTTCAAGTTTTTGGCTCATTTTATCACTGGGTTTTTGTTTCTTACTGATTAATTAATGTGTTTGGGATGTCATCTCCTAGTCAATGGTTTGCTTTCTCATCCTTTTAAATATGTCTTCTAAAAAAAAAAAATGTCTTCTAACAAACAGATATTCCTGATTTTATTTTATTCAGATATTCCTGAATCCCCAAATACTGTTCTTTTCTTTCATGGTTAGTGCGTCTTATGTTCTGTTTAATCTTTACCTAGGCCACGTTCATAAAGATGTTCTCCCATGTTTTTCCTAAGGCTTAACTGTGTCAGCATTCACATGTAGATCTATGATCCAGCTTAAATTAACGTTTTGTGTATGGTGTGAGGTAGGGGTGGTTCCTTTTTCCCACATGAACATTCCATTAGCCAGCACAGTTTAATGCAAAGACCACCCTTTCCCCACTGAACTGCAGTGAAACCCCGTTATAAACCCAGTGATCACATATGACCAAGTGATCGTATATATGTGGGTCGGTTTCTAGACCCTCTGTTCTACTGCACTGGTCTACTTGTCTGCCCTTGTACCAATAGCTATAGCTGTATACTAGATTTTGTGCTTTTTTCTAAGAGAAGTTTCTTTAAAAATTATTTATTTTGGCTGCACTGGGTCTTTGTTGCTGTGCGCAGGCTTCCTCTAGCTGCAACGAGTGGGGGCGACTCCCCAGTTGCGGTGGGTGGGCTTCTCACTGCTGGCTTCTCCTGGCTTGAGGGCTCAGTGGTTGTGGAACATAGGTTTATCTCCCAGTGGAGTGTGGGATCTTACCAGACCTGAGATGGAACCCATGTCCCCTGCACTGGCAGGTGGATTCTTAACTACTGGACCACCAGGGAAGCCCCTATACTAAGTCTTGATACTGTGTACTGTAAGTCCTCAGGCTTTGTTCTTCTTCGAAATGATTTTGTCTATTTTAAGGTTTTCTGTTTATGTTTTACAATCAGTTTGCCTCTCTTCCCCCTCTCCAAAAAGCCTGCTGGGATTCTGATTGGGATGTCAATCTATTAATCTATTTGGGAAAAACAGACATCTTAATAATATTAAGTCTTTCAATCTATGAACATAGCAAATCCCTAATTTTAGGTCTTCTTAATTGTTTTATAGTTTTCAGTGTAGAGGTCATGAAAAATTTTTGCTAGATTTATTCTTATATATTGGATATTTTTATGGCATTTAGAATTTTTACTTTTGATTTGAGTGTTACTTAATAACTAGAAATATAACTGATCCTTTTTGTGCATTGATCTTGTGTCCAGAAACCTGATGTTCATATATTTGTTCTAACAGTTCTATCATAGACTCCTTTGGATTTTCAATATATACAATCATGTCAACTATGAATATTTATCACATACATTTATCTTTTCCTTTTCCAATCTTGATGTCTTTTCTTTCTTTCGTTTTCCCTATTGCACTAGGACCTACTTTATTAAAAAAAAAAAAAAGCAACTATCAACCAGAATAGGTTCCCCCTGAGGAGTGGAAGTGAGGTTTATATTTTACTTACTTTTGTATTACTTATGTGATTTTAGTGTTTTACTTTTATAATTCTATAAGTGATCTTTTTAAATGAGGGGAGAGCAATACATATCAGTTAGCAAAATATAAGCAATTGAAATTCACAAAATAAGAAACACTTCCTTAATCCCATTGTCATATATTTCCAACTATCGTCTAGCCAGACAAAAATGGCATCCTATTTTTTTTTTAAGTATCCTATCATAATTCTCCTTTGCACATTGACTTTTTTTCCCACATAGAAATACACAATAAAACATATAGGAAGTTCAACAAACCCCAAGTCAGATTAATCCAGAGACCCACATCAAGACACATTATAATCAAACTTTCAAAAAACAAAAAGAATCTTGAAATCAGCAAGAGAGAAGCAAATCATCACATACAAGGGATCCTCAATAAGATTATCAGCAGACTTCTCACCAGAAACTTTCAGTTCAGTTCAGTTCAGTCGCTCAGTCGTGTCCGACTCTTTAGACCCCATGAACCGCAGCAGGCCAGGCCTCCCTGTCCATCACCAACTCCCAGAGTTCACTCAAACTCATGTCCATCAAGTCGGTGATGCCATCCAGCCATCTCATCCTCTGTCGTCCCCTTCTCCACCTGCCCCCAATCCCTCCCAGCAGCAGGGTCTTTTCCAATGAGTCAACTCTTCGCATGAGGTGGCCAAAGTATTGGAGTTGCAGCTTCAGCATCAGTCCTTCCAATGAACACCCAGGACTGATCTCCTTTAGGATGGACTGGTTGGATCTCCTTGCAGTCCAAGGGACTCTCAAGAGTCTTCTCCAACACCACAGTTCAAAAGCATCAATTCTTCGCCGCTCAGCTTTCTTCACAGTCCAATTCTCACATCCGTACATGACCACTGGAAAAACCATAGCCTTGACTTGACGGACCTTTGTTGGCAAAGTAATGTCTCTCCTTTTTAATATGCTATCTTGGTTGGTCATAACTTTCCTTCCAAGGAGTAAGCGTCTTTTAATTTCATGGCTGCAATCACCATCTGCAGTGATTTTGGAGCCCCAAAAAAATAAAGTCTGACACTGTTTCCACTGTTTCCCCATCTATTTGCCATGAAGTGATGGGACCAGATGCCATGATCTTTGTTTTCTGAATGTTGAGCTTTAAGCCAACTTTTTCACTCTCCTCTTTCACTTTCGTCAAGAAGCTCTTTAGTTCCTCTTCACTTTCTGCCATAAGGGTGGTGTCATCTGCATATCTGAGGTTACTGATATTTCTCCTGGCAATCTTGATTCCAGCTTGTGCTTCCTCCAGCCCAGTGTTTCTCATGATGTACTCTGCATATAAGTTAAATAAGCAGGGTGACAATATACAGCCTTGACGTACTCCTTTTCCTATTGAGAATCAGTCTGTTGTTCCATGTCCAGTTCTAACTGTTGCTTCCTGACCTGCATATAGGTTTCTCAAGAGACAGGCCAGAAACTTTGGAGACCAGAAAAGAGTAGGCTGACATGTTCAAAGTGCTCAAAGAGAAGAGCCATTAACCAAGAGTCCTAAAACCAGCAAAACTGTCCTTCAAACCTAAAGGAGAAATTTTGTGTTTAATGTGACATACAATTCAAAAAAATTTTTTTCATGGGCTGGCCAAATCCATTGACTTGAAATATTATTTTTGTCACATTACCAAATCCCTTCCTATATAAATAATATAAATATATACTTGTTCCTGGATCCTATATTATGTTTTATTGACTTATGATTCTATTTTTGTGCTATCCCACCCTGCTATATACATAGATCAATAAAAATGGAAGATTATATTCAAGAATGCAAGTTCTGTTGGGGAGAAAGTCAGGAAGGGATAGTTAGGGAGTTTGAGATGGACATGTACACACCACTATATTTACAATGGATAACCAACAAGGATCTACTATACAGCACAGGGAACTCTGCTCAATGTTATGTGCCAGCCTAGATGGGAGTGAGGCTTGGGGGAGAATGGATACATGTATATATACGGCTGAGTCCCTTCGCTGTTCCCCTGAAACTACCACAACATTTTCAATTGGCTATACCCCAATACAAAATGAAAAGTTTACAGTCTGGAAAAAAAATTATGGAAATCTAAATAAAGTATAGATTTAGTCAATTAAAAAAAAATGCAAGTTCTTGCCACAACAAAGACCCGAAGCAACCAAATAAAAAAAAAAGGAATGCAAGTTTGGTTTGATGTTAGGAAATCCACAGGTGCAGCTCACAGTTTAAAGGCAAGATCGGTCACAGCACTGCCTTCTGTGGCTTCGCACACGCTGAGATACGTCCACACTCCTGAGGCCGGTGACCAGGACTCAAGCCCCTCTGACCTTGCCTCCCTAACCCCTCGGTGAACCCACTTGCTCACCGACTGTGCTCCGGCAACTGGCAGGGAAGTCCACTCTGGCCTTGTCCTGCCGCTCTAACACACAGGAGATTTGCGGCTGCTGGTCTCCTGGTTCTCTGCGCGACTCTCTCCCACCTTTCAGATCTCTGCTCATCTGTAGCTTTCTCACAGAGGCCTTCCCTGGCCACTGGGACTCCCCCTGCCCTCCCCCTGGACCCTGACCCTCTCCATCACACGCACCGTTTATTTTATTCAGGCACTAACTGCCATCAGAACTGCCCTGCTTAGTCACTTATTTTCTCCTTCAGCGTCATTATCCTCCACCCCCACCACACTCACAAGGTGAGGACTTGGAGTAATTGTTCACCGTTACATCGCCAGTGCCTGCAGCACACATCAGGGCCCCAGTAAACCTCTGCTGGCTGGATGAATGAATGGAAGTATAATAAATCGTGCGATTAGATCAATGTCGCTAAAAAGTCATTTGCTCATTTAACAGACAAGCCTAGAAGTTTTATAAAATGTGGAAACATACCTTAAGAGGCAGGTAGATTATACAGCACAAGTATTATTGTCAGTGAAGCCATGGTTTTTAGTCCAATTCAACTGCTTCCCGGTCATGCATCCCTGGGCAAAGTCATTGAACCTCTCTGAACCTCTGTGTCCTCCTCTATAAAATGCAAGAAACAATGGTAAGGAGAATTGTTACAGAACATAAGGAAATGATGTGAGTCTAGTACTTAACAGAGGATGAGGAACACAGTAAACCTTCAACAAGTATTAAACAGTGTTAACCTGAATGGCAAGAAGAAATGAGGAATTGAAGGAATCTTTTCCAAGAGGAGAACTAATTAGAAACTGGTCATAGGACTTCCTTGGCAGTCCAGCAGTTAAGATTCCACTGCACGGGTTCCATCCCTGGTCGGGGCACTAAGATCACGCGTGCCACTCAGGGTGGCCGAGAAGTTTAAAAATAAATAAACTTTTAGTTGAAATAAAAGAAACTGGTCACAAACATCAGGTCTAACAGTTTGGGCTAGAACTACTCCTGGGAGAGTCAGGAGTCGGCCAGGGATGCCTGCCACAACTGCTGTCCTGCAGCGGTGCTGGCAGCAGGGTGAGGTCTGGCCACGCAGAGAAAGTGTTCAAAATCATAGTTATGCTTTTAGAGAAAGGATGAAATTCTTTGTATTGCAGTCATTCAAAACCCTAGAGAGAGGGTTTTTTGGTTTTTTTTTTTTTGGTTTATAATTCATTTATTTTTGGCTGTGCTGGGTCTTTGCTGCTGCCGGGGCTCTTCTCTAGGCGAGAAAGGGCTGCTCTCCAGCTGTGGCTTCTCACTGCGGTGGCTCCTCTCGTTGCAGAGCAAGGGCTCTCAGGGCTCACAGGCTTTAGTAGTTGCAGCACAAGCGTCCAGCAGCTGTCACTCACAAAAGGGTCAGGAGGCAAGGTCTGAGAGGCTCCAGAGCACAGCTCAATAGCTACGGGCACACGGGCTTAGCTGCTCCTCGGCATGTGGGATCTTCCCAGGTCACAGAAGGAACCCGTGTTTCCTGCATTGGCAGGCAGATTCTTTACCCCTGAGCTGCCAGGGAAACCCCTCAAAAGCCTAAAGAGAGTGAACTGAAAAACAGTGAAAACTCCTGGGAATACTTAACACCTGGGTGGGATAATGAGATTAAAATACATGAAAACTAATTGTTTTCTTTGACACCAACAAAATTCATAACAACAAGAATTATTTAAAAATACTTAAGACACAAAGAAGAAACTGGCAAGATCTAGATAAGAAAAACTATAGTTTTAGCAAAGGATCTAAAGGAAAACCTCAATAATTCCTCCATTAATCCGTGTACATTAACACAACTTAAACCAGTATCCTAGCCAGTTTCTTTTCCCCTTGGTCTTAACATTTAGAAAAATGAACTAAAAGAGCCAGAAGGGACCTGGAAAGTAGAGGGAGCGTGGCCTTGCCCTGGTCTATTTCTGAAGTCCCAAAGTAGTTCAGCCCAGTTGAACACTATCTACCTCAAGTTTGCTGCACTAACTCTTCAGTGTCACCATGAACTGAATGCTCGGAAAATACCGTTTTACTTATTGCCAAGCTTCTTTTGGGCTTCCCAAGTGCCTCAGCGGTAAAGAGTCCACGTGCCAATGCAGGAGACTCAAGAGACTTGGATTTGATCCCTGGGCTGGGAAGATCCCCTGGAGGAGGAAATGGCAACCCACTCCAGTATTCTTGCCTGGAGAATCCCATGGATAGAGGAGCCTGGCAGGCTCCAGCCCACTGGGTCACAAAGAGTTGGATATGACTGAACACACACACACAAACTTCTTTTAGTATTTTCCAGGTAGAAAGATCCATCCAAGATTAAAATGCCTGGGAAGCCCAATTCAAATCCAAGGTAGAGGAGTGTGTTGGATCCTGAGGGCTATCTCCAGTGGATCTCTCTTAAATGAACCCTATCGGGACCCAAAGAGTTCCAGGGCTGGAGGGTGTGGGTCAACCAGTTTCAAAGAGCCACTGCCACCCAAGGCAGCAGGCGTAGCTTCTGCCCAGCTTCACGTCCTGTTTTCTCTCCTAGACCCGTGGACAAAGGATGGCCAACTCCTGCCCGCTGAGTGCCTGGGGCCCTGCTGGAGGGGCTGCCGAGGGCTGGACACCCTGCCCACTGCAGGTGAGGAGGGGGTCCTCCAGTGCCCGCCTTGGCTGAGGGAGGGACACACGGGGGCGGCCAGCCTTGGCCATGGGATCCACTCCAGTCCCCAGGGAGGAAAGGGAACGTGGGTGGGTGGGGCTTTGCCCCTCAGCGCCCACTTCACTGTCCCCGGCAGAAAACATGCCGCCTGCGATTCAGCAGGAGCCCCTGTGCTTCCCGGATTCATAGGACACAACAGAAAAGGACCCGAGAGGCTGCTCTGAGAACTAGTCCTCCCCTCCCTTTCCTCGCCTCCTTTCTTTTTAAATTAGCAGACTTTAGTTTTTAGAGCAGTTTTAGGTTCACAAAAGAACTGAGTGGGAAAGATGGAGCTTTCCCTCTCCCGGCCCCGCCCGCCTACACGCGCCCTCCCCCGCCGGAGGGGCACGTTGGTTACAATCGGTCACCCACACGACACGTCACGGTCACCCAGAGCCCGGAACCGGCATCAGCATCACCGTGGTGCTGTTCCTTCTACGGCTCTGCACGAACATACACACCGCTGCAATATCACACAGAGTTGCATCCGCGCCCTGGTAATCCTCTGTGCTCCGCCCATTCCTCCTCCCCAGAGCCCTGCCAGCCGGCACTGTCTCCATGGCTCTGCCTGTTCCAGAAGGCCATGGGGCTGGGACTGTACCGCACGCAGCCTCTCCCCGTCGGCCTCTTCCACCCTTCCCTTCTCGCCGGTGGACCTGTTCCTAATTAGCCCCATTTCCAGGTTACAAATGAGGACACCACGGCACAGAGAGCTCAGGCGGCCTGTCCAGTGTCACACAGACGGTGAGTGGCAGAGCTGAGATTCCAGCCCGGGGTCCCCTGCCCCTGGCGATGCTCCTGGCAGCAGGGCCTACTGTGGCCACCCAGGACCAAACCCGTCCTGGAGGCCAGACCGAGGGCCGGCCGCCCGCCATCCGGGGAGGGAGAGAGGGTGGGCCTTCATCCCACCCGGGCCCCGATGCTCGGTCACCTGTCCCAGGCCACTGGGCAGGACGACAGAGGCAGCAGGCCTAGGCCTCTCTCCACAGCCCCTGGCCGCAGTCCCCGACTCCATGAGGAAGCAGGAGTTGCGCCCGGGCGGGGAGGCTGGCCAGGGCCACGCCGCCAGCTCCCCAGCCGAGCAGGTGAAAGCCCTGGTGGACCTGCTGGCCGGGAAAGGCGGTCAGGGCTCCCAGGTCCCACAGCCCCCCAACAGGACGCCAGAATGCCCGCTGAAGCCCCATGGCAATGGTAGGCCCATGGATGGGGATCCCAGGGCCTTTTCCCCCTCCCCCTTCCCCCTCCCCTCTCCCACTCTCCCCCATGGCCTCTGTCCCGCAGACTTGAGGATACAGAGGCACCGGGAGGCCCTGCTGAGCAGGACCGGGGGCGGCCCCGAGCTGGGCAGCCCCTCCCCAAGGCTGACCAGCCTCCTGCTGGTGGAGGGCCTGACGGACCTGCAGCTGAGGGAGCACGACTTCACGCAGGTGGAGGCCACGCGCGGGGGCTGGTGCTCGGCCAAGACCATCGCCCTGGACAGGCTCTTCCTGCCCCTGTCGCGGGTATCCATACCCCCCCGCATCTCCATCACCATCGGGGTGGCCGGGGTGGGCAAGACCACCCTGGTGAGGAACTTCGTCCACCTCTGGGCCCGGGGGCAGGTGGGCAAGGACTTCTCACTGGTACTGCCGCTGACCTTCCGGGATCTCAACACCCACGAGAAGCTGTCTGCAGACAGACTCCTCCGCTCCGTCTTCCCGCATGCTGGGGAGGCGGGCCTGGCATCAACGGCGCTGAGCAAAGCCCTCCTGGTCCTGGATGGCCTGGACGAGTGTAAGACGCCCCTGGACTTCTCCAACACCGTGGCCTGCACGGACCCCAAGAAGGAGATCCAGGTGGACCACCTGATCACCAACATCATCCGGGGCAACCTCTTCCCGGAAGTGTCTGTCTGGATCACCTCTCGTCCTGGCGCAGCTGGCCAGATTCCGGGGGGCCTGGTGGACCGGATGACCGAGATCCGGGGCTTCAGTGAAGAGGAGATCAAGACCTGTCTGGAGCAGATGTTCCCCGAGGACCCTGTCCTCACGGGCTGGGTCCTGAGCCAGGTTCAGGCTGACCGGGCCCTGTACCTCATGTGCACCGTCCCGGCCTTCTGCCGGCTGGCGGGGGCAGCGCTGGGCCACCTGCACCGCCACAGGCCGGGGCCCCCGGACGCCGAGCTGTGGCCCCCGAGGACCCTGTGTGAGCTCTACTCGTGGTACTTCAGGATGGCCCTTGGCGGAGAGGGGCAGGAGAAGGCCAAGGCGAGCCCCCGTATCGAGCAGCTGGCTCTCAGCGGCCGCAAGCTGGTGGGCACGCTGGGCCGGCTGGCCTTCCACGGGCTGGTCCGGAAGAAGTACGTGTTCTACGAGCCCGACCTGAAGGTGCTGGGCGTGGACCTCGCGCTGCTACAGACGGCCCTGTGCGGCCGCTTCCTGCAGCGGGAGGAGACGCTGGCCTCCGCGGCCGCCTACTGCTTCACCCACCTGTCCCTGCAGGAGTTCGTGGCGGCCGCGTACTACTGCAGCGCCTCCAAGAGGGCCATCTTCGACCTCTTCACCGAGGGCGGCGTGTCCTGGCCCCGGCTGGGCTTCCTCACGCACTTCCGGAGTGCGGCCCAGCGGGCCATGCAGGCCGAGGACGGGCGGCTCGACGTCTTCCTGCGATTCCTCTCAGGCCTCTTGTCCCCGAGGGTCAACGCGCTGCTGGCCGGCTCCCTGCTGACCCAGGGCGAGCACCAGGGCTACCGGGCCCAGGTGGCCGAGCTCCTGCAGGGCTGTCTGCGCCCTGACGTGGCGGTCTGCGCCCGGGCCGTCAACGTCCTGCACTGCCTGCGCGAGCTGCAGCACATCGAGCTGGCCCGCAGCGTGGAGGGGGCCGTGGCCAGCGGGGGCCTGGCCAGGCTGACCAGCCCCCCGCACCGCGCCGCCCTGGCCTACCTCCTGCAGGTGTCTGACGTCTGCACCCCGGAGGCCCCCCTGCCCCTGCACCTAGGCCCGGGCGTCCTCCAGAGCCTGCTGCCCCAGCTGCTCTACTGCCGGAGCCTGAGGTGGGCGCTGGGGGCAGGGGCAGCGCGGGGTGTGCGGGAGGAGGGTACAGTGAGGACCCGGCAGGCTCCTCCCGCCCCCACGCCCCCCTGTGTCCCGTCTTGGGGCTGCCGTCACCAAGGACCACGATCCAGGCGGCTTCAAATGACAGAAACCTCCTCTCTCCCAGTTGTGGAGACTGGAGTCTGAGAGGAAGGCGTCAGCAGGGCCATGCTCCCTGGGAAACCTGTAGGGATGGTCCTTGGGTCATTCATGGCCTTCCCAGCCTGCAGTGTCTGCCAGCAGTCCTTGGCCTGCAGACCCAGGCTCTGCCTCTGAGGTCGCACGGCTGTCTCCTCCATGTCTGTCTTCTCGTAGATCTCTCTCTCTTGTGGGGACACTGGTCCCCACGCTGGGTTACAGACCACCTCACTCCACCATGACCTCATTCTCACTCGTTATCTGCAACGACCCTATTTCCAAAGAAGGTTGCATTCCTGAGGCATGGGGGTGGGGGGTTGTAAACACCAGTATATCTTATACCCCAAAACACTCACTCTACAACACCCCGTATATCACCCCAGTGCTGACAGAGGCCACACCCACTCACTCCACCCTTAGCCTGTCATCCTCTGTCCACTCTCTGGACTTCGGTGGCAGGGAGGGGAAGGCTGGATGACCAGGGTCGCTGGGGACCTCAGAATAGCTTCTATAATCCTTAAAGGAGGGCAGCTGGTGTCCTACCGATACACAGCCCAGCGGGTCAGAAACCCATGGTTTATGCCACTGAAACTCCCCAGTCACCTGGTGGGAGAACTCTGAGCACACGGGTGTCCTGGCACAGATCTCTGAGCCGCTCGGCGGGGGCTTCGCTGGGATGGAGAGGAGGGGGCATGGAGGGTCTCAGCCTAGGTGTCTGAGCTTAGCGCCCACTCTGCTGCCAGGGGCCTCATCCCACCTGCCCACGGGCAGTGGTAGGACCGCTCACTACTGCTGTTCCTCCTGACCAGGCTGGACACCAACCAGTTCCAGGACCCCGTGATGGACCTGCTGGGCAGCGTGCTGAGTGGGAAAGACTGTCGCATTCAGAGGATCAGGTAACACAGACCCAGGAGACCCCGCACAGGGTGCTCACCTGTCTCTCAGGGTCCGGGGCTCTTTTCACATCCTCCTCTCTGCTCAAGTGGCCTGCGGTGCTCTCCAAGAGAGGTATCTTCGGGGCGTGTGACTCGGGGTGCAGGTTGCTTGTTTCCACCCATTCCAGAAAGTTCCAGAGGCCCAGGTACCTCACTTGTAAGAAGAGAGAAAGGACAGGCGAGGGTCAGATGCTGCTGTAGATACAGAACCATTTTCCCAATACCGTGTGCGCGGATGTACCGCCAGGCCCGGTCCACTCTACACGCCTCCCAGAGTTTGCCCTCGGATGGTATTCTGAACACAGTGTTACATCTTTAAAAAAATATCCAAACTTTTAAGCTAAAAATTCATATTAATTAAAACGATTTTAAACATTGCATCTTTAATAGTCGAATTAGATGACAGTTTATATACTAACTAAAGAGCAGATCTACATGCTCATGAAATCTCTCCTATAAATAACACATCCGAGTCTGAATAACACCCTGATTTGTAGCCGAATCGATGTGATGACCAGCAGCTGGCTTTGGGAGAACTAGGGAAGTGAATTTAGAGAAAATAAGACTCAGAGAGTAACTTTTCATAAGCCTCACATAAGCTTCCAGCTTTTGAAATCATCTTTATCTGAAAAATACAGACCGAGTCCAGACCAAAAGTAAGTCATTGAGGACAGTGGTCAGAGTGGTGAGCTCTGTGCCTTTGGACAGATACCTTTGTGCCTGAGGAGGGTAAACATGGGGGTTCAGGGTCCTCTGGACCACTCCTCAGTGTGTTCAGGGTACACCCTCTCAAGGTAGATAGAGATGTACATTCTGCTAAAGTCAGCTTCATAACTCAACCATTTTCCTTTCTCACTTTAGAGGAAGGACAGGGGCCAAGGGTGTGCTGGAGCCACAAGTTCATGAGAGCTGACTGTTGGGCTTTCAGGAATTTTTACATGTTGACAGTGCTAGAAATTGGCCATGGTGGGAGCATTTACACCATGGAAATTAGCCAGTGCAACAGATCAGGGCTTTTGTTATTTTGCTTTTTCCTGACAGCTGGTTCTCCAGCACACCCCTGGCTGGAGTCTGCAGTAATTGTCCGTCCTCTCTGCTGCACTCGATTGAGGTCAGACTTCTCCCTGAGGCCCTCTGCTGGGCTTCCCAGGTGGTGCTAGTGGTAAAGAACCCGCCTGCCAGTGCAGGAAACATAATGAGACAAAGATCTTCCCTGGGTCGAGAAGATCCCCTGGAGGAGGGCATGGCAACCCACTCCAGTATTTTTGCCTGGAGAATCCCATGCACAGGGGAGCCTGGCAGGCTGCAGTCCACGGGGCTGCGAAGAGGCAAACACGACTGAAGTGACTGAGCACGCACACATGGGGCCCTCTGCTAATGTGAGGGTCTGTCCACCCACTCTGGCCCTACCATGCCCAAGCTCCTGGACCTGGCTCATCTGGTCTCCACCTGAGTCCAGGCCCTGATGATGCTGTGGTGGCTGACAGGTTTGCATCACAGGCCTGGAGTTGCAGAAGAGGTGATGAGGTTACAGACCCACATTAAGCACCCTCTCCTTCTCTTCGGGCAGCTTGGCTGAGAACCAGATCAGTAACAAAGGGGCCAAAGCTCTGGCCAGATCCCTCCTCGTCAACAGAAGCCTGACCACTCTGGAGTAAGTAGGACCCTCACCACTGGGATGGGGGGAGCCTGTGAACCATCATGTGAAGCCCCCTGGGGAACACTCTCCCCAGGGTGGGCTGGAAGGACAGGAAAGCTGAGCCAGCCAAGTATTGGCTTCTGCTCAGCTGCTGGGACTCGCTCATAGAAGCACCAGAATATTGGCCTTGAACCTGGTGTTATCATCTCCTCTCCACACTCAGCCCAAGCCCACTAGTCCATCAGACCCTGCTTCCTTCTCCCCTTCATGTGGGGCCACCATAGGGAATGCCTTCCTTATTTGCCTAAACAAACATCTCTGCCCCAGTCCCACCAAACAGGGCTTCCCTGTTGGCTCAGACAGTAAAGAATCCACCTGCTATGCAGGAGACCCAGGTTTAATCCCTGGGTCAGGAAGATCCCCTGGAGAAGGGAATGGCAACCCACTCCAGTACTTGCCTGGAGAATCCCATGGACATAGGAGCCTGGCGGGCTGCAGTCCATGGGGTCACAAAGAGTCAGACACGACTGAGTGTCTAGCACAAGCCCTGGCACATTGTCTTTGAGGAGTGTGGATTTAAAGGTCTGAGTAACTTCTCCCTCCCTGGGAACTGGATAACTGGTCCTTTCTCTTCCTCCGCCAGTCTCCGCAGTAACTCCATCGGCCCTCAGGGGGCCAAGGCACTGGCAGATGCTCTGAAGATTAACCGCACCCTGGCCTCTCTGAGGTACGTGTCACCTGCTTGCTGCCTCTCTGCCCCCAGGAGGTGACTCAGAAAACCATCTCCTCAGGTGCCACCCGTGGAGCGGGAGGTAATTCCCAACAGCAGCCACAAGATACTGGCTCCCACCCATGGATGCCAGGGCATCCTCTGTGCTGAGCAAGTTTCTAAGTCCAGCTCTTCACTGCGCCGGTGTTCAGGGTCTGAACTGGGGAGGGAGGAGAAGAGGGGCAGAGGTATGAGGCGGCAAAATAATCTACGAGGAAAAGTTCCTGTCTCTATGAGTGGGAGGTCCCCAAGGCCATGACATCAGGATGATCCCTGAGCTGTCTTCCAAGACACTGAAATCCCATTTCCAGACGGTTCCCCAGGTGTGCTGAGGTTTGCTGGGCTCCTTTAAGGGGCCTGTGGTTGTATCCATCCTTAGTTGATGCATACTGCCAGTCTGTTTTGCTCATTTACTTCTTTTCACTGAGGCAAAATTCACATAAAATTTACCATTTTGGAGTGTACAGTTCAATGGCATTTAGTACAGTCACAGTTATGCAACCAACACCTCGATCTAGTTCCTAAGTATTTACATCCCCCTAAGAGGAGTCCCTCTACCCATCAGCAATCACTTCCCACGCCCCCCTCTCCCCTCGGCCCCTGGCAACCACCAATCTGCTTTCTGTCTGAAGATTTCATGTAAATGGAATCAAACAGTAAGGCTTTTTTTGCCTATCTTCTTACATCCGGTGGAATGTTTTCAAGGTTCATCCATGTCGAAGCATGTACATTTCATTCCATTTTAAGGCTGAATAATATTCTATTACATGGACCACGATTTGTTCATCCACTCGTCAGTTGCTGGACACGGGTTGTTTCCACCTATTGGCTACTGTGCTGTACACATCTGTGCACAAGCATTTGAGGACCTTTTTTCAGTTCTCCCAGGTGGATCTGGGAGATCCAGTGGGATCTGCTAGGTCACAGGTGACCCTGTGTTTAACCTTTTGAGAAACGGCCAGGCCTGCTTTCCTCAGAGGCCACACCATCTAATGTTCCTACCAGCAACCAGGATGAGGGCTCCAATTTCTCCACGTCCTCACCAACACCTGGGTGCTGTGTTTCAGCTGCAACTCAGACTATCGATGACCTTGTGGTCCAGTTATCAGGGGCTCCTTGTCCACAGCCAGCAGGCAGGTGCCTGGAGAACCCAGGGAAGCCCTGAGGCCAGAGCGGCGGTGGGAAGGACCAGCTCCCCCACTGGCTGGGTGTGCGGGGTGAGGGCCTGCCGGCCGCCCTCCTGGGCGCCACCAGTGATGCCCCTCCTTGCCTCCACAGCCTCCAGAGCAACAGGATCAGGGACGACGGCGCCAGGTCCATGGCTGAGGCCTTGGCCGCCAACCGGATCCTCTGTGTGCTTCAGTGAGTGGCGTGCTGGCTGGCAGGGACGGTTCCTCTCCTCCTCTCCTCCCCGAGGGCCTCTCTGTTTCCCGCACAGAGGGGTGGATGGGACAAGGCCCGGAGGCTTGCTGAGCCATCTGCAGGGCCCCTGGGAAACCTGACCTCCACTGCTTTTCCGGAGAACGGGTGTTGGGGCAATAATTACAAACACAGCCTCCCGCCAACGTGGGAAATCCTCTCCACAAATGCAGAAGAGTACGAAACTGCTTAATTACTGGAGTAAGCACTCAGCTAGCCTGCAGTGAGCATCCAAGGTGATCCGCCAGTGGGATGGCAAAGACAGAAAGGAATCTCACCCTTTCCTGCAGCTGAGCAGACACAACCCTTTACATGTGGGTTTTCAAGAAAAACCACAACTTGTCCTCAAACAAGAGAACTGGAATAGCAATGTTTGTCATACTTAGTTTATCCTAAATTTGCCTGTCGTCCGGGAAGGGGAGCCGTCTGTGCCTGCCTCCTGCCTTCATGCCGAGGAAAATGAAAACTCCTGTCTTTACGACAAGCAGGCACTTACAGCAGAGCAGGTGTTCTCTTCCTTGATGCGCAGGGTTCAAAGAGGTGGCGCAGAGGCCCTTACCAAAGACATTCCTGGGCTACAAGTCTGGCAAGAAGCTAACTTCTATTAATAGCTCTTAAAAAGATTTACATACTGTCAAAGGGACAGGGAAAGGATTTATAATCCCTAGTTTCCTCAAGGAAACTACGGGAGGGGAGGGTTTTTTCTCCCCCTGCTCTTTTGGAACCAAGGAAAGTTCCATTTTGTTTAGATTGTAGTTAGCCTCACACAGATGAGGTCCTGGCCTGCCTGTCCTTCTAGGATGAATGCAGGGGTCCTCCTGCAGCGTCTTCCTCCTCCGGATTTAGTGTAGGAGGAAGCAGCAGATGAGGAGCCTAAGCCAGGGTCTGCCCTCAAGAGGAGTGCAGGGCTTGGGGGCAGGCTGCAGGTTGGTCTGAATGGAGGCAGTCTGCTGAGTGTTGAGAAGGCTGGTCAGGTGAGGGGCCAGTGGGCCTTGTATGTAGAAGTCTTCAGAAAGTCTCCAGTTTGGAGGTTGATGGATATTAACAGTGTTCACTGGTCACTGCTTTCGGGCCCCTCAAGGGAAGGCCCAGCTGCCCCTGCCTCTTTTTGTTGTTTAGTTGCTAAGACTATAGCCCGCCAGGCTCCTCTGTCCATGGGATTCTTCAGGCAAGAATACTGGAGTGGGTTGCTGTACCCTCCTCCAGGGAATCTTCCCGACCCAGGGATCGCACCTGCGTTCCTGCATTGGCAGCAGGGTTCTTTACAACTCAGCCACCAGGGAAGCCCCACCTGTAGCCTCTTACTCTTCACATAACTCCATCAGTCAATTAGCAACATTTTGGCAACAATCCAAGGACCTTTCCTGGAGACCCCTCCCCCATGCTGCAGTAAACTTGAACCAGACTGTCCTTGGCCTGGGAACGCCTGTGGCCAGCTTTACTGAAGGACCCCTCTCCTTCAGCCTGCAGAAGAACTCCATCGGGCCAGTGGGAACCCAGCAGATGGCAGATGCCCTGAAGCAAAACAGGAGTCTGAAGGAGCTCATGTGAGAAATGCAGAAGGGCCAAACTGGTACCCTTCATGTCTGGCACAATGCCCAGCTTATCACAAATATTTGTGAGCATGGGGTGGGTAGATGGATGGATGGATGATGGATGGCTCAGTGGGTAGATGGATGGATGAACGGATGGGTGAATGGGTGGGTGGATGAGTCAGTAAATGGTGGATGGATGGATGGATGGGTGGGTGAGCAGATGGATGAATGAATGATTGAATGAGTGGGTACTCGATAGCTGGCTTTGGACTCCAAAACCCTGAGCCAGGAGAATGGAGATCCAGATTCCCAGGAAGGAGTGAGCTCCAGCTGTCTCAGGCTCACCGTGACTGCCACCTTCATACAAAGATCACAAATGCCTCTCGCTAAAGGGTTGGCTCTGCCCCCATCAAGGAGTCGAGAAGGACACTGCTACCTTGATCTCTTACAAAGGCCATCTGCCAGCCAGCCTCAGGCAGAAGAAACTGTGTACTGGGCACCCTTGAGACCAGAGACAGCCCTTCCCTGGAGGGCTCCCGGACTCTGACCCCTCCTGGCCTCACCCCACCCGGCTGCTCCACCCATGTCCCCTCTCTTGCAGGTTCTCCAGCAACAGCATTGGCGATGGAGGCGCCAAGGCCCTGGCGGAGGCCCTGATGGTGAACCAGGGCCTGAAGAGCCTGGAGTAAGTCCCCAGGGGGTGGCTGTGGGCAGAGGGTGACTCCCCGCCCGGGGTTCCCTGGCCAGCACGGGGGCGGGTCCTGGTGGAGGGCTGTCAGTCAGAACCCACCAGCCCGCGAGCCGGGCACTCTGTGCTCCAAACGTCTCTCCCTCCAGCCCACCCGGCCAGCTGCCTCTCCCTGGACAGTAGGTTGGTGTTGGTTCTGGAGTTCTCAGAGTGACAAGCACCAAGTGCCCTTTAGAAGCTGGCCTAGGTGGCTGTGGAGGGGCTGGCTCCGGGGGCCGTGGCGGGGGGGACACCTGGCTATGCCGCTTTCTCTGGGGGCTGCAGACACACGTCCCCTTGGAAGCCGTGAGGAGCCGCCCAAATCGAGGCGATGTCTAAACTCTGGCACTGGTGGTGCTGGACCCACCTGCCCTTGGCTGGCAGGGGCTGGACTGACGGGCATGGGAGAGGAATGAGGAATGGGGAGGGCACGGGGGTGGCACAGGGCCCCCAGCCCCCTGCTGGCCTCAGTGCCATGACCCCGGCTGGACTCCCCCTGGGTCCCGAGGCTGCCACACCCAGGGCACCCTGTCCTCTGTCCGCAGCCTGCAGAGCAACTCCATCAGTGACCCGGGAGTAGCAGCGCTGATGGGGGCCCTCTGCACCAACCAGACGCTCCTCAGCCTCAAGTAAGCCCCGCCCTTCCCTCCGTTCCTTGGCTGGGGGTCTGAAAGGACTCTGGGACGTGGAAGAAAAGGCTGGTGCCGAGAAGCCCCCACTCCCACCCCCACCCCGAGGGCATCGGAGGGGAAGAGCCGTGGTTGGGCAGCTTGGCGCTGGAGCCCAGCCGCCTGCGCCCCCACTCACGGGGACAGGGGGAGGGGGGCAGCCTCAGCAGGCGGGTCTGCCACCCCCTTCCTGAGGGCAAGACTGCAGACACCCAAGCATGCCAGCCTGCCCCTCCCCTCACACCTCTGAGGTCCTGGCGTCTTATCCTCTTCCTCTTGGACTGTCTGTCCTCCTGTGGACAGTCCCGGGACAGGGGAACACGTGGATGGCAAGCCTTGCGCGGGGGCTTCCCGGAGCAGGCTCTTCCCGCCTCCACCCAGGGTCCACCTGGGGTTCCTGACTTCTAAACAGCCTGAGTACCTGGATGCCGCGCCACCTACCCCCCGACCCCACCAAAGGTCTCCTCTGTCCATCAGCAGCTCAGGGTCATCTCTTTCCTCAGCCTTCGAGAAAATTCCATCAGCCCGGAGGGAGCCCAGGATCTGGCGCGTGCTCTCCGCACCAACAGCACCCTGAGGAGTCTGGAGTACGTGAGGGGGCAGGCGGGGCTTCCTAAGGCTCCCTTATGCCCCCGGGGCCCTGGGGAGCCCGAGCTGGGAGCTGACGGGCGGACCCTTGGGAAAGGATGTGGCTGGGGGGTGGCCGGGAGGCCTGGCGGTGACCCTGACACAAATCCCCCTCTGATGCCGCGAAGTACCCAAGGATGGAGTGAGTGGTGACAGTCGCCCTGCCCTGAGCCCGCGCCCCTGCAACAATATAGGAGCAAGGCGGCGGGGGGGTCCCCAGCACAGGGGCAGGAGTGAGTGAGTCACCAGCCAGCTCTGCCGACTCCTGGCAGGTGACCAGGGATGGAGGCCCACCAAGCAGAGCCTGCCCCCTGCCCACCCCCAGGACATGTGGCAGGCGCGGCGCCCGGGAGCACATTCAAGTGCCCTGAGAGCCTGAGCCCGGCAATCCCAGCGGACAGGACACAGCCCTGGGGTGGGGCTGGGGATAGGGGAGTGGTCTGGATCCCCAGGGAGCAAGGATGGGGGCTGCACTGCTGGCTCCGGCTCACTTGCCTGCTCCCCTCTGCCCAGCCTGACAGCAAACCTACTCCACGACCAGGGCGCCCAGGCCATCGCAGAGGCAGTGAGAGAAAACCACGCCCTCACGTCCCTTCAGTGAGTCCATGGCGTGCCCAGCTGGCCTGTCCTCCCAGAGCTGCAGGGCCCCACTCAAACCAGGGGAGGCAGGAGGCCAAGTCGGGCTCAGGGTCCCCGCCCCCGGCACGGCCTCAGCAGGTTGTGCCCGGCTCTCTGCTCTGCTTCCTGGGGCCGATCCATGCAGAGGCCAGTGGTGGGAGGTGGGCGCTGTGTCACACGCTCCACGCGGGGGCCCCTCCACTAGCCGGAGTGCACGCTGACCCCCTTGGACCAGCCTGGGGGAGGGCTGCAGGAGCTCTGCCCACCGTGGCCCGAAGCTCCCAGGACCTCCTGGCTCTGCCCTGGGCCACGTGGTCATGTGTGTGTGTGTATGCCCAGCCTGCAGTGGAACTTCATCCAGGCCGGCGCTGCCAAGGCCCTGGGACAAGCACTACAGCTCAACATGAGCCTGACCAGCCTCGAGTAAGTGGGGCCTCCGAGGGGATGGGAGGCGCAGAGTCAGTCACCCTGCTGCCCACTGGTTCTCCTGCCCTCAGCACACAGCCTCCTCGGCTCTAGGGCCAGAGAGCATGTTTCCATCTGACTTGGTGTTGTGTATATACGTATATTTTTTTTTTAACAAAATAACAGCTTCGCTGAGATATAATCCACTCTTTAAGGTGTACAAATCACTGGTTTCTCGTATATTCACAGAGCTGGGCAACCATCACTAAAATCAATTTTTGAACACTTCAGTCACCCCATGAAAAACCTCACACTTATCAGTACTCACTCCTGACTTCCTCCCCAGTCCCCCAGTCCTGACAAACATTAATCTACAGTCTCTATGGATTTGGTTATTCTGGACATTTCACAAAATTTAAGTCATAGACTATGTGACCTTTCTGACTCACGTCTGTCATTTAGTGTAATGGTGTCAAGGTCCATCCACACTGTAGCATGTATCAGGGCTTCATTCCTTTTTATGAGTGAATAATACACTGCACGGACAGACATGATGCTTATCCACTCACCCGCTGATGAACATTTGGGTTGCTTCCACTTCTGGACTATCACGAGTAACACTGCTGTGAACATTCATACACAAGTTTCTGCGTGTGGATACATGCTTTTAATTCTCTCTCGTGCACGCCTGGGAGCAGAACTGCTGAGTGAGGTGCACACTCTGTGTTTACCTTTGAGCTTCACCTGCTTTTCATGCTCCCACGGCTTCCGATATACCCCCTGTGTGGCAGGTCCTTCCGTTTGGCTCTGAACATGCTATTCCTCAGGGTCCTGTCCTGGGTCATCTTCCCCTGAATGATGTCTCTTTCTCGAAGCTCCTCCTCACCCAGGGCTCCAATTCCCTTCGAAGTCCTGGAGGTGCCCACATCTACAGCTCAGACCCCTCTCTTGAGCTTCAGACCCCCGTGTCCACTGCCCACTCCACTTCCCCCGGGGTGGACCCGGTTTACCTCCCCCACAAGCCTGCTTCTTGGTTCCTCACCGTGTGAGGGGTTCTGGCCACCAACTGTGCAAGCTAGAAACATCACCGTCCTTCTCACCTCCTACCGCAGCCCATCTCCAAGTCCTGTTGCTTCTCCTCCCAACATTCCACCCAGTCCCCTCCACCCACACGGCCACTGTCCAGACTGCTAGCATCACTCACCTGCATCACCGCCGCGGCCTCCACATCCAGTCCCTCCTCTCACACTGCTGGCCAAAGCTCTCTCCCAAACGTCAGTCTATCCCCATCCTGAAGAAGTTTAGCTGGCTGCCCAGTGCCTGCAGAGTGGAGTCCAGCCCTCAGTGTGGCTCCCACGGCCCTGAAGTCCTGCTTCCTCTGCAACCCTGGGGCCTCACTCCACACCCCAGAAACTTGACCCAATTTCTCTGGGTTCCTTGGATGTGCCAGGCCCGCCCCCATCTCTCACCCACGGGCTTGGTCTAGATCTATTTCTGCCAAGCAGCCTCTGTGACCACGCTGGGGAGGACACCTCACACTTGGTGACTCTCATCTCACAGGTTCCCCCACCTGAGTGCTAAGAGGCCAGGATTGGGCTTGCTGGTCCCCAAGGCACTTAAATGTTTGCTAAAATTGTCAATGCAAACTGCTCCCTCAAATGTACCAATGTCCACTTGAACTAAACTCTTAGTCATTTTATTGCCCCAGGGCCTGCCACTTTCCTCCAGTGTGGAAGGAAAAAGAGAAAAAAACAAAAAAAGCTGTAAAACACTGACCAGCAAGAATGGCTTGAGGACTGAGGGCTTTGATTTTCGGGATGGCTTTGAAACTCACACCAGTTTCTTTTGCACAGTATTTCCATGTGTCCATTTCTGTTTTGCCTAATGGTCTAGACTCATGCAGACTCCAGACCACGATGCACAGTCATTAGGCGGCCATGGGGCAGTGGCCACACAGGAGGTGCAATGATCCCCAGAGATCATCTACTATGGGCTGTGTGCTCTGATTTAAATCTAGAAGGCCCAAGCTCAGCACGTCCTGCCAGAGCGTTGGCTCGGGTCCCGTGCACCCAGGGGTCAGGCTCTGCGTTCAGTTTACAGGAGAACGCCATCGGGGATGAAGGTGCCTCTGCGGTGGCCAGCGCGCTGAAGGTGAACACAGCCCTCACTGCTCTCTAGTAAGTCCTGACGTGCACGGCAGCCCAGGAAGCTGGCCCTTAGCCATCTTTCCACACTAAACATCCGTGTTTCCCAGGCAAGGCAGGTGGGTTTGACTTTCTTAATATTAGTGATTAGGACATCAGACATCTAAAAAATAAGAACTAGGGGTTCCGGGGGTGTCCCCCAAACTCTCCAGAACATCTGCACCTCCTGTGTCCAGATCTCTGCCTGGTATCAGTGTGGGCAGGAGATGCAGCATTCTCTGGACACACCACAAGCCAACAACTTTCAGCACTATTTCACCAGTTTCAGCCCTAGGTCAAGGGGGTGGTGGAGATGAAGGGTGAACGCGGATGGAGCTGGGCTGGCGGGTGTGAGGGCTGGAGGCTGCCCATCTGCAATGACTGCGTCTCCTCTTACAGTCTCCAGGTGGCCTCCATTGGTGCTCCGGGGGCCCAGGCACTCGGGGAGGCCCTGGCTGTGAACAGAACCTTGGAGATTCTAGAGTAAGTATTCCAGTCTCTGGCTAGAGCCTCTTGCCCACAAAGTCAAGCTGTTGACTCACAGTGATCATATATGGGAGGAGAACATGTCCGTGGAAACTCCGAAATCACTTCAACGCCTTCACAGAGATCAAGCAGCACTGGCCTCTCCAGCTCCCAGTCACCCTCTTTTCCTGGGGGTCACTCGTGGGTCCTCTTCTCCTTGGCCTTGCCCAGGCTGAACTTGTCCCCAGGCCATTTAGGGGCCCTGGGGAGGGGGCAGTGGCCACTGACCCAGCCTGTGAGAAGATTCGAGCTCCGGCCCGAGCTCTGTGGGGCTCGGGCGTGTCTGGTCCTCGCTGCTCCTGCAGTGCTGGGGTTCCAAGCGCATGTGCACCTCTGGGTGGAGGGCTGCCTCTCTGGTCTCCGCCCCTCTTTCTTTTTTCTTTTTTTTTTTCTGCCCCTCTTTCTTTGGAATGAAAATGGAGGACGAGGGCTCCAACAGACCACCAGCTGGGGCTGGCCTCAGCCCTCCCCACGTTCTGCTCCCCAGAGCCAGTCCCTCTTCTGTGCCCAGGAGTGAGGGAGCAGCGACCTCACCCCCACAGTTGCTGAGTCCACGCTGACTCCACCCAGGCACCCACGCTCACCTGAAGGGGTGCCGGGCTCCCCTCTCAGCTGTCACTGTGCCCGAGATTGTGCCTCAGGGTTCCCGCCTTTCTTAACAGCTTAAGAGGAAACACCATCGAGGTGGCTGGAGCCAAAGCCCTGGCGAATGCACTCAAGGTCAATTCCAGTCTCCGGAGACTCAAGTGAGTGGCTGCACAGACCTACCTGCGCCTCAGAGCAGCCAGCTTCTCTTCTGGACTCTCCCTATAGCATACTGCTTGCTTTCTGCCATAGCTGCTCCCTTTTCAAAATACAAATAGCTGACACTATAGTCATTATTAGTCTGTATTGTGGATGGGTTTGCTCCCTTTCGCATTTTCAGTCATATGTCCTCTGTGGCACCTGCAGGAGACGACCTGGCTGCTTGCAGACTTGGGTCTCGGGGTTAAATGCCACTTGGCTGTTGCTATGGCAGCTGTGGACCAATGAGGCCCAGACGGGTCCCTCCAAGAGAGTGCCGTTCTGCTTCCTGGGCATGTCCTTCTGTCCTGAAGGGCTCACTGTGGCATCTCCATCTCTTCTCTGTCTAGTCTTCAAGAGAATTCCTTGGGAATGGAGGGGGCGATATGCGTTGCCACTGCACTGTCTGGAAACCATGGGCTCCGGCACATCAAGTGAGTGGGGCTCAGTGGCACCTGCCCTTTCCCACCAGCTTGGTTCACCCTTAGAAGTGCTTCCAGGTCAGGCCCTGCCTCCCCTCTGAACCTCGAAGCCAGCTGACCCCAGTCCCCCAGTAGCTCCACAGGGAACTCCGTATACAAGAGGGCCATTTGGAGCCTCGTCCATGGGAGGGACAGTGGAAGCATGCAAGTTTCACCTGGGTTTAGCGTTTCAGGTAATGACCACCTGCTCCTTACTGATGAGGACCTTCAGGCCTCCAGCCAGTTTCTCAAGCCCTGTCCTGATCCTTCTCTTCCAGTCTCCAGGGAAACCACATTGGAGAGTCTGGTGCCAGGATGATCTCGGAGGCTATCAAGACAAACGCTCCCTTATGCACTGTGGAAATGTGAGCAAAACAAGTTCCTGGTGGATCCGGTAGACACACAGCTGAAAACTTTCCAACAAAAGGACCATTTCTCAAGGGTGCCTTCCTGCGGTCTGGGAATGATGCTGACCCACAAGAGTGCTGGTCTTCTGCAAGGAGGCAGGAAAGGAGCTGCCAGAGGAGGATACGAGACCCTCTCCTGGTCCAGGGTCAGTCCGGGCAGGGGAGAGATGGACGCTCCACTACAGCACGGAGAAGGGATGGTCTTCTGCCAAGGGACTCAGGGACGGGACTCAGAGCTCAGCAAGAAGCCAGTCAGTGCCTATTTATGTCCTGGGGTCTTTAATGTGCCCCTACCTTTTCTTATCATGACTTCCCTGGATAAAATCACTGCCTCACTCTGAAATGAACTGCCATCTTCAAGCCCATGAAGAGTGTCAATTTGGCATCAGTGACAGAGGGAACATCTTTTTTCAAGAAGAAAAGGCTACAGGAGTATGATCTTTAGAGTCATATGGAAAAATTAGGAAAAAATTTTGAAGAGAAAGGAAGGCTTTAATTATAGGATTCTGGAGCAGACAAAAAAAGTTCTCCAAGGTTTCTGTCATCTTTCACTCATTACAAAGTCTCTCAAAGACAGAGATTATGTCCACTGTATGTCACTTGGAATCTGGCATGGTGGTTATCAATAGCATGTTAAATATCGATGTCTTCATACTTTCTGTATTAGGTTCCCCAAAGCACTTCTGCATCTACAGCTTCCCCATGAGAGCAAGACAGTCAAGCTTCCACATGGCATAAACTCCCTCAGATGCCTTTCAGTGTTTGAAGGAAAACTATTCCAAATGAACATCAGGGGTTCTTCAACTACATAACCAAGGAAAATGGTTATGGAAGTTATAGTTATCATTTTAAAACCTCAACAGTAACTATTGTTCCAAATGTTTCTTTAAAAATGAGTATTTGGGTAAGAAACATCATTGGATGATATAACCATGAACGAAATCCTACTAAGAAAGAAAATCATACAGTCTCTGATTATTACCCCACAGAGAGGTATTTACAAAGGTTCCATAAAAATGGAGACATTTTGGGGACTTCCTTGGCATTCCAGAGGTTAAGACTCTGCGCTCCCAATACAGGGGGCATGGGTTAGATCTCTGGTCAAGGAAACTAAGATTCCACAAGCTAAAAAAAAAAAAAATATGCAGGTATAATATTTTTTTTTTAGTGGAGACATTTTGCAAATGTCACCTTGTCAAAGTGATGAAACTCCACATCACTGATGATGGGAAGAATGGACACCCTGTGCCCTCAGTGTGATGGCTGAGGAGGACACGTCACTGATGTACTATTCCTGCCAGAAGTGTTTACCCGAATCTAATCATGAAGGAACAGTCAGACAAAATCCAAATTGAGGGGTAGTCTGGGAAAAACTAGCATGACCTCTTAAAAATAATCAACATCATGAAAAATACAAAAAAGCTGGGGCTGTTTTATTATTAAAGAGTCTTAACAACTTAAGAGCTTTGATTGGATCCAAGACTAGAGGGGAAAGAATCAGCTATAAATAACATTATTTGGAAGGCAGGGAAATTTGGTCTTAAGTCTTAAAGAATCTTCAATAGATTACTGGTTCTGAAAGTATTTTTTCTAGGTATAGAATTCCAGGATGATAGTCTTTTCTTTCAGCACTTTCAAGAGGTTGCTATATTGTCTTCTGGTTTGCACTGTTTCTGGCTGAGTTGAGAATGTGATGGACAAAAGTCACAGCAGTCAAATGCTGGAGACAGCTGTGCCTTGCAGGAAACTAGCACTGGAGAAACTTCAGGGGTCAAAATGTGCTCTCCAGGGATCTCAACACAAGCCACACTAGAATTGGAAGGAGGGCCCCCTCCCTCCTCCAAAGTGTCTCAAGCATCCTACTGACCATGCTTAACATGTTGCTGTTGTTCAGTCACCAAGTTGTGTCCAATTCTTTGTGACCCCATAGACTGCAGCATGGCAAACCTCCCTGTCCCTCACCATCTCCCAGAGTTTGCCCAAGTTCATGTCCATTGAATTGGTGATGCCATCCAACCATCTCATCTTCTGTTGCCCCCTTCTGCCCTCAAGCAGGGTTGACAAGCAACAGCTTCACTAGCATACAGCAGCCCAAAAGGTGAATTTGAAGCTGAGGCAATAAATGGATAACCAACACAATGGGACTTTGGGGGTCATTTCTGTATTCCATGTTGGACAAACATGCCCTGTGTCTTCA
Organism: Cervus canadensis; assembly: GCF_019320065.1. Taxonomy (NCBI): domain Eukaryota; kingdom Metazoa; phylum Chordata; class Mammalia; order Artiodactyla; family Cervidae; genus Cervus; species Cervus canadensis. The sequence continues at coordinate 36,916,482 of NC_057417.1, forward strand.
GGGTCAGCAATGGTTTCTTCTGCAGTGTCCAATCTGCTCTTAGTTTCCCTCTTGGTTTTTAAACCTCCAGCAGCTCTGAAAGTCTAGAGACTTTCCATCTTCCACATCTCACAGCCTGCTCACACTTTCCTGTTGTCTGAATATATGGAATACAGTCAGAATTGTCTGTCCTTTTCCACTAATTGACTGGCCTTTCTGGGTCATTTTTTGACTTTTCTTACACCTGGTAATTTTTGATACCAGACATTGAAAACTTTCTCTTGTTGGGGACTGATGATTTTTATATTTCTTAAAATAGTCTTGAGCTTCATTCTGGGACACAGTTACCTAGAAACAGTTGGACACATCATCTGTGACTTGGGCAGGGTTCCTATATTAAAGCCCATCAGAAGAAAGATCACATGAGGGAAACAAATACATTTTTTGTTTTTTAAAACAGAAGTTAGGCCAGATTCAGCTAAACCACAGCTGTAACATCCAAGAAGATGCAACTTGTACTTAAAAGCCATGGCTTCCAAGTAGGTTCACGTGACTCCCAACACACTTACTCCCCAGTCAGCTTATCAAAGATGGGATAGCTCAAATTATTGGTGAATTAATTGAACACTGAATGTTTACCAAAAAAGGAGTAATCTCTTATGTAAACTTTAGGGAAAGACAGAAAAAAAAGCAAAGACAGGAATAATTATCACATAGCCTCCTACAATTCACATGTCCAGTAATAATCAATGAACTTTTCTTGAAGAAGTATTTATATGTTATATGTACAAATAATTATACTTTCAAATAAAACTTAATAGTATAAAAATATGGTGTAAAATACATTTATTGAGATAAAGAACTTCCCAAGTCTTCTGATTTTATAATTGAAAAGTAAACGAAAACTCCTCTGTGCTTGTTCTGTGTATTAACAAAACCAAAGCAAAGCAAAATCCACATACCTGTCACTTCTCGCTTCACAAAAGGGAAATTCTTCTAGTGCTATTCTATTAAATTCAATATGGTTTATTTTTTGAAGTCAGAAACCTGAATACGTACCAACACTTTTCCCTTAATTTCCTCCTTCCTATGGAGGAACATCAGCCTTCTGAGAGAAAATGAAGTGTGCATGAACTGGAGCATCTCTCTGTTGCCTGATCTTCAAGGAAAGCTGGTTTTCATATGAATTAGCTACTTTCTTTCAGAAAACTTTAGTTAGTAAAATACATTTAAAGCTTGGTATTGTGAATGTGCAGAAGAAGGAAAATAAGACTACAGAGTAAATTAAAGCCTAGACTCAAAAAATGATACAATGTGAATGTCCTGACTGCCCTACAGTTCCTGCAATGAGTCCTGGGCCCAGTTTCGGCCCCAAGTCTGGGAAGGTCCCACTGACTTTCACAGAAAAAGTGTGACAAACATAACAGCCAAGACTTACATGGTGTTGGCTGTTATATCTCAAAAGTTTTTGCCCTGTGGATGTGAATCACTAGGAACACATGCATTTCCCAAATTTTAGGAGAGAGAAAAGGCCAAAAAAAAAAAAAAAAAAAATCCTCTGTGGGGCTGGCTCCGGTTCCTGTTTAAGCTTTGGAATGTGTGAGCAACACCCAGGAAACTAAACCAGAAACAGGCTTTGCTTCATTAACAACAAGTCCAGCTGGCTTATCCAACAAATGTCTCTTTTCTTCTGCCTCCTCAATTTCCCCTTTCCCTACAAATCTGAGGGTTTTAATCTGCCTAGGTCCCTTGTCAAGAAGGTCAGAAGTCACTGTCACTCTCATCCAGGTGCTCAGGTTTCCGGCCTCTTCGACTGGGCTTAGCTGGTGAGAGCGCCACGCTCTCATCTTCCAGATCGTCGTCGTCTTCGTCATCCTCCATGTCAATCTCACTGTCCTCCAAGTCTTCCTGCAGAGGAGACAGTGAGTCAGCTGAGGGGTCCCTCTGGTTGCTGATGTCATGTCAGCAAAGACCCTACCTTGCTTTTTCACTAGCAGCTCAATAACCAGCAAAACCTATGTGAAGGGAGAGCTTGGAAGAGAAACAGTCAGACTGTGGGGCATAAGAACAGGGCCAGGGTCTACAGACTGCTGGCTGGGATAGTAACACATACGTAAGTGTGTCCTTAAATAGCCGCATCTGAGCTGAGGCTGGTGCTGCAGGTGGTTTTCCTGCTTCTGTCTCAGGAGCAGCATGGATCTGCTTGGAAAGGCCCAGAGCTCCCTCCATGCACCCCCCATCACAGAAGGCAGCCCGGAGGACAGGGGCTTGGAGAGAGGGAGGGGGGCTTACTTTGGCTTTTGGATGGAAAGCCACTCAGGAAATGGGTGTAAGGAGCAAACTAAAAGAATCATTCTCTCTCTCTCATCATCTAGATGAGGGTCACCAACTCAGCCAGCTTTTTCAAATTGCAGGTCCTGTGCCCCTGGGGAAACCAGGATGGTCGGTCACTCTCTACAGACCATTCCCACCAACGCACAATTGCCCTCTGTTTGAAAAACCACTCTAACATGTAACCTATCCTCCTCCACAGCTACTCAGTCCTGCTCTCCGTGGCCTCACAGCAAACCCCTGAGCGAGTTCTGAGCTCACACAGGCCCTGCTCTCTGCCCTCTCAGCACCCTCCAGCCACGTTCTCCCAGCGAGGCCCCCAAGACTGAAACAGTCAATGGACTCAGATGCTACAGGTAATTAGTTCTCCATTCCTGACCCGAACACCAGGCTGCTCCCCCACCGAGACCCTCTTCTGTGCTTGCCCCCCTCACTCTCAAATCTTCTCAGCCAAGCGTGCAGACCTACTCTCCCTCCCCGACCACTGTGACACAGAGTTGGCTCGGGCCTCTGCTCTTCCTGCTTCCCTCCCCAAGCAACCATGTCCCCCCTCATGGTGGTCTTAGGGAGGTTCCCCCAAATTCAGTCTCCAGCTCAGACCTTAAGTCCAGACCTGAATACAACTGGCTTCTCAGCACTAGCATGTGGATGCCTAGCAGGTGACTGACTCTGAGAATGACCAAACCAGACCTCCTGTCTGCCCCGCTTCGGAAATGAAAACTACACTTTCAGCCAATGAAGTCACAACCAGGGCATTTCTAACACTTCACGTCCAATTAACAAAACCTGATGGTTCTTAGCTTAGAAACACCACTTCTCAACAGTCTCCTGCTACCGCCACTCTCGCTTCTGAATCAGACAAATGCCCTCCACCCAAATCCTCACAGCCCCTCCCAAGCACCACCCTCCCCCTACCACTCAGGCAGAACCCTCATCCCTGTCACTCTTTCCCCTGAACCTGCTTTATTTTTCTTACCACGATGACACTGGACGTATCTGCTTGATGACCATTAGAATATAAGCCTCATGGAGGCAGGGGATTGGTTCTGTTCACTGCTGTATTCCCCAACCCCTTACAGTGCCTGGGACGTAACCAGCACTCAACAAGGACCCGGCGAGTGAATGAGTGAACAGGTGAAGGACAGATCCAAGGTGTTGCATGGAAACAGCTTCCTTGAAATTAACAAGCAACAATAGGCACAGAGGAGACTTTAAACTACAAATAAAGTGATCGTTCAGAAAAGTAGAACGCTATACCAATGATCAAGCAAATCATAAGAAGCAGGGCCAGACACTGCTCCCCAGGCCACACTGCTGGGACCCAATCAGTGGATCTTTTGTAGAAGAATATCGGCCTAGGCTCTGTGTGAGGGTGCTAGTGTCATGCTCCAGACACACACGGCATTCACCTGGACGGAAGGTCTCTGACTCCATCAATCCAATCACCCTTTACCTCCTGGGCCTCACAGCCCTGCCAGGGACTCAACAAAGCAGCAGGTCCAGAGCAGTGAACGGTGCAGCCCCAACAACCGGAGCCCATTCCGTTGGCCCCCAGTCAGCTTTTCATTCAACAGCGCTGAGGGCACCGGCAGCCTGATGTCACAGCCTCTCCGGGCCCTGGTCTCGGGAGAGCCTGCCTTCTATATCCCCTCCCAAGAATGGAGCTGGTCTTGACCCCAGCCCTCAACAGTAGCCTTTCTTTTCTAGGATACTGTTCAGAGGCCTGACCACCTTTCCTGTCTCGGCTCAGCATCCACCCCTCCTCCTCGTTAACACAGGGACCTCTAGGTAACTCCATCACCCACTGTGGAAACCACGTAAGTGGCTTCCTGCCCTGGACACCGGGCGTCACTCTTGGGGGAGGTTCTCTGCTGGCCCTGAGCAGCTCACACACACACAAATGGATGAGGCGAAAAAGAAAACCAACCTGCTTCTTGGAGCTGGAAGTCTTGCATTTACCTAAGAGAGCTGGTGCTGCTTCCATCTTTGGAAAGCAAGAATGGAAAGAACAATGAGAAGGAAAAAACAAAAGTAGGGCAAGCATGTTCATTTGAAAAGAAAAGAAATGAGCCATCAACAAGCAAAGACGAGAGGTCAGCTCCCTGGAAGGCCAAGCTCTGCCACAGACCCAGCAACGTGCCAGGTTGAGAAGCAGCTCCTTATACTAAACTGGTGAGATGCACTCAGCTCCTTGGTCAACCTAGGTGATGGGGCTGGCCCAGGACCACCAAGACCAGGGCTGCTCAAGGGGCTGGTCAGGACTCACGTCATCGTCCGTGTCTCCACCCTGCATTGTGCCCACGACGCGCTTGCTGGGTTGTCCTGAGAAAAAGAGAAGTGTGAAGAGAGCATGAGAACCTTGTGAGACAAGGCAGGAAGTGGGCACCAAGATCTGCTTTCCTTTAGGAAAGTGGGAAGAAGAATTCACACTGAAAAGTTGACTTAGGGAGCATCCAGCTACTCAGAAGTGTACCAGTAACAGATCTTCTGCATTTCCACTTCAGAAAAGAGGAAAAAGGCCATGAAATCTGAGCACAAGTCATGGATTGGAAAAATAAACATGCATCCTATCAACGTCCCAGGGGAAAAAATAAAATCACTGAACCCCGTTACTAGAACACATGGAGGTTGTGCTGTCTGCTGAAGAGACAAGCTCTCGCTCTGTGGGCCAATGTCACTTGTACTAGAATCCACATCTGTGCTTCCAGAAGTAAAAACAAAAGTAAGTATCACTCTAATTTATCCTTCAAAACAGCATCATTACCAAAGTGGTTCTCCACTCCTCCTCTGGAAATCAGTGCCATCTACGTGTGACTTATGCAAAAACTCAAGAGCCATCCTTCCCACGTAGAGGCAGAGAGCTGCACTCCCCTGAAGGCTGAGAAAGGCCCCCGGTGATGTATGTGTGTGGTGTGCATATGTGTGTGTGTTTGCATGTGCAGAAAGGCAATTTAGAAGGACCCAGCCCCAAGCCACAACCCCTGTAGGGTAGGGAGTGGGACATGAGGAAGGCCCCAGGGAGGCACCCACACTCACTCCATGTTATTTTACTGCTTGAATCTTTTGCAGTGAGAAGGCAGAAACTAAAAACAGGTTTTAACAGCAGAGATGTTCACGTAGGTCCCTTATCTGTGCATTAATTCTCTTACCATAAAGGACGTAATTGCACTGAGACCAGTTTGGACCCAAAAAGGAAAGAATTCAGCTCCTCGGTGGAGGCAGTATGTTCCGTGGCCTCTGTGAGAAGCACCAATCTACAACAAGTCTGGCTCTTCTTGGGGCCAAAGGTAAGAGCATCAGCAGCGAAGATGACCACTAGGCAGGTTAAGAGCAAACTCCTGATAAACAACAGGGCAGTGTGCTTACGGGCCTGGAAACCCAGCAGCCCTGACTGCAGTCCGGCTGTGATTTCCTGGGCCCGGGGGCAGGGCAGGGGGTGAGCGAGCGAGGCTGGGGTACCTTGCATGAGCACCTCCATGGCCGTATGCAGCTTGGACAGCCGTCTCTCTTCCATGTCACTGTCGGATTCATCGTCCTCCTGGATGTCAATGTCAGAGTCATCATTACCTGGCAGGGACACAAGGAGGCAAAACAAAAAGGCAGCTCCATCATCCCCTCTAAAACAGCCCCTACCCAGTGAGGCTCCTCTAAGAGCCATCTGCGCGGCTCAGCTTTTCCTGGGACGCTTCTGATTCTACAAGTCTCTTGGGAATGGCCTATAGCTCCTTAGGGAAGGGTTCATGCAGACAAGGATAGGCTAGTTTTTAAAAAAAAAACAGTTTTTCAAAACAAGAAAAAAGTGGGTGAGTTCTATCAGAAACACTATTCCAGCATGTAAAACTAAAACACTGACAGCCAGCTGTCAAGGGAGTTGGAAGTTCTTTGTTAGTTTGGGGGTGGGAGGGGGGGCATTTTCTGTTCAGCAAAACAAGCCTGGAGGCAAGAAGGAGGCGGGCCAGGAAGAGCCTGAGGGGCTGCCTGGGACAAACGACTGCCTGGTAACTGGCAATGAAAACTGGGGCCTGTGATATTCTTAACTGGAGAAAATTCACTACAAAGATAAAGAGAGGTGGTTCTCAATGCAACAGCCTTTCACATTAATTTCCTAAACACGCCTCTGGAGTCTGGTGCAGCTCGAACATTTCCTGTAAACCTACAGGAGTTTCCACAGTGGGGAGGAAAAGACGTCACTGCCCAGCCAGATTTCTTTGTGCCCAGAGAGTGGCAGAGGTTTCAGAAGGATGGAACTGGAAGAATGCAGTTGCTGTTCTGATCACTGACTCTTAAGACATTTTGGAAGTAGAGTCACTGTTCATGTGTGACAATGCTTTGTTTATGAGCCCCTGCTGTAGAGAGTGATGACGCGGCAGCTGCGTCCGGGTGGGCTCTGAGGAAACGCTCTCTGCTTCCATCCACCCTGGAGGAAAGCGCTGTGCCCTACAGCACGGAGGCCAGAGCCAGCAGCTGCAGAAAGTGTCAGTAAGAGCATCCTGGGAGGACCTCAGCACAATCAATCCAAAAACTACCCCCTTATAAAAGCCATTACAGAGAATGGGATTAGATATTAATACAAATAAATGACCATAAAGTGAAATCACTCTTCAGATTAATTCACTTTTTACTTCCTCCAGAAAAAATCTGACATTAAGTCTTCACCCCATGCAATACAAAGCAAATGATATCATGAATTTTTATTTTTTTTTTGATATCATGAATTTTAACCCAACATTAAAACAAGCACCTCAGGCTCAGTATGATTTCTTCTGACAACTCGCAGCAATGGACTGAGGGTCAAGCATGTAAAGTTAATGGTGCTAACACAAAGATCACTGAAGTCGAGCTGTCAGCAACACATTAATATGAGTACAGCCAACAAGTGTGCTGGGAAGATTCACCAGGGAAAGAACAGTCTTTGCTGCTGGGACAAGTAGACAGCCACGTGCAAAAGAATGAAGCTGGACCCCTACCTCACACCACACACAAAGGATTAACCTGAAATGGGTCAGAGATCTAAATGTAAGAATTAAAATGATAAAACACCTAGAAGAAAACACATGGGTAAATCTTGGTGACCTTGAATTTGGCAGTTTCTCAAACATGGCACTAAAAGCACAGCAATAAAAGAAAAAAAAATTAATAAACTGGACTAGATTAAAACTCTGTAACAACAAAGGACAGCATCTAGAAAGTGAATGACAGAAAATATTTGCAAATCACATAAGGGTCTACTATCTAGAACATACAACTCAATAATAAAAAGATAACCCAGGGACTTCCAGTGGTTAAGACTCAGTGCTCCCAATGTAAGGGGCCTGGGTTCAATCCGTGGTTGGGGAACTAGATCCCATATGCCACAATCAAGACCCAGTGCAGCCAAATAAATAAATAAAAATAAACATTAAAATAAAAAAGTAACCCAAATAAAAAAATGTGCGAAGGTCTAGAATAGATCTCTCCAAAGAAGATATACAGGGAGCCAAAAGCGGACAAAAAGACGTTCCATTTCATTAGCTATTTTGGAGAAACTCAAATCAAAACCACAGTGATTAACCTATAGGCAGGTTTTTTTTATAGGTTTCTTTTAGATAAGCACTGTCCAACAGAAATATGCCAGCCCCAGATGCAATTTAAGATTTTCCAGTAAGTACATTAAAGCAAAAAGAACAGCTGAATTAATTTCAATAATGTTCTATTTAACCCAATATACCTAAAACGTCATTTCAATAAGTAACCAACATAAAAGAACGTTACTGAGTAATTTTACTTTCCTTTTATATCAAGTCTTCAAAATCTGATGTGTATTTGCTACAAACAGTGCATCTCAATTTGGCCTAGCCCCGTTTCAAGCTTTCACAACACCAGCTCGTGGCCAGGGACAGCCGGGGCTTCAGGGCAGGGAGCTCCCTCAGCTCCTCCATCGCTGGGCGCTGGGGCAGCGCCTGACAGCACAGGCACCCGGGAACGTGCGTGACAGGCATGAGCATCTGCTCTCCACTACATGACAGGGCTACTCAGTTCATTTAAGACATTCCTGGGTCATTTTATAATGTCAGAGGAGGCCTTCAGTTCCTAATACTACAGTGCTTGAATTCTACAGAGGATCCAGTTAGACACTTAATCACCAGCAACAAGGTTTAAGACACTGGTGGGGAGATGAAGTGTCGCCCTTGACTTTTATTACCGGGCATCTGAACAAAGTACTTAGTCTTTTTAATCTCTGGGGCCTGTGGCACTTTTCCATCTCTAATTACTCAGCCATTCTCTTCCTCAAACCCCTCACTCCAAACCCCAAAGCCAAATCTTATGTGACTTCGTTTCTTGCTTAACAGAAAAGACAGGCTCCATCGGATGTAAGCCCTCAAGCATACGACCCACCGTCCAGCTCATCGAATTGCCTCAGCTTGAGCCCTGTGTGTTCATACGCTTCCTTGCTCAGTGAAACTCACCCCTGACCCTAGGCCCTGGCTGCCAGCCTTTCTGGACTTTCCCTCTCTGGTAGCTCCCATCTTCCCAGTGCCTTTGATTTGATCTTTGCTTAAACAGAGTCTCCTCGTGAGGTCTCCCCTGACACTTTACAGCTGCAATTCCATGGCCCCCTCCCCATGTCCTGACCTGCTCCACTTTCCCCCAGGGGCATTTTTTACCTCCCACAGCTTGCTTGTTTGTCCCCAAGCATGTAGCCAGCCCAGAAATTCATTTAAGGCAAGGATCCCCGTTTACTGTCCACTGAAACGTCCTCAGTACCCAGAACCTATACTCAATTAATGCTTTGCTGGGTTAAATCAGCTACCCACAGAGTAACCTGAACAAAATGATCTCTTCCAGATCTTGGAGTTTGCTTATCCTCACCTCCGATTCAAGTCTATGCACTTTAGATTGTTCTGTTCAGAGGACTTTCTCACAGTTAAAGAGAAGTTCAGAAAGTCTTCCTTTCTATCTCTCCTCATTTATATCCCTGGTGGGCTTCCCTGGTGGCTCAGACAGTAAAGAATCCACCTCCAATGCAGGAGACCTGGGTTCAATCCCTGGGTCAGGAAGATACCCTGGAGAAGGGAATGACTACCCACTCCAGTATTCTTGCCTGGAGAACTCCATGGACGGAGGAGGCTGCCAGGCTATAGTCCATGGGGTTGCAAAGAGTTGGATACAGCTTGAGTGACTAACACTTTCACTGTCCACTATGGGCAATGTTCCCACATGTGTAGAAAAGCAAAGACAGACAGGGAAGCTTAGGTGGCTCAGGATGAGCAGAACTGAGAATGGTGCTTCATACGTTATTTTCCTAACTTCTTTGCTCACCACAAGCTAATTAAGCATTATCCTTCATTAGGCTGGTTTAAACTGATAATTACTTTTCTAGAAAACACTAAATCACACATACTCATGAGAATCTCTGTCTTTCATGAGATCCCAAACCTATGGATCACAAACTTAAGGTCTGAGTTCAGAAGAATAAAGCAGGCTCAGTGATAAAGATCTCGATGTGCTGGTCCAGGGCAGAGTGGGATGCAGGGGAACCAGGCGCTTACCTGTGCTGGGCCTCTCGGAGGGGGACACACTCCATGCAGGCTTGTCACTGAGGGCCGCATCATGCACTCCTGGCTGACCTGGAACCATAAAGGTGAGGAGCTGCTTTGGCTAGAGAGACCCAGGGAATTTTCTAAGCTCACCCCTATAAGGATTCCCCAGCAGACCCTATGCTCCTTCCAGGAAGTTTCCTAAATTCAGGAGAGAGAGGCACAGAACAAGTACAACAGCAAAGAGACACAGAAGGAAAAGACAGAGAGAGTGAGCACGCACGCCTGCTGTCCCGGGGACACTGCCGCGAGCACCCAAGAGAAACCATCACAAGAAAAGAGAAATAAGTGAGAAGAGAGTCTCAGAGACGCAGCCACCAACCCCACGTGACGATCAGGTGCTGCGACTGCTCCCAGGGCTGACCTGACACCCTGGTGAAGTCTGTGGATGAAGTGGGCTGACCAGCCTCAGGGACGACTCCTTCCCAGAATCGAGGTCTTACATGTAGGTCGCCCCCATTTCTCTGTAGGTGAGAGCCTAGACAAAGGACTCTGGACCTTGGGGGGACACGTGTTGGGGGGGGGGTGGGGGGACTAACCTTCAAGCAGATGCACCTGTACCTCATCACAATACTTGCTGCCCCTCGGTTTGCCCTAAAATAAGGAACCCTACAGACAGCTGAAAACAAGATTTCTTCTACAGTTATATATAACTCCAACTAATAACTATCATTTAAATAGGGGAAAATAAGATTTCAGTTGGCATGAAAACCAAATGTGCTTTAGATGGTATGTAATTTGTAACACACTCTCTTAAGCTCCTGAATTAAAATGGTACTGATATAAAAGTTGTGAGAAAATCACCTTTTGAAAAAATAAACAAAATGTGCATGTTGTTTTCCAAGGCTGAAAACACTAGTCCAGAAAAAGCACATCTGTTTAAACGTGTGGACTTACTTCCGCTCTTGAGCAGACGTTTTCCTTCCTCCTTGAGCTTGTTCTGCATCAGACGGAGAGTGTTCTCAGTTTCCTGTGGAGCAGGAGAAGCAACAGCCAGGAGAAAGGACCCTTTTGGACTGTTTTATTCTTCTTTACCATGTAAGTACTGCTAGACTTGTGATGCAAAAGCAGAAAAGACTGAGCTACAGGAAGGGGAGGAAAACTGACACTGCAGAGGAAACCTGATGCCCCTTCTCTGTCATCACCCAGGGAGCCGGATGAAAGTGGGGGGCTCCCAGAAGGGACACATTTGCCCAAGACGGGCCTGACCGGCCTCCAAACCCACGCTCCCTCCATCACACCTAACTGCCTCGGAAGACAAGTGACGACACAACGAAGCGTCTGCCGCCCGTGCTGGTGTGGGGTGTGGGCACAGAGACAGATGCATCAACTCCGGGCCTTTTGCTAATAAAATAAAGCAGGAATTTTACCATTCTCCTCCCCTGCACAATTCTAGCTCTGAGAGGTGCTAAATGGTGGAAGTGATCAAATAGGAAAAGAAAGAAAGAAAGACTCATCTTAATTCCTAGGATATTTTTTTTAAAAGCCAATACTTGAGTTAGGTTATAAAATGTGACCCTGATTATTCTCAAGAGAAAATGGGAGAGGAAATCGGCTTTAAAAAAGGTGCTGTTGTTCTCAACATTACAAAGGAAGCCGTGTCCCACACTGAGATATTCTGAGGGACCAGGTACCAGAAGCCCAGGAGCAGGTGTGAGCCCGCAGGTGCTGCCGAAAGGACGGTGGGCAGGGAGGGGCCCTTCAGAAGTCACCCGGGGTGCCCACTCACGTCCTGAGGCATGTTCTTCCATACGTTCTCTGAGCCCGGGGTGGCCCAGAACACAGTACAAAATGGTCAGCTTATTTTCACTGTCTCTTTACTGCTCTTTCCCAGATGCTCAGTGTTTAAGACTTCCAGAACCCCAGGGTCTTTTCACTGCCCTCAAAATGTGCCTGTCCTGGGTCCCCCGTTCCTGCCTCTGCCATATAGCAAGAGTGGCAACAGGTTCCCTGTCCAGATAAACATGTCCAGATGAAGGTGATAAGCCACTCACAGCCAGCTCTCTGGGACAACTAAGTAGCATCACCTAATTCAAATGTCCAGGTTTGTAAGAAGGCAAGGATGACTTTTATACCAAAAGTTGTCAAGGACAGCATGGGAAAGGGAGGTTGCAGACCAGTTTCGCTGTGAACACAGATTTCAAAAGATCATTCTTGGGTTAAGGAGAAATATTCTCAGAGGATAAGGACAATTCAAAATGACAGCGATCCAACTTCCTCAGCTCTGATTCCATATTTATCAACTGATGCTGGGACCTGAAATACTCTTTCCTAAATGACTTTATACACTGGGATGAGAGGAAGCTTGTAAAACAACTGGTCAGGTTCAAGGTCATATCTATATCCCACAATACTCAATAAACTACAATTCTTTATAAAGCAGTTTCTGAAAAGCCAGTCTGGATGATTCAATTAACCAGGGCTTGAAAATCTTCCAGTGAATTAGCCAAGCAAGTTTTTAGATCTGTCCTCAGGACATGTTACATAATTTGTGGGACTCAGTGCAAAATAAAATGCAGTTTAGAATTATTAACAATTTCAAGACAACACAGCATTAAAGCCAGCCCAGGAATTTCTAAGCCCGCAGTTAGTTATAACCAACTGCCCAGGTCATGTGGCGACCCTGTCTGTAGCCCTGACTGACCAAACCTGCCATCAAAAGCCTGAAAACTTTTGAGTTCAGGCTACACAACCAGGAAAACAGAAGAACCACATGAGACTGATCAGGGAGAAAAAACACTCATTCGATATTCTTTTTCACGATGTTCTTTATAAACCAGCAAGTCAACAAGTACAAAGTAACACACCAGAACTGAACCAACGGTCTGTGCAGAAGGGACTCGGCACTCACTTCAAACCTCTCCTGCTCCATCCTGTGATGATCCTCCAGCTGCTGCTCCAGATAAGCCAGATTCCGAAACTTCTCAAGATAAATTTCATACTGCTTCTGCAATTCCTCCTCAATCTTCTCATATTCATCCATAAACGCTGGTCTAAAACAACAAAATGAAAAAAAAAAAAAAAAACGGAAAGATTAACCAATACACAAACATATAGTAGTTTGAAATTGGTATTCAGAGCTCCAGATTCCATCCTGGCTTTCTCTGGAAAGCCTTTAACTGGGGGAGGTTCTTCATTCTTTTAACGAAAGCTAATTTCTCCTTTTCTCTTCCCTCCCCACAAAAGGAAGATACATTTAATCAAATATTAAGATGGGCTCTTTGTAAAAGCTAGAAAAAATCTTGAAAGTACTAAGAATAAAATTAAAATGATGCCTAATTTCATCACTAGGTGTTACCACTTAAAATTTGACATTCATCCTTCCAGACTTTTTGGTGCATAGGTATGTACAGAAATGCATTTCTTTTGAACAAACATTAAGCATGCTATCTTAAAATGAAGCGCTGAGGTCTTTTTTTCTCACTCGGTATGGCACAGATTTAAATACAAAGTTAAAACATAATCACAAACTGTATACATCTCTAGAAATCAATAAATTAAATGTATGCATTATCTAGTGCGTGCATGCTAAGTTACCCATGGACTGTTGCTCCCCAGGCTCCTCTGTCCATGGGATTCTCCAGGCAAGAATACTGGAGTGGGTTGCCATTCCCTCCTCCAGGGGATCTTCCTGACCCAGGGATCAAACCCATGTCTCTTAGTCTCCTGCATTGACAGGAGGGTTCTTTACCACTAGTGCCACCTGAGAAGCCCCATGCATTAACTTCAGTTCAGTCGCTCAGTCGTGTCCGACTCCCTGCAACTCCATGAATCGCAGCACGCCAGGCCTCCCTGTCCATCACCAACCCCTGGGGTTTACTCAAACTCATGTCCATCGAGTTGGTGATGCCATCCAGCCATCTCATTCTCTGTCATCCCCTTCTCCTCCTGCCCTCAATCCCTCCCAGCATCAGGGTCTTTTCCAATGAGTCAACTCTTTGCACGAGGTGGCCAAAGTATTTGAGTTTCAGCTTCAGCATCAGTCCTTCCAATGAACACACAGGACTGATCTGCATTAACTTAGTTGGGCATAATACTCTGCTGTCTGCATGTTCCAAAATTTAATCAGTCCCCTAAAATAAGAAACAAAGGTTGCTACAAATTAAAGCTAAGTTTTAATTAAACCAAAATATAAAAACTTAAAACAGTGACTTCCGGGTCACTGAGACTCCCTGCTCCCAATGCAGGCCTGCGTTCTATCCCTGGTCAGGGAACTAGATCCCACAAGCCACAACTCAAAATCCCACATGCAGCAACTAACACCCAGTGCAGCCAAATAAATAATAAGTTTTTAAAAACTTAAAAAAAAAAGTTTAAACTGGTTTGCTGAATTTTCTATTTTCTATTGTTGATCTTAAAGAGAAACGGCTCTTCTTTTAAAAATATAAACAGATAAACCAGAAAAATAATTCACAATCTCTTGGAGTAGAGGAAAACAGAAATTTTTCTATTAAAAAGATATGACACTTAACAAAACTGAATTTAAACCTGAAAGGCAGCATTTTATAATGAGACAAATCTATCCAGTGACCCTGACTCCAGAGGCAGAGAGGCCAGGGCATGCCCTGGGGAAGGAGGAAGGCTGATGCTCTCTGGGCTACTGTCCGCTGTCCCCAGGTGCTGCCCTCCCGCAGGTCTCAGGACAGCAGCTAGAGTGCAGACCAGGTACCAGTGTCCCAAACAAGCAGGGCACGTTCAGAGCGGACGCAGCAGCCGGACAGAGGAGGAAGGAGAGAGAAAAAGAATGTAAGAATGAAAAGGGCCGAAGAACAACAGGCAGAGCAAGGAAAAGCAGATACAGAGCTGGGGGGAGGGAGGGTGTGGGGAGATGGAAGCGGAGAGGGAGGGAGAGAGAAAGAAAGCGATGGGGGGAGGAGAGAGTGAACCCCAAGAAAATGTGAGGCACACGCTGGAAAGGGAAGAAGATGAATTACCAGTGAGGAATTACAAAGCTCTAAAACCAACTCCAACCAAGAAGCAAGAGTGTTTCTATTCCCACCTAATTTATGGCAGGACACAGGTCTGGGGAGCCAGGCCTTGTATAACAACTTTCACCATCTGGATTTACTTACTTTGCCTTGCATTCCAAGAAGCTACAAAGGCTAGAAGTGGGGGTTCAAGAATAAAGCAGTTTTCCAGACATACCGAAAGCAGCCAACAGACTAAGCCCAACAGTGTGTTTGTTGGAACAAGAGACACATGTACAGTCTGCAGCAGAGGCATCCCACGGCCTGAAAGGCTAACCCCACTGACCGCACACTCCCTCGGTCTGCTTTAACTTCCAGGGACAGCCCTCCACTCACGCTCCCGCGTTCACACCTACCTGACGCTCTGCAGAGTCTGTAGTCGCTTCCGATTTCTTTCCAGCTCTAATTTCCTCTTTTCGATTTTGGCTTCTAAGTTAGCTTCGTCAGAGGCCACATTATTGAGCAGGTCTTTTGTCTTCTGAACCTGTGCCTACATTTAACAGGAAACGAAGGAGACAAGGTCCAGTAAGGACCTCGATCCAACTCTGAAAGAGAGGGGTTTCTCAAGCCCTCAGGCCCAGCAAGACCTCGGGAGACAGAAACAAAGGGAAGCAAACCCTTCCCCAAGCCACCGCTCACTTAACCCACTATTTCCAGGAGGAACAGCACAGAGGCCCAGAAAAAAAAATTATCCATTTATTTTTCTTCCATGAGGTGTTTCTGCCTAGGGAAACGAACGCAGGTAGAAAGAATCCTGCGTAGGAAAGTATCCTACGCAGAGCCTGAGACCTGTCGGCTCACCTGTTGAGATGGTTACACCTCACCTGCAGGTGATGGTCTGCCTTCATCTACCTGGTTCAGGCTTCTCCCAAGCTACAAAGAACTGACTTACAGAACAGATGCGCAAACAAGCTTTATCTTAGCTTCACTTCCCTGGAATTTGCTCAAATTCATGTCCATTGAGTCAATGATGCCATCCAACCAACTCATCCTCTGCCACCCCCTTCTCCTCTTCCCTTCCATCTTTCCCAGCATCAGGGTCTTTTCTGATGAGTTGGCTCTTCCCATCAGGTGGCCAAAGTACTGGAGCTTCAGCTTCAGCATCACTACTTCCAATGAATATTCAGGGTTGATTTCTTTTAGAATTGACTGGTTTGCTCTCCTTGGAATTTATACATGTGTAGTCTGTTTACCTGCAGGCCTCTGAAATGCTATGTGGTCCACAGAGAAATTGCCTAAGGAGACTAGACACATTTCACGACTCACAAGAGTAGGCGCACACTTGGAAGCAGTCACTTTCATTGATAATTTATGGCTTAATTTTTGTCTAAGTTCACTAACCATTTCCAAGGTGCCTTCATGAAGACTAATCTCATACCTAACCACTGACTTGTTGAAGGTACTCACAAAGCCCAAGCAGGGATCCGAGTTTACGCTCTAAGGAAGACAAGGTGGGTCTCTGTTTTGAACAAACTACTCAAGCTAATGGCAACACTTCTCTGAATCAGAGTCAGATTAAAACCTAGTGAATCATCTATCTGATCTCAAAAGTAAAGTTTTTTTAAAAGGTTCTGGGACGCCCCTGGTGGTCCAGTGGCTAAGACTCTTTGCTTCTAATGCAGGGGGCCCAGGTTCGATTCCTGGTCAGGGGACTGGACCCACATGCAGAAACCAAGATCCCACATGTTGCAACTAAGACCCAGCTCAGCTAAATAAATATTTTTTTTTTAAAGGCTCTTTTTAAAATAAATGGCCTATATTTTACAATCCCTTTTAAGTGTCCAGGTTGTTTCATTTTTTTTGAATTATCAAATATCATGGATATTTTCCAACAATGAAAAGACACCTTAAGAGATTTTCACCAAGAAATGAACTGTGCCCTCATTTGGCTGTTGCATTGTTAATACACTTAGTAGAAAAGGCACACTTATGCCATGCTAACTTGATTCAGCCAGAACACTGACAAGCACAAGAGAGTTATTAAAATTTTGTTTTAAATTAACAATCACAAACTTACTAAAAGCTGAAGTATAATACAAAGCATTTTCCCCTGACCTAAACGAGAGTGAGCCGATGACTTGATGCTCCATCACTTCTAAATACTTTAATGTGTATTTCCTGTAAATAAGGACTTCCTCCTATACATCCAGACAGAAGGTGAACCCTGATGCACAACCTCATCCAACCCACAACCCACTGTGGAGTCCTCAACAGCAGACAGCAGTGACCCTGAGCATTCACTCAGTCACCAGGTCTACCTGGTCTCCTTTGGTCTGGACAGCTCCTCAGCCTCTCCTGGATGTTCATGGCCTTTCCACTGCTGAAGAGTAGGGGCCAGGGAACTTCAGAATGCCCCTCAACCTTCCTTCATCTAATTAGCTTCAGATGATGCACCCTTAGCAGAACAGCGCAGATTATCACTGCCCCCTGCCTTTCAACAGGCACGCATCATTCTGACCTGCTCCATCATGGAAGATGTTCACCCTGATTGCTGGATTAAGGGAATGTCTGTCAAGCTTCTCATATATCACTCTCTTCTTCTTTGTAATTAATGAGTATCTTGTAGGGAGCTACTTTGAAACCATGCGAAAAATCTGCTTTTCATCCGTTTTCAATGTATTCATTTATCTTTTATATCTGTGAGCATTCATTCAATGGTCTATAATCCATTACTATATTTATTTTGACGCTTAACCTGTCTCTGATGTGGCTGGGGGAGACTCATTCAGGCTGGCTTCTGTGTCCCTTTCACATTCTTTGAGTACTTCCGTGCTTTCTGGCACAAGCAGATCTTGTATTTTCTTCTCCCAGCTCTGGAATCAGTTATTTCCCCCAAGAGCCCTGCTTCCCTTTAGTGGAAAATGGCATTTAGAAACCAAGATCTGGGGGCTACGTGTGCTTCGAGCTAAGAAACATATGAATGCGTGTGTGGGTATGCACGTGTATGTACACAGATACGTCATACATAAGGTACATGTACATAAGATTTATTCCCATAACTATCTATTTATATTGAAATGCATTTAACCATCAATCAACACCTATTTCAGGGTTCGTGCTAATTTTTTCCCTTTCCATATCTATAACCCCATCTCCGATTGTGAGAACCTTGGCTTCTGCATCTTTAATATATTCACTCATTTGGTCAAGTTGCCGATACGGAACCATCTCCCGTCTCAGCTGCCCTGCACCTCTCACACTGCTGAGGCTCTGACTCTGTGCTAGGCTGACCACTGTCATATGACAAGAGGACTATAAAAACCTATCCATCTTGGAGTTCTGTACAACTCTCAGCAAATTTTGTTTTATAACTACTCCTAATTTACGTAAGGCCCCTCATCTCTGTCTGCTGAATAAAATGAACCTCTAATAATGACTGAATACCTACTATGTGCCAAACTCTCTGTATGAGAGACTGTCATGATGAATGCTCATGAGGACCCCACGTGGCAGGGACTGCCATTCATCTTGTTTTATGGATGAGGAAAGAAAGGCACAGAAAGGTTAAGTAACTTGCCTGACATGCCTCACACGGGGTGGGCGTAGTCTGAGTAGTAGTCTGAGTTTCTCTCAAGCCCAAGTAGTCTGAGTTTCTCTCACTATCTGCCTTCCAAATGAATGATTCAGATGCAATGAGCTTAGAATAACTAACCATGGATGATCAGTAAAGGATGATGATCATTCTATTTATTCAGTGTTTAGAATTAAGATAACCTAGAAATAATCTAGATGCCCAACAGTGAGGAACTGGTTAAATAAGTTGTGAAGAGTCCATAAAACAGTATTTACTGAAAAATTTAAGAGAATCATTAAATTAATAAAACTGACAAAATTTTAGTAACATGAAAACGATACTAGGGGAAGATAACAGTAAGTCACCTAGCTATTCCAGAACGTGCTCTAAATTTTTCACTTCCCTACTAACACGTTCTATCTTTGTCACAAGGCCCAGCTTGCTCTGTCCTGTAAAACCAAGAACTCACTATTTCCCAGTCCTAGGCACAAAAACATTAAATAAAAGTAATCTTACCAGAATATCTTTTATTGCAATTCTCATCACTTTTTCAGTCTCATTTATTTCCAGAGGTCTGGCAACTGCTTCTGTCCTCAGTTCCTATAGGAAACAATGAAGCGAAATTTTTTTTTAGAAGAGGAATTCTCAAAACCAATTCCCAGCTCTAGATATGGCTTATGGACTAGTTCTCAAAGTTTCATTATGATGTGGATCTCCAATGCAGAAACACTCCTGCCACCACCTCCTCCAAATAGGTCTATGTCTGCCCATCTGGCCTCTCTCCAGAGCTCAAGGCCCCACTCTTCATCTATGGGCCCCCAGGACCCCAACTCCACGGGAAGCGGAACTCACCACTCAGAATCTTGTCTCTCCAAATCTGCTTCTTTATCTGCATTCCATTCAGAGACCCCAAACCAAGTGCAACTGAACTTCCTGTCTGAGTCCTCTGCCAGCCTGTACTATCTTCCTTATGCTCGCGGCCCTCTAAGTTGCCTGTCACTGACAACTGTACCAGTGAGAAGAGTCTACTCGGCCCTGCCCCAGCACTGACCCTTAACCGTCAAGGGAGGCATCTGTGCCTGTCATGGCAGTACTGGACGGTTCTGAAAGCTGGAGTTTTAACGTGCATGCAGTTATGGGGTTTCAGAAGCACCTCCTCAACCCTGTCTTGTACTTCTTTTAATCCACGGTGCACCTTGTCTTCCCGCTGGGGAGCACTACTGAGCCCAGGGACACGACCTCCTCAAGGACACAGAACTCACAGCCTTCCTGGTCTGAGACTGGAGTCGGCCCTCGGTCACCGTCTGTTCAGTGTACTGGATGGGAGCTTCTGCAGATCACAACTACACAGCATCTGACAAGTCCTACATCCAGGGCCTCACGGTTCCCACAACAACAACTCAGCCTCTGACTGCTTCGTCAATTCACTACAGGTTGGCGTGGAAAGAGCCCCTCGAATCCTAGTGAAGCCTCACAATGAAGCCAGGAAACACTGCTGGCGAACAGCAAGTGACCAGCTCTCATCTCTGGGTCTGCGAGGAACATGATCAGACACACATTCACCGCATGATCAAGAGAAAACACGGGAAGCCTGGAACTGCCTCGCTGCTTATCTAAACCAGCTGTCAGACATCACTGGCAGGTGTGTTCTGCCACCCACACGGCACCAGGTGGCAAGGTATCCAGGGCCGGGAGGGTGAGCTGGCATCCAGTCCCCACATCCAGTCTGCTTCTAGGGCAGAACAGGACAATAGCATCACACTGCGACAGCAATGCCAGGACATGGGCGAGGCAGTGAGAGCAGCCACAGACGACACGCCTGATGGGAATGCAGTCAACTGAACGCATTTAATCAGAAATATCAGATGTGAGCCGACAGGCTTCAGATGCCATAATCCCCACAGGTAAGAACCAACACTCCCATTTCTTCTTCAACCAGTAGCTAGGTCCCAAACTCTGCTGCACACTGGGTCACCTGCACAGCTTTAAAAATCTGGCTCTCACCTGCAGACATTTCAGTCCACTGGTCCAGGGGATGACCTGGATGTCGGGTGACTTAAAAGCTCTACAGGAGCTTCAAGGGCATTTTAGGAACCCACTCTTCAACAGCTCCTTAAACACAGAGGACAGAGCATCCACCTCGACTGACAGGGGCTAAAATAAGGACTGCAAATAAATTTCAACTGTAACATCAACTTCAACTGACTGCCTAGATTAGTGACTGGTTCCCAAACTGATGAGCGTTAGAATCACCCAGGAGACTTAAAACTCCTGATGCCCAAGTCACATTGCATACCAGTGACATCAGCATGGAAGCCAGGTATCAGCAGTTTGTAAAGATCCCCAGGTGATTCCACTGGGCAACAAGATTCAGGAGCCACAGGCTGGGAGGGGCATTTTGTTGGGAAGCATGCCAAGGCTGAGGGCACCGGGGAAAGCATCGTGATCAATAAAGTCTGCCACAGGAACAAGAGGGAGAGCTGAGGCAACACAGCACACGTGTGCCATTCCTAAACCAGATGCCAAAGGCATCAGAAACAGACCCGAGCCCACCAGAAGGAGGAATTGCAGCTTATGGATTGTACTTTCCCACACAGTATCTCATTTTATCAGGTACTGTTTAATAAAACCAAGAGAACAGGAAAAAACTTAATTGGAAAAGAAACCCTAGAAATCTGCTCAGCTGAGGAAGTAATTAGGGAGGTAATGGAGGTATCTGAACACCGCTCACCCTCAGCTCCACCTCCTTGCCCAGCAAGTCATATAGAGATGCTCCTTTGGAAGTGATTTCAGAAGCAAGCTGCCTCGCTGCTTTTAAATCTGCAATCTAGAAGGAAGATATCAAAAACAGAAACTTCACTAACAGGTTTTCAGCATGCAGAAAGAACCAATCTGTTCCTATCAGTTCCCTCCTCCAGTCAGAATACTCACCTAACTATAGAATGTGTTTTCTCCAGGAAACATATTCACACCCCGTAGAAGAGACCTCCCAAGACATCAGTTTAGGAAACACTGATCTAAGTACAAATTAGATCAATTCCAGGACGCTGGGTCTCTCTGAAAACCCCAACATTAAGTCAAATGTATTCTGCAAGCAGGAGGTGTGTGGGGGCGTGAGGCTGGCACGCCTCCTGCAATGAGGGGCTCTGGCAGCGGTGTGGTGAGAGAGGAGGGGCAGCCTGAGGACACAGCCCCATGCAGCCCCCGAGGCCGTGTTTACCCTCCCGCCCCGCGTTCAGGGTGCACGCCACGGGCTGCCAAGAGGTTCAGAGGAGCTCACCGGCACAAAGGGCTCACAGCAGACCCGCTCCCACAGGGCTCTGCCGTGAGGACGGTGAGGACCACTGAGCACTCAGCCTGGGGTAAGCTTCTCTCTTGGGGTCTGCTTGCCACAGCCTCCTCCGTGAATGCGCTACATTTCCAAAGAGCCAAGTATTTCCCAGTTCTGCTCACCCTCCCTCTCCCCCAGCCAACAAACTCCCACCTGCAACAACGCTCCTTCTACACTCATAGCGGGCGACTTGTCCGTTTCCTGAGTCCTCAGGACTCTGCTGGGAAGCAGCAAGCTTCCAGCTTCCCCTGTGGGAGTCTTCTCACCCCCCCACTTCTCAGCACTGGAATCAGCAGAGTTCAGCCCCCCAACCTCTCCCCCTTCACAATCCCTGCAAGCTCCTGGCGCGGATGCTGAGGCTCCACGTCTCCACTCAGACACCTCAGAGATTCTGCAAAAGCAACTTCCCAAACCAAACTCATCTTTCCTGCCAGACCTGCTCCTTCCGAACTCTCCTCCATCTCAGTGATGGCAACCCCGTCCTGGCGGGAACTCATACCCACACTCTAGAGCTGTGACATCTAACACGTGCCCACAAATCACGTGCCAGTCTCAATGTTAAACCATTTAAAATTACGAAAAACTTAAACTCACCTCCTGGGTTGTGCTGGTGACACGTGGCACAGACCACACCCACCAGCACAGGAAGGGCGACTCGACAGAGCCGCTTCAGACCTTCCTTATGGTGCCCACTTTCGCTCAATCTTCTGCCTCCTGGAGCAAGCTGCCCCCAACACCAGGGCTCCGCAGCCTCTGAACAGAGTTTCAGTCAAGGACCCAGGCCCTCTGGCCAATCCTGTTCTTATTAATAAGAAGATCTGCATCCCTAGGTCTCTTTATCCAAGGCCTTGGGCCCAGGTCCTCTTCAGTGCCTCTGGCGAGGCCTCCGGATTTGAGGAGGCGGGGCGAACACCTGAGGACACTCTCCCCCCAATTCAGTCCCCACCACGTTCCCATTCTGAGCCTCCCACACCTTGGTGTGGCCGGGCGGCGGGGCGGTCTTTAAAACTGCCAGAGCAGTTCTATGAAACAGAGAGCCGACACTCCCTCTGGCTCTAGCCCCTCGCTTACACCACAGCGGCTAGCGATTAAAGACACAGCTTTCACGTTTGGCTTGTTGCTTTAACCAAGTCCTCCGACACCTCGCAGCTCCCACTCTCCCCAAGCTCAGCTGAGCGCTCACTGGCCACTCAGAGTCACAGGCACCATCACCTCGGGCTTTTTCATAGGTCTCTCTGCTCCCACCTTTGCCTCCCCACTCAGTCTGACTCAGGAGAAGGCAATGACAGCCCACTCCAGTACTCTTGCCTGGAAAATCCCATGGACGGAGGAGCCTGGTAGGCTGCAGTCCTTGGGGACGTGAAGAGTCAGACATGACTGAGCGACTTCACTTCCACTTTTCACTTTCATGCACTGGAGAAGGAAATGGCAACCCTCTCCAGTGTTCTTGCCTGGAGAATCCCAGGGACGGGGGAGCCTGGTGGGCTGCTGTCTATGGGGTCGCACAGAGTCGGACACGACTGAAGTGACTTAGCAGCAGCAGCAGTAGTCTCACTCAATCCAGCAACCACAGTGATCCTTTTAATATGAGGCTTCAAATGATGGACTTCTCTGCTCAAAACTCGAGCACTTTCCACCTCAAAGTCTTGGCAGTGGCCTTCCAGGGACCCTAAGGCCTGTGGCCGCCTCCCCTCCCAGCTCTCATCACACGGCCCCCCTCGCATTTCCTCACACACACAGCACACCCTCCACTGAACAGCTTCTCTCCACCAGATCTTCGCTGAGACATCACACAGTCCCTGAGGCTGTCCTATCCCCCAGTTTAAGACCCTCCCCCACCACCTCCCTCTTCACCATCCGTCACCATCAGCCCATCTGACGAGCCGCTCTTTCTGCTGTGCAGTTCAGTCTGGCTCCCCCAACGGAGCCGCAGGAATAGAGGAGCCTGTGCTTGTTCACGCCTGTGAACTGTGCCACAGTGCCTGGCAGACAGCAGGCTTTCAATAAATAGCTGGATTTACTGTCCCTTCTGTTTTGATCCAAATGCTGATAAGCACAAACCTGAGTCTTTCTGATGCTTCAGTGGTTAAGAATCTGCCTTGCAACGCAAGCAATGCGGGTTTGATCCCACACGCTGTGGAACAACCAACCCCGCACACTCTGACTACCAAGCCCACGGGCTCTGGAGCCCACGTGCCACAGCCAGAGAGTCCGCGCACCGCTGCAAAAGGCCCCGCTTGCCACACCCGAGACCCAACAGGGCCAAACAAATTCCATTAAAAAAAAATTAAAACACAATGCTGATGAATGAGCACAAAACTGACAAATGGCCCCCAGTCAAGGAGTAAGGGAAGAAGCGGGCTGTGTTGCTCTAGTCCATCTCAGAGTCTGAGAAATGAACGCTCCATCTCTCTCTACAAGCCCTGTCCTGTCCTCACCTTTGAGCCAAGGTCAAACTTGAACTTGCTGACGTCTTCCTCTCCTAGTTTAGAGCCCTCCATGCCTTTGGTCTTCATAGCGTTGTAAAGGACAGAGGTGATCTTCAGTAGTTCTTTCACTGCATACCCGTCTGCCTGATAAAGCTTCTTGGTATTGAGTTTTACATGTGCCTTGGTGGCCTATTTTCAGATAAAAAAAAAGTTTAAGATCCTTTCCATGTAAAATTAAACCAAATCCCATGTAGGTCATTTGAAAATGTCTCTGCCAACAATTGGTGTATAACTAAAGCATATTAAGAGTCAAACTTTCAAGTCACTCTTATATTGTGAGTGGGTACGTAGACTGGTACAATCCTGATGGAAAGCGATTTGGTAAATGACAACAAGATGATAAATGTGCATATCTTTTGACCCAGAAATCCCAATCCTAACAACTTATGATAGGGATACACGTTGTCACAAACAAAACAACGTGTATAGGTTATCTGTTACAGCACTGTTTCTAAGAACAAAAGTTACCAACAACCTAAATGCCAACCTGTATAAATTATACAACTTATGGTATAAACATGCAAGTAACACTACTCAGATGTAAGAGAAAATGAAGAAATTCTATCTGTATTTGAAAAGTTCTCCAAAATGTACTGTTACATAAAGACAGAGATATACAGTATGCCACCACTGGTGCAAAAGGAAGGAAAAAGTATATCTAGCCTATTTGCTTAAATATGCCTACAGAAACTGAGAGATATTAAAATTAGTGATTACTGGGAACTGAACTGGGCTGATGGCAGGCAGAATAGAAACTCATTTTATTCTATTATCGTTTCATGATTTTTTTTTTTTTGAGTGAACAATATATTTATAAGAAGATAAAAGAAATACAGTACTTGTTCAAGAAGGAAGGACTTCATTGAACAATTACTTGCAACAAGAACCTGAGTGAGTGAAAGTTGCTCAGTTGTGTCGGACTCTTTGCAACCCCATGGACTGTAGCCTGTCAGGTTCCTCCGTCCATGGAATTCTCCAGGCAAGAATACTGGAGTGGGTTGCCATTTCCTTCTCCATCGTTTCATGATTTAAAAAAAATTTTTTTGAGCCATAATATACATTGACTATTCAAAATAATAAAATTCTTTTTAAAATCTGTATGCTATTTTTACACACTGAGGAAACCAGATCTGAAAGAGACACGTGCACCCCAATGTTCATTGCAGCACTGTTTATAATAGCCAGGACATGGAAGCAACCTAGATGCCCATCAGCAGATGAATGGATAAGGAAGCTGTGGTAACATGGAATATTACTCAGCCGTTAAAAAGAATTCATTTGAACCAGTCCTAATGAGATGGATGAAACTGGAGCCCCTTATACAGAGTGAAGTAAGCCAGAAAGATAAAGAACATTACAGCATACTAACGCATATATATGGAATTTAGAAAGATGGTAACGATAACCCTATATGCAAAACAGAAAAAGAGACACAGAAATACAGAACAGACTATTGAACTCTGTGGGAGAATGTGAGGGTGGGATATTTCAAAAGAACAGCATGTATACTATCTATGGTGAAACAGATCCCCAGCCCAGGTGGGATGCATGAGACAAGTGCTCGGGCCTGGTGCACTGGGAAGACACAGAAGAATCGGGTGGAGAGGGAGGTGGGAGGGGGAATCGGGATGGGGAATACGTGTAAATCTATGGCTGATTCATATCAATGTATGACAAAACCCACTGAAATGTTGTGAAGTAATTAGCCTCCAACTAATAAAAAATTTAAAAAAAAATAAAATAAAATCTGTATGCTATTTTAATTAGAAAAATATTATCTGGCAGCAGTTCTTCACCTGTCTGTCCTCTCTCCGAGAGTGTATCCTTGCTTAAATAAACTATCACTTTACTTTCTTAACCTCTCAAAAAGAAAAATATCTGTATAAAATTTTGGTCCAGTTTCTTCTCCTTTAGATCTGCCATTCAAACTTACATAATTTTATTAAGTAAAATCAGAAGCATATAGTATCTGACATGAACAATAAATACTTCACATCACTAAATTAATAGAGCTTAACTGAAATAGGTGTGTTATTACTTCTCAGAAACAGTAACTCATCTTTCCTACATGTTATTCCCTTTACTTTTATTTATCTGAGTAACTATGTAACATGCGTCTCTTTTCCCATACCCAGTAATATGATGTTACATAAGTGTAATTTATAACATCAATAACTAGATTTGTCATTAGTCTTCAAGTTCAATTCCTCTTATTATATGGTATTCCCGTAATAACTTCATATATTTCAGTCAACCTTATGCTTTCCAACAAAGATTGTAAAAACTTAAGACGT
The DNA here is from genome assembly GCF_019320065.1 of Cervus canadensis. Classification (NCBI taxonomy): domain Eukaryota; kingdom Metazoa; phylum Chordata; class Mammalia; order Artiodactyla; family Cervidae; genus Cervus; species Cervus canadensis. Next base: position 36,942,964 of record NC_057417.1, read on the forward strand.
TAATTTAAAAACATTATTAAAATTCCAGACTAAATAAAATAACAGTGGGCCCACTTGGAGTGATATTGTGAACGAGAGGCCCCGGACAGCTACTGCTTCAATCTCAAAACAGCTTCCTTTAAGCAAAGCAACAACCTGCTAAGCTTCTCTTACAGGAAAGCTACTCTGGAAATATTATTTATAGGTGTCATTGACAGTATGGAAGTCATTTATGTCAGTCGGCCAAACAGCTGTCTTTACCATATCTGTGAACTCACAGCCTGCTGCTCTCAGGATTTACCATGTCTGTAAAAGCGTGTTCAGCCGCCTCTGCCACCGCTCACTGGCAGAAGCTGTCCATCCACAGGGTCCACACCTAGATCTAGCGGTCCTGAAACGCGTCCTGTCGACTAACACAGCCTGACTGTAGGGACGAATGGCCGCTGGGGCTTCCGCAGTGCTGATCACCTTTCTGGTCAAGGGTGACATGGCTAATCCTTTTATCTCACTGCCCCTCTGAGACAACTATCCTGTATACTGCCACCACTGGTGTCTCACGGGACTCTAAAATTCTTAACAAATCATGAGCTAAAAACAAAAAACTCAGAAAACTTTGTTGGTAAAATGACTCCACAGATAGTGCTTGCCATCACCAGATGAGAAGTTAAGAAGCAGCCTTTCTGTGGAGAGTAAAAATAATTGTATACAGAGTAGAGAACTATCCAATTATGTGATAACCTTTGTGCAGAAGATATTGCTTAAAATTCAAAAAATGGCTCTACAGAAATCTGGTAATGCAGAGCGTTAAGAAAGCTGAACGCAGCTCTAATTAGGCTCCATCTCCTTCTGGTGTATTTAACTTTACAACTCCATCAAAAAACTGAACTAACCATGAACTGGGCAATTGCCTTAATGAAGAAAACTCGGTCTTGTTCAGTCTCAACATCAGAAGGGATGTCATTCTGAGGTTCGTACCTATTGCAAAGACAGAGACAGAGAGAAAGACACAAGTTAATTAAGCTGAAAGGTCACAAAACAGAAAGTAGACCACTGGGAGGACAGTGGATCTGTAACAGGAAGCTGAGTCCCCAGCTACGGTAGTAAGAATAAGAAAGACCTCAAAAGCAACACAAAATATCAAACATCCAAGAGAACAAATCCTCACCAAAAATAGGTTTCAGTTCAGTCGCTCAGTCACGTCCGACTCTGCAACCCCATGGACTGCAGCACTCAGGCCTCCCTGTCTATCACCAACTCTCGGAACTTACTCAAACTCATGTCCATTGAGTCAGTGATGCCATTCAACCATCTCATCCTCTGTCATCCCCTTCTCCTCCCGCCTTCAATCTTTCCCAGCATCAGGGCCTTTTCAAATGTCAAAAACCAAATCTGGGGCTCAGCTTACAAAACTAATTCTATATCAGACAGCAAAGTTTAATTAAAATATCCAGAACTATTACTCTGGCTGACAGCCCTTGACTCAGCAGAGGGTCCAGAGTTCCTTTCTTCGAGTTACTGATGACATGCTGGGGTCAACAGCCTGCAGTCCTTGGCCTTCTCCTGTACAGCTCGCAAGCTAAGGAGAGTTTTTACATTTTTAAAGGGCAATAAACAATAAAACACAAAGAAGCCTGACAGAGATGTTATGCAGCCTGCAATGCCTAAAATCTTGATCATCTCCTTAGTAAAAAGTTTGCCAATCCTAAGCCAGATACTCAGCAGAATGTTGAGGAGGTCCTGTCAATCCCTGATGAAGGCGAGGGGATGATGAGGAGTGTGGACCAGCACCCCTGTCAGCTTACTGCTGAGAAACAGTCTTTCACCACCTCTTGGTACACTCCCTTTCCCCACAGCATTCCTTAACACGCATCTGACTTTTAACAGGTTACAGCCTAGTCTGTCAAATTTTATTGAAATTTTCCTTTTGATTCTCAGAAGTATCCTGTTTCTAGGTGGCTAATGAGTAACATCTCGAATCTATTCTTAGACCACAGTAAAGTTCCCGGTTCTAACCTTTTCACAAGCCAGAGAAGCACTTCAGATACAAGCCCAAAATTTGGTGTGCGGAAGTTTTCCATGGAAATATGTCGAGGGTATCCCAAGGCTCTCATCATCTCTGTAAAATCTGTCCAAGGTAAAAACACACAGTATGGTCAGCTCCTCCTCAAACATCAGCTACTTATCAACACAGATACTTCATTTTTGTCTTCTTACTCCCAACCTACTGACACGTTTATAGACTATTTATCAACTCTCTGAGAGAAAAACAAAAAGGAGATAAAATAGTTAAGCTGCTTCCTAAAAAACATTTATTTGAGTTCAATGGGAGAACTGGAAACTACGTTGAAATAGGGTTTAGGGATTGGCTGTGAATTTAGTTTCTCTCTTGGGTATCTCAACTATCTCCTGGATATCTTTCTCTTCACCACTCAAAATGAAAAATATCTGGTCTAACAAAATGTCATAAACAAAAACATTTTTAAATGTTAACCTTTTTTTTTTTTGTAGAGGTGATGCTGGTAGGGTAAAACTGATGTCTCCGTGTTACTAAGAGGAATGTTCAAGAGAATGCTTGAACTATAGAGCAATACTTAGCTGTACTATGAAACAGACTAAGAAACAGTAATACTAACACTTGTTCTTAATACTGCAATCACTAAGTTTTAAGCAAGACTTGCAAATAACATCCTTTTAGTTCCCATGATGTGCCAAGAGCGCTTCTGACTAAGTAATGTCTGTCTTCACTTTTCTTGAAGATGGATATTGAAAATGTCCCAATGACATTCACAAATAAGCTACCTGGTCATTGGAGATTAGGCTGAATTTCACCAGACAAGAGAAGAGAAGGTATAAGCAGTGGAAAGAGCAGCAGAGGGCCTCTGCCATTGTTCAGGGGGATATTTAAATAGAGCAATGGAAAATAAAGCAGCAGCCTTCCCACCAGATAGTGAGGCCTAAACACTTCCTCTCACTAAGTAGTAGCCAAATTCTGTTAATTCTGCAGTATCATCGTCAAAAGGAGACAAGTAAGATTCTTATCATGAACTGCCTAAAGTACGGCATTCATTTAAGGTCAAAAACGTTCAGAAATCCTTTTGTACACTTTTCCCAAAACAACTCCATTCAGTGTCCCTTAGCAGAAGGCTGGCCTCCCTCAACTGTGAGGGAGGAGAAAGGTGTCTCCACAACATAATGTCTCCAAGAATGTCCAAGTCCCAGAGGGCAGAGATTCACACAACAGTGCTAGTAGGCATCAATAAACTGTGGTGCCTCTTCCTATATATTTACATTATAGAAAGAGCCCTTCACAACTGAAAGCAGTAATCTTTAAAGGGGAAATTTCAGGCACTGGCAACTATTAGAAAATTGGCCTTAAAAAGGCCCTTCAAATCACACCAAATTGGCGACACCTGCTACACCTGCGCAAGTGGAGCCAGACCCCTGAACTGCTTCAGATTCAGAAAATGACAGCACATAAAAGGCAAGAGATGGATTCACACAGTCCCACATTTTGATCCAGATTTCCACCCAGTTCTAGCTCTATGATCTAAAGCAGCTATTTCACCTCCCTGCTTCAAAGTATTCCATCCAGGAATGACTCACCTCACTGTAACTTAGTGAAGACTAAAATAAGATATTAAATGTAAAATGTTTGCTTTCTAACAGATGTTCCCCAGAGCAGTGTTAACTAGTTCTTTAATCCCCATTTTTCCACTTCCCCACGCTCCTTGCAAAGGCACTTGGGTTCCCTTCTCCTCACCAGCCCCTTTCAGAAAGGCTGCAGGCTTTGAAGGTTAGACGACACGATTTCACACTCCAGCGCCAGCTCTTACCACCTATGTCCCGACCGAGTGACCTGACCTCTCTGTGTCCATTTCCTCACCTAAACATCAAAGAACTGCTGTTCAGAAGAGTAAATGAAATGATGAACACACATAGGACAGTAATTAACTACCTGACCGATCACAAAAACTCGAACTCGAAAAATATTAGCCTCAATCATTATTCACCAGCCCCCTCTTCGATTCTCTTGTTCGATTCTCTTGTTCGCTTCTCTAAGCTAACCCAGCTCAAAAACGGTCGCTTTGGAAAACGGTGTTTTTGCAATACAGTAGCGAACAGACCCAAGTCAATTAAAATTAGATAAAATTAAAACTTCGGTTCCTCAGCCGCACTAGCCGCATACACATCATAGCAGAAAGCGCTTTGACCACACACTGGGGCGCTCAGCCTGACGGGGGTCGGCTCGGGTCAGGGGCGCCCCTGAGTTGCAGAGACCCCGGAGGGGGATTTCGGCGCGAGAGCCTCGGCGGGGCTCGGACAGGGAGCCGGCGGGCCGTAGCCCCGAGTCTCGGGAGGACCGCAGGTCACAGAGGGCAGGGATGCCTTACTGCGGAGATCACGGAAAGACATGGCGCTCAAGTGCCCAGGATCCCGAAGTCTCCACCGCTAGCCCTTCACCGCTCCGAGGTTTCTAGGGCAACGCACTGAGCCGCCGACGGCGCGCTGCCGGGACCAAAAAGACAGGAAGCAAAGCCGACCGGGCCGTGTGCGCATGCTCTGTATGTACCGGAGCGAGGGCGGCCGGCAGGCGGCGTAAAACGCGACGCTGGGGGAGCTGGTGTGGCGTGCAGGCTCCCTTCACACATGCAGACATTTGCACTGGCCGACACGTTCTAAGCACCTAAGTGCCTGTGCAAGGCGGTCTACATAGTACTTCTCATTTCCACCTACACTCCTCCAGAAAGGATGTACACGATGTCAGGAAGCCAGGTCTCCCTTTGGAGTCCTACGCCCGGCACTCCTCTCTGGCATGTGTAAAATGGCTGACCGCGCCCGCGTCCGAAGCGCCTGCAGCGCGAAGCAGCTGAGGCCACAGACTGCGAGGCGGTCAGGGCGACCAAGAAGCGGTGAGAGCCGCCCGAGCCGCAACCCGCGCGTGCGCACCGGGCTCGGACTTTACGACAGGCCGGAAACCGGCGCGCCGGGGGGTTGTCCTGGCAACTGTGAGCTCTGAAGTTTGGAGCTGGTTCCTGCGCGCGGTAGAGGGAAAGGGCGGGTCGGGTGTGCACCGCGCCCAGCCCGTGGCCAGATCAGCTGTGCTCTCGGTTGGGAGCATTCTCTACCTGCCTGCCAAGGCTGGGGAAAGGCAACCGGAAGGGCTGGGGAGGTGAAGTGAGCTGAGCCCAGAGCGTGGGCCAAGAAGAGGGACTACCAATGCTAAGATGCCCTCCACCCCTGTATTGGTTTTAGTGAAGTAACAGACACATGAATGCGCTGACCTTAAAGATTCTCAAAATAGACCTGCACATACGTGGTCATTAGGATAAATAAAGTCCTTTGGGATCTTGGAACAACTAGAAATGCAAATAAATGAACCAGCATCCTTACATGTAAAGGGTAAAACCTAAAAACTATGACTTTTCTAGAAGAAAACTTGGAAAGCTTTGTGACTGTGTTAAACAAGAGTCCTTGGATAAAATACGCTAGAAGTTATCATCCTTTAAAAAATGTTTTTTGATGAGTCGGACTTCATCAAAATTTAGAACTGCTCTTCAAGGCACTTTTTAAGAAAATGAAAAGGTAAACCCACAGTCTAAAAGAATATATTCACAAAACACAGATGATTTGAAAAAGACTTCTGAAATACATAACAAACTTTCAAAACTCACTGAAGAAAACTATCAGTTAGAAAGCAGATCAAAAAACTTAGTTCACAAAAGATATGGCAAATGTCAACAAACAATTAGTCCAGCTAAGAAACACATAAATTTGTTCGAGCCAAGCTGAGGATTATAATCAGGCAAGGAGTCTTTCAGAAATCTCTAAGGATGTTCCAAAGAGGAAAGGGGTGAAGCTAGTATGTATGTGATTTTAAATAAGGGGTAGGTGCAATCAAGGATACAACATTGTAGAGGTTTACTGCTATTAACAAGGAACAGATGTTACAGTTAATGGTTTTAGTTCTTTTCTAAGTAGGCAAGATATAAGAAACTGAATTCATACAATTTCCTCCTGAAAATACCTAACTAACTGAGGGCAGTTCTGCCAGTCTTCCGAGAGCACAAAATGCCTCATCCTGATTTGGCCCTGAAGTTCCTTCGCCGTGTGTTGTATGTAGGTCAGTGACTGTAGTGCCAAAATGACTCAGTTGTTGTAGAACTGGATGGTGGGCAACATACTTGGTTTTACAGTCTCCTCTCTTTCAGTCTTAATTTCAACCAAGGCTTGGAGACATTTCATGACCAGTTTCTCACACAGCAATAGGAATGTTCACACCCAGGTCAAGCAAAGATTTCACTAACCATCACCAATGTGCTATTATTGTACTGTTAACAGTAGCCAGATGCGATGATCTTAGTTTTCTGAATGTTGAGCTTTAAGCCAACTTTTTCACTGTCCTCTTCACTTTCATCAAGAGGCTTTTTAGTTCCTTTTCACTTTCTGCCATAAGGGTGGTGTCATCTGCATATCTGCGTTTATTGATATTTCTCCCGGCAATCTTGATTCCAGCTTGGAAATAAATGGGGAAACAGTGGAAAGAGTGTCAGACTTTATTTTGGGAGGCTCCAAAATCACTGCAGATGGTGAATGCAACCATGAAATTAAAAGATGCTTACTCCTTGGAAGAAAAGTTATGACCAACCTAGATAGCATATTATAAAGGAGAGACATTACTTTGCCAACAAAGGTCGGTCTAGTCAAGGCTATGGTTTTTCCAGTGGTCATGTATGGATGTGAGAGTTGAACTGTGAAGAAAGCTGAGCACCGAAGAATTGATTCTTTTGAACTATGGTGTTGGAGAAGACTCTTGAGAGTCCCTTGGACTGCACGGAGATCCAATCAGTCCATCCTAAAGGAGATCAGTCCTGGGTGTTCATTGGAAGGACTGATGCTGAAGCTGAAACTCCAATACTGTGGCCACTTCATGCGAAGAGTTGACTCATTGGAGAAGACCCTGATGCTGGGAAAGATTGAAGGCAGGAGGAGAAGGGGACGACAGAGGATGAGATGGCTGGATGGCATCACCGACTCAATGGACGTGAGTTTGAGTGAACTCCAGGAGTTGGTGATGGACAGGGAGGCCTGGCGTGCTGCAATTCATTGGGTTGCAAAGAGTTGGACACGACTGAGCAACTGAACTGAACTGAACTCAACAGTAGCCAAAAGCATCTGGACCACCTTGCCTATCTCTCTAGTCTGTTATGGTTCAGGAAATGACTTTCTCTTATTGCTTCTTCCCAAATCTAGAGGTACACTATTAAAGTCATCAACCTTGGGAAGTCCCTGGTGTTCCAGTGGCTGGGAATGGAGGAGAGAATTCCCTGGTGGCTCAGTGGTAAAGAATCCACCTGCCAATGCAGGAGACATTAAGACTTGGGTTTGATCCTTGGGTCAGGAAGATCCCCAGAGGAAGAAATAGCAACCCATTCAAGTATTCTTGCCTGGAGAACCCTATGGACAGAGGAGCTTGGCGGGCTACAGTCCATAGGATTGCAAAGAGTTGGACATGACTGAAGTGACTTAGCATGCACAAGTATTTAAGAACTTCCATTAGGTGTGGCCCAGTATCTCCCTAGGTTGTCTGACCCAGTCTGTCTGTACAAATCGCTGTCTTTAAAGGAACTGTTTATATTGGCCTTGCACATAAAGTTCACCAAACATACCTGCATCGTGACCCCTGACAAGATTGAGAAAGGAACATTATCTTCTAAGGAGTTACATGGCTGGTATTAGGAGGAGAAAAATGAATCTTTATAGTTGAGCAGTTTTTCTGCCGCTGCAGAGGTCTGGTTAATGCATAATGCAGACACATAATGCACACTTGAGTGGAGAAGAGGAAGCACAAACAGGGGGAAAAAACTTATGTTTAAATTTTCTTGCCTTAAAATAATAAGTCTTATTTTCTTACAAATAATAAGCAAAGGAAAGGATGCTTAAGATTATTAGTCATTAGAGAAATGCATATTAAACCACAAGATATCACTAGGCAGTTATTCAGTTCAGTTCTGTTCGGTCGCTCAGTTGTGTCCGACTCTTTGCAACCCCATGAACCGCAGCATGCCAGGCCTCCCAGTCCATCACCAACTCCCGGAGTCCACCCAAACCCATGTCCATTGAGTCGGTGATGCCATCCAACCAACTCATCCTCTGTCGTCCCCTTCTCCTCCTGCCCCCAATCTTTCCCAGCATCGGGGTCTTTTTCAAATGAATCAGCTCTTCACATCAGGTGGCCAGAGTATTGGAGTTTCAGCTTCAGCATCAGTCCTTCCAATGAACACCCAGGACTGATCTGCTTTAGGATGGACTGGTTGAATCTCCTTGCAGTCCAAGGGACTCTCAAGAGTCTTCTCCAACACCACAGTTCAAAAGCATCAATTTTTCATTGCTCAGCTTTCTTCACAGTCCAACTCTCACATCCATACATGACCACTGGAAAACCATAGCCTTGACTAGACGGACCTTTGTTGGCAAAGTAATGTCTCTGCTTTTTAATATGCTATCTAGGTTGGTCATAACTTTCCTTCCAAGGAGTGTCTTTTGATTTCATGGCTGCAGTCACCATCTGCAGTAATTTTGGAGCCCCCCAAAAATAAAGTCTGACACTGTTTCCACTGTCTCCCCTTCTATTTCCCATGAGGTGAGGGGACCAGATGCCATGATCCTAGTTTTCTGAATGTTGAGCTTTAAGCCAACTTTTTCACTCTCCTCTTTCACTTTCATCAAGAGGCTCTTTAGTTCTTCTTCACTTTCTGCCATAAGGGTGGTGTCATCTGCATATCTGAGGTTACTGATATTTCTCCTGGCAATCTTGATTCCAGCTTGTGCTTCCTCCAGCCCAGTGTTTCTCATGATGTACTCTGCATATAAGTTAAATAAGCAGGGTGACAATATACAGCCTTGACGTACTCCTTTTCTTATTTGGAACCAGGCTGTTGTTCCATGTCCAGTTCTAACTGTGGCTTCCTGACCTGCATATAGGTTTCTCAAGAGGCAGATCAGGTATTCCCATCTCTTTCAGAATTTTTCACAGTTTATTGTGATCCACACAGTCAAAGGCTTTGGCATAGTCAGTAAAGCAGAAATAGATGTTTTTCTGGAACTCCCTTGCTTTTTCAATGATCCAGCAGATGTTGGCAATTTGATCTCTGGTTCCTCTGCCTTTTCTAAATATTAGAATAGCTAAAACAACAAGCCACCACAAAAACCCTGACAGTGCTAAGGGCTTGAAAGGATGGAGAGCACCTTGGACTTTCATACCTTATTGGTGAGAATATGAAAGTGTACATCCACTTTGGAAAACAGCCGGTACTTCTTACTAAAGTTAAACATACACTTAACATACAGTTCAGCAGTCCCTTTCCCAGGTATTCACCAAAGAGAAATGAAAACTACTTATGTTCACACAGAAACCTATACACAAATATTAAGAGTAGCTTTATTTTTAATTGCCCCAAACTGGAAAGCACTTGGGTGCCCCTCAACTTAGAAATGGATAAACACATGTGGTACAATGGATTACCATTCAGCAATTTAAAAAAGCAAACTGCTGAAATACACAAGAACAACAATGGCTCTCCAATGCCTTATGCTAAGTGGAAGAAGAGACTCAAAATGCTTCATACTATTTGATTCCATTTATGTGACATTCTGAATAAGATGAAAATAGAAAACAAATTAGTGGTAACCAGGAGGAGCTGGATACATAATAATGTAATGATGTGTGTGGGGAGGGAGTAATGAAACTGTTCTGTATCTTGTAGTGGTTAATTACATGACAGTAGCTGTTTGTCCAGCTCAGAGATTAAAGCGTTTGCCTGCAATGCAGGAGACCTGGGTTCGATCCCTGGGTTGGGAAGATCCCCTGGAGAAGGTAATGGCAACCCACTCCAGTATTCTTGCCTGGAGAATCCCATGGACGGAGGAGCCTGGTGGGCTACGGTCCACGAGGTCACAAAGATTCGGACATGACTGAGTGATTTCACTTTCACTTTCAGCTGTTTGTCAAAACTCATAGATCTGGGGCTTCCCTGGTGGCTCAGTGTAAAGAATCTGCCTGCCAATATGAGAGACATGAGACATGAGGGTTTGATCCCTCATCTGGAAAGATCCCATGTGGTTTTTAATTATAGGCATCCTCAAGTGTGTGAAGTAGTGGCTTAAGTTTGCATTTCTCCAATGATTTAGGACATTGAACATCTTCTCACGTGCTTGTTGACCATTTGTGTATCTTGTTTGGGGAAATATCTATGCAAGTTCTTCACCCATTTTTTTTTTTTTCAACTCGCAAAAAAGGGAAGTTTATTGCTGACTCGTCAGGGCTCACTGCTGCAACCAACGCAGTGGTGCAGGGTCAGAAAGCGCTGAGCCCGAGCTGTTACCCAATTTATAAGGTGTGCATAAGCAGTTGGTAGCTGGCTTAAGCAGATTGGTTACATGTTTGCAAAGTAATCTTATTGGCTCAAACCTTCACGGGCTTTTTTCAAACTTGGGTGTTCGCAGGCTTTTCAGCTTTCCCCTGATAGGTTCCCTTTTCCTTACTGGGCGCATATTGATTGGCTGGCTCCAGGTGGCCTGATAATCATGTTACCCTGGAAAACCAGGCCTACTCCTAATCTAGGCTGCCTGTCATGGTGCAGCCTCACATTCCCCCCTGTCTTGTTGTTTCTGTGGAAGGCCCAATCATGGGTCTTCTATATCATCTGTGGGGGCAGTCGAATATTGAGATCTGAGTAACATTAGGTGGACGGACAGGCAGTGTGTTTTCCCTAACAACTCTCCCTTGAGAGACTTCATACTCAAGATGCTTTTTGGGAATTGGGGCGGAGGTCTCTTTCTTCTGTAACTTCTTCCTGCTGTGCCTGGGCGTAGGCCTGCCTAGCAGAGCAGAAGTCTCTCTATACCTGACCTAAGTTGGGGTGTTTTATATCTGAAACCAGCTTTTACTCTTGTAATAACAGCAACTTAGTTTGAAACTGTTGGTGCCTCTCAGAGATAAAATAGACAGGGGCCAAACAGGAGACCTAACAGGATGGTCATCACTGGTCCCCAGAAACAGGAGGCAACATTTGGGGTGATTGGCTGGTGGTCAAGCAACAGAGCTGTGTTCTAGGAATCTTGTGTTTAGTCTGAAGTTACCATCTTTTACCTGGGTGGGGGCTCCAGTTCTGTAGAAGAACTCAAAAGACATTGTTATGCATATTTCTTTGAGTAGGAACCAGGACCCATCTCAAGGCTGTACCACCATTTGATTGTTTCCCCTCTGTTTCTGTATTTTTTCTCTTCCCTGATTAGCAATTGTTTGAATCTACCCTTTGGAACTCAGGGAAGGTCAAGGAGGCTGAATAAAGCCTATGTTTTACAGTACAGCAGGTCTGTACTCCAGAGTTGCCACCCCACAGAGTCCTGCTCAGCTTTAATTTAGGGAACAGGGCAAATATGACTGTGATAATCTCCTGTCAAAATGGGGCATAGGACTGCCTCAGCCTGGAGAAGAGACACTGAATTGGAAGTATTCCTGAGTTCCAAGTCCTAGATTTGAGCCTTGTATGATTAAAATCTCAATCCCTTGGTCTGCCATTTTGTTGTAACATACCCAGTTAGTAGTAGCAAGAGGAGGGATAATTGGAGTTTTAATAGACAAAATAAATCTCTTTCTTTTAGAAGAATAGGCCTGAAACCCAGTCTGGACCTGGCACTTCAGGGAGACTTGTAGCCAGGTGGCCAGTTGCCTAGTTTTATAAGAAGTAAGGTAGAAGCTACTAGCTTCCAGCAGACATTGTTTTGAGAATGGTGGCATCTAAGCCTGACACGACTCAGAAAACTCAAGTGTTTAGCAATACAATGTCTAATCTGAAATTACACCCATAGTAACACCTGGTTATTTCTCAGGATGTCTGAACCATAGCTGAGTACTCTATTTTGACTTTTAATTGTAAAATTTTTCCTAATAGCCAAGGCAGATGGCACCATTAATGATGTCAGTGTTTCTCTAGGTATGAGAAGATGCAAGAATTGGGACTCATAAAATCTCCTGAAAAGATCTAACTATCTGAAGGCCTGTTCTGCCAGTTTTTCCCAGAGCACGGAGCGCCTCATTCCTGATCTTCACCCTGAACTCCTTTCAGGGCCGTTGAAAGTCAGCAGTTGCAGTGGCCATGATATAATCTCTGTAGATGTAGATGGCAAGTGTCAATCGTCAGTTGGCAGAGCCCCTTTTTGCTCATAAACTTGACCATGATTTTGAGGGGGGCATTTCATGACCATTTTATCCCACGGTGCTGAGAATGTCCATTCTCAGGTTTTGGCAAAGATTTTGTTGACAGGCCACTCAATGTGCTGTTACAGTCTGGACTAGGCCATAAAACAGTATCCAAAATTCTCTCTAGACCACCTGTCTTACTAGCCTCTTGGTCCAGGAAAACATTCCCTCTTGTTGCTTCTTCTCATATCTAGAGTTACACTGCCATCATCATCGATCTCATGGGGAACTATATATTATTTTATCAGAGGCCTCAGTCACACATTTGGCACTGTAAGAAATAGCAATTTTGTAAAACAGGTGAAATACAAAGAACATAGCCAGCAGTACTAGTAAAGTCACAAGTAAGACTTAAGAGCTTCCATTAGATGTAGCCCAGTATATCCCAGGTCGTCTGACTTAGTCTACTCTGTACGAATCTTTATCTTTCAGGGAAATTATACATTGGCACCACCATCTATAAGGCACATAGCCCAGTTTTCTAGTGTTACTAGACTGATTATCCTTAGCATTATATAATTGTTTTCAACACAGAGGAGACTTTAAACCTAAATTACCATAGCCTGGTGTTATCTATATAAATCCATCTTATAATTGTGGGAGATTTCTTTTTCCTTTGTTGAAACTTTTTTGTTGCTCTGATTGAGCTTGAGGAATAGAAAAAGGCTCAAATTTATGGCCAGAGTCAGAGTAGGCCTTATTAATTGGCCCAGTGAGGGGATCTCATCTGGTAGTATCACAGTGACCTGAATATGACTATAATTTTTTTTTAAGTAAATTTCCTCAGGGCCAACCAGTTAAGAGTCTTGTAGTGGAGAAATTTACCAAGGTAACCCAGAACTAGATACAGGTAATTGGCCACAAACCCAACAATTGGATTGATTTCTAAAACTGGCGTAGAATCAGACCTATGATAGAAAAGCATTTGATTTATATGCAAAGGTCTAAGAAGTCAAGAAAACATTATAAATGATCATACGAAGCAGATCCAGCATCTTGGGCAAGCTGTCTACCTCTGATGTTGCTGTCTTCTCATCCTGGTGTAGTGTAGTTTCTCCTGTTTGAGCATCATTTTAAGGTGAGATCAGGTCAGCTGTCTTCTCTATAGACCAATCCAGTGTAGGGGCCTTTGGAAGTGGGAATTAATCTAAGAGTTAATTTCTCTTCAGTTTCATTGTGCATGAGCTAGTTAAGAGTACCTGATAAAAAGTCCTTCCATCCAGGTTGGAGACAGTCTCTTAAATTATGTCTTTTTCCAGTCCTGGTTGCAGGTCATGAGGCATCTGATCTTCATCCAAAGATAGATTACTGAGATAAGCTTCAGAAACAAACTTTCACATTAATATCACATAACAGCAAAGAACTATCTGAGAAATGAGTCTTACTACATGCAGACCTCCATTAACAAACTGGGATTTAACATTTTTTTGAAATATCTTTTTCTCCCTAAAGTTACCCTCATTTTTATCAAGTACAACCAAATTAAGGCTAGTCTGCTTGCAAAATAGGTCTGTTTTCACTAATTTTGGTCTGATGATTTATATAACCATAATTGATCATAGACTTTTTATTTTGCTGAAACACTTATTGGATCTCAGACTGAACTTTTAATATAAAACAGGGCTGGGAAACTCACACCAAGGCTTATCACAGATTTTGCCTAACAAATCTAGGTGAACTCTTTTCTTTTTAAGGTCTCAAAAATTCCTTGAGATTTTTGTACCTGTTAGTGAGATAACCTTCTTAGCTCATTTGATAAACTTACTGGAAACCTAAGAGTTTCAAATTTCTGGAGGAGTCAGATAGAGAGAAAATATAATTGTTTTGTTTATAATGTGTAATTTTACCAAATTATTTTTATAACTAGTTTGAGAGGAAGGTTTTTCCTATTCCCGGAAAACACATGATTTAAACCTGTAATTTCTCAGATAGAAACCATAAAAGTTATAAGCATATTCGCTGGTTCATTCAGTCCTTTAACTTTTGCTTCACCCATTTTTAAATTCAGCTGTTTGTCTTTTTGTTGTTGAGTTGTAAGAGCCCTTTTTGTGTTCTAGATACTATGCTCTAATCAGATACATGATTTGCAATTATATTCTCTCATCCTGTAGGCTGTCTTTTCACTTCTTGAGAGTTTGTGCTTTTTTGCAGCACAACATTTTTCAAATTTTATAAAGACCAATTTATTCTTTTTCTTTTTTTGCTTATGCTTTTGTTGTCATATCTAGGAATCCATTACCAAATCCATGGGGATGAAAACTTCTTCAAAGAGTTTTAATTTTTGTATGTGGTGTGAGGTAGGGGTCCAATTTCATTCTTCACTTTATTTTTTAAAATATTTTTATTAATTTTTTTAATTGAAGGATAATTGCTTTTTAGAATTTTGTTTTCTGTCAAACCTCAACATGAATCAGCCATTCAGTTCAGTTCACTCGCTCAGTCATGTCCGACTCTTTATGACCCCATGGACTGCAGCACACCAGGCCTCCCCGTCCATCACCAACTCCTGGAGTTTGCTCAAACTCATGTCCATCGAGTCGGTGATGCCATCCAACCATCTCATCCTCTGTCGTCTCCTTCTCCTCCTGCCTTCAATCTTTCCCAGCATCAGGGTCTTTTCAAATGAGTCAGTTCTTCGCATCACGTGGCCAAAGGATTGGAATTTCAGCTTCAACATCAGTCTTTCCAATGAATATTCAGGACTGATTTCCTTTAGGATTGACTGGTTGGATCTCCTTGCAGTCCAAGGGACTGTCAAGAGTCTTCTCCAGCACCACAGTTCAAAAGCATCAATTCTTCAGTGCTCAGCTTTCTTTATAGTCCAACTCACATCCATACATGACCACTGGAAAAACCATAGCTTTGACAAGATGGACCTTTGTTGGCAAAGTAATGTCTCTGCTTTTTAATAAGCTGTCTAGGTTAGTCATAACTTTTTTTCCAAGGAGCAAGTGTCTTTTAATTTCATGGCCACACTCACCATCTTCAGTGATTTTGGAGCCCCCCAAAATAAAGTCTGCCACTGTTTCCAGTTTCCCTATCTATTTACCATGAAGTGATGCCATGATCTTAGTTTTCTGAATGTTGAAATTTAAGCCAACTTTTTCACTTTCCTCTTTCACTTTCATCAAGAGCCTCTTTAGTTCTTCTTTGCTTTCTGCCATAAAGGTGGTGTCCTCTGCGTATCTGAGGTTATTGATATTTCTCCTGGCAATCTTGATTCCAGCTTGTGCTTCATCCAGTCCAGCATTTCTCATGATGTACTCTGCATATAAGTTAAATAAGCAGGGTGACAATATACAGCCTTGATGTACTCCTTTCCCAATTTGGAAGCAGTCTGTTGTTCCATGTCCAATTCTTACTATTGTTTCTTGACCTGCATAGATTTCTCAGGAGGCAGGTCACACAGTTTGTTGTGATCCACACAGTCAAAGGCTTTGGTGTAGTCAATAAAGCAGAAGTCGATGTTTTTCTGGAACTCTCTTGCTTTTTCAATGATCCAATGGATGTTAGCAATTTGATCTGGTTCCTCTGCAGCCATAGGTATACACATATCCCCTCCCTTTTGAACCTCCCTCCCATCTCCCGCCCCATCCCACCCCTCTAGGTTGATACAGAGCCCCTGTTTGAGTTTCCTGAGCCATACAGCAAATTCCCATTGGCTATCTATTTTACATATGGTAATTAAGTTTCCTCTTACTCTCAACATACATCTCACCCTCTCCTCCCCTCTCCCCATGTCCACAAGTCTATTCTCTATGTCTCTTTCTCCACTGCTGCCCTGTAAATATATTCAGTACCATTTTTTAGATTCTGTATATATGCATTAGAATACAACATTTATCTTTCTCGTTTTGACTTACTTCACTCTGTATAATAGGTTCTAGGTTCATCCACTTCATTAGAAAGAACTGACTCAAATGCATTCCTTTTTATGGCTGAGTAATATACCATTGTGTATATGTACCACAACTTCTTTATCCACTCATCTGTTGATGGACATCTAGATTCCTCTTCATTCCTATCTTTTTATATCCAATTGTTCCAGCACTCTTTGTTGAAGTGACTATTATTTCCTCCATAGAATAATCTTGATAATCTTGTTGAAAATAAATTGTCCAGTGATGTATGAATTTATTCTGGGCTTCTATTCTATTCCACTGGTCTAGATCTCTAGCCTTGTGTCACTTCCACACTGTTTTGGTTCCTGTAGTGTTGAATTGTATGTAAGAAGTTTTTAAATAGAAAATCTTAGTCTTCAAACTTTTTAAGGTTGTTTTTGGCTTTTGGATTCCTTTGTAATTCCACATTAATTTTAGGATCAGTTTTTTTGTTTCTGCCATCGAGGCCGTTGAGATTTTACAAGAATTGCATTGAATCTGTAGATTACTTTGGAGAGGACTGCTGTCTTAATATTAAGCCTTCAATCCACAAACATTGTCTTTTTCCATTTAAGTTTTACTTTTTTTCAATGTTTTCTAGTTTTCAGTGCTGTCTTGCACTTCCATGATTGATTTTAGTCTTTTTGTTCTTTCCTAGTGTATAGAAATATAGTTCATTGTGTGTGTTGATCACGTGTCCTGAGACTGCTCAACTAACTTATTAGCTCTGATAGTTTTACCAGCTTAAATAGGTTTTTTCCCCCCTTTGAGTATGAATTAATTTCTTCTCTATATAGGACCATGTCATTTGTGAATAGAGAGAATTGAAAAGTTTAACTTTTAAACAAATTGTTTCCCAAACTGGTGGTATCGTTTTCATCTCCCCATCCCCAGCAGTATATGAGACTTTTGGTTTCTCCAAATCCTTCCTCACACTTGATACAATCCACAGGATACCCCATTGCCTACTTATGCAAAAATGGATGGAAAAGTTAAGGGACCTGCCCGGTCACCCAGAATCACCTTCTTGGCATGCTCAAAGCACTGATACAGGTCTCACCATGTCTGTGTCCCTAAACGTTCATCTTCTACCCACAGATGAGGAAACAGACACCCCAAGAGGTCACCCCAGGGAGTGACTCCCCAGACTGCAAGAGCCAAATCTGTTTTGCATGCCTGTCCCAAGCCGGAGGGACCAGGGACCTCCCCAAGGTTCTGCCCCATCCCCTTGCCCACCTACCACCCTGCCCCTGCTCTGTACATCATCCCCTGCCAAACCTGGAGGTCCAAGAGACGAGGGAGTCTTCCCTGTGACATCACAGAGCTGGTTGCCAAGGGAGCCCTGCAGACCCGCCCCCTAGGTGGCGGAGAGCAGAGCCCTGCTGCACAGGAGGCCCGGCTGCTCCTCCCCATCACGCTGGCCCTCCATGGAAGCCTTGGTCTGTGCGTTCTCTGAGCTGCGCATAAGAGAAGGTGCCGGGCTGCGGGGAGGAGAGGCAGGAGGAGAGATGCCCTCCTGTCCTGACCTGGGCCCACAGCCACCAGGGTGGTCCCAGGGACATGCATGCTTAGGAGAAGGGAATGGCCATGGGTCCAGGCCACGTGACCCTGGACACTGGATTGCTCTTTTCAGGGCAGGGGACAAAAGTGGGTGGCAGAAAGAGCCTGAAGTCCTGAAAAGATCTTGGTGCCGAGACTAGGTTTCTCAGCCCTCCCTGTGGGCTGGGAGGGAGGAGGACTGCTAAGTTGGATGAGAGGGGTGGGAGGCAGGGGGCAGAGTCCACATGACAGACAGGTAGCTGAAGCTCTGCAGGCCAGGGTGGGGGTCATCCCACGAGCATGCGACTGTTCTCCCCTCACGGCCACCGGGGCCTACCGGCCACACCCTTCTACTCTCCCCTCCACAGATGCAGTGAGCTGGGCCCAAGGACACACCAGTCACCCCGACACACCACCCAACATCTACGAGGGGGGGCTGGGGGCCCAGCAGCAGCAGTGCCCCAGTGCCCAGGGAAGCAAGCCCAAGAACTTCCGGCTGCGCCACCTCCGGGGCCTGGCTCTCTACCTGCCGGGCCACCTGCAGCCTGCCGGCCAGTGTAAGAGTCACTGGCTGGGTCGGCTCCTGGCCGGGGGCTGCCTGCCACAGCCCGAGGGCCTGGTCTGGCCCCTGGACTTAGCACAGGGGACTCTGGGCCGAGGTAACAGCCACCACTCAGCCCTTCTGGAAGCTCAACTGCCCAGGGACAGCCGGGGAAATACAGGTGAGCCTGTCCAGGTGACACAGAGCTAGGGACAGGAGGGGCAGACCCAGGGCAGGGATGGGCGAGGCACTCAGACAGACCCAGGTGGTCCCTCTCCACTCCCGAGCTGCCTGGGTACCTGTCCCAGCTCTCCACTCAATGAGGGACCTCGGGCTGCTTTCCCCTACTGGCCGTGCCTCAGTCTCACCATTTGTAAAGTGAGGGGTGTGAGTTAGAGAAGGGTCTTTCCTGCTTGAACCATGTCTCCCTCTTTCTCCTCCCCTGTGGGGTTTTCTTTAAGGAGAACTGCCCCCCTCCCCTCTGGCTTGGAAGGATGCCAGGTTCAGGGGTCACAGGGTGGGCTGGCAGCCTCCCCTGGGTCCCTCTGAACGACTCCTCTCTCCCCCTTTCCTCAGCTTCCAGCTCCAGCATGGACCCAGCCAAGGGTGCCCCCTCACAGTCTGGTCACCCTGAAGGCTTAGGGCTCAGGCCTAAGAGATCCTGGGGGGCCCCAGAAGAGACCACATGTCCCTTGTGCAAGAGAACCCGCTCTGGGGGCCTGGAGGGGCCGTAGGGATCCAAGTGCCAGAGCTGGTTCTCCCAGCTCAGGACAGGAGGGGAGAGGGTGGCCCCAGGAGCAGGAGATAGGTCCGGGGCGGGGGGGAAGGGCTCAGCCCCCAACGGTAGCACCCCCACACCGAGACACCTGGGCAGCTACCCAGCACCAGAGCCTGGGCCAGCCTTGGGAAAGCTTGAGGGTGGAGGGAGGAGGAAGAGGTCCCACGAGAGGGACAGAGAAAAAGAAAGAAGCCGGGGCATGCCCCTGCAGCCTGCTTCAACTCACATCAGCCACGGGTACCGGGGAGGCCGGATGGAGTGGAGAGCTGGGCTCCCGAGGGGCCGGGGAACCTACAGGTCTAATGTCAATAAAAGCCAAGGCCTGCGCTTCAGTCGCTGAGTCTGTCTGTGGTCAGGCTAATTTGGTCAGAGAAAGGGCCCCTTGGCACACGTGCTCTGAGAGCAAAGTTCGGTATCGCTCCCAGGAGAATCCAAGGTGCTCCCACCCTGAAGAGGGTGCCGTCCTCCTCTGGGTGGGCAGGGTCTTGGCAGGCCTACAAACAGGGCGTGGTGTTCTGGGTGAAGAGGGCAGAGGACAGAGAAAGTTAGGCAGGGTTCAGGGAGGGTGTCGGGAAGGAGAGCAAGTTCCCAACCTGGACAGAAGTGTTGGCCCTGGCCCCATGCCGCCCATCACTGAGGCCACAGTGGAGTTCACGTTCCCTGGGGACCCCTGGCCGCCCTGACTCTCCAGGCAGAATGGTCACAGCCCTTCTCCCAGCGGGGCGAGGCTCCAGGCACCCAGGCATGGGCTTGCTGTACCGGCAGGTCCTCACCCTGGCTCTGCTGACATCTGGGGCTGGGCCACTCTGTCTTGGGGGCCATCCTGTGCACTGTAGGATGTCGAATGGTGTCCCTGGCCTCCATTCACTGGATTCCAGAAGCGTCCTCCTCCCAGTGTGGCAACCACAGCCTCTGGGTGGTCTCATGTCCCCTGGGGGGCAGAATCACTCTGGCCAAGACCCCCTGCCCCACATCACTGGGCTTTGGCCTGTGGAGACTGGATGGGAGGACCCGAGTTTGCCTCTGTGATCCTCACCATTTCTGGCTTCCTGTCCTGGCAGCCCGAGTCGGGCCAGGGCCCACCTGCCCCTCTCACGGGCACCTGTCAGACCATACGTGATGGCGTCAAGCACATTCTGGACGTCGGGACAGCGGGCGTCCTTCCAGACACAGGGGAAGACTCCCTCAGGCCCTGCCCCATCCCTGTAGCCTCAGATGGCAGATTCTGGAGATGCTGGTCCCTGGTCCAAGTTGGGGTCACCAGCCCCAGGCCCTGTCCCGCAGGAGGGCCATCTGGGGAAGGAACAGCCCTTGGGGAGCAACGCACCCAAGCTGTGGAGGGGCCCGACCTGGCTGGGCTCTCAGGCCCACTGCTCATAGCTGTGTGGCTCCTGGGCTACTCCCAGCCCCTCAACCAGTTTTCTTCATTTGTCTGATGGAGGGACAGGCATGACCCCTGTCCCCAGGGAGGCCAGAGGCAGAACCCCCGCCTGATCACTGCCTTGTCATCAGTTCTAGAGCCTCTTCCAGGGCTACATTCCTTAGCAGGGAAAGTTACAACTAGAATTGTAAAAAACAATTGCCCATTGAGTTGGAAGCCGGCCTTGGGACTTGCCAAGGGACAGGCAGCACCTGGGCCGCCCTCAGCCTCGGGGTGGGTCCAAGGGGCAAGGCCAGGAGCGCAAAGAGCCTGCAAAGACCGAATGTGACCAACTGAAGTCTATTTATTTGTAATGAGAAAAAACACTACAATCTGTTCAACACTGGGCTGGACACTGCAATGATTAGGAGGCGGGGATGGAGGAGCAGGGCAAGGCCTCTGAACTCATTACCAATGTCCAAGGTGGAACCTTCTGGAAGACTCTTCCCTTACCCCAAGGGCCGGAAAAAAAAAAATCACATGGTCATCGTTGATTCAGATTAGGGAGGACACCTAGCTGGGCCTCAGCATGAAGCTGACGTCAGCTCGGAGGAGGGGAGGCCGAGGCCCTCCTGCCCAGATTCCCTTTATCCCAGGAGCCCCCAGGCTTGGAAGTTCCGAGGGAGGGAAGGACGTGGTCATGCAGCTCCACCTGCTGTGTTCCCTCTCCAGCTCTTGGGCCATGCACAACTCTGCACTACCCCATCTGCTCCAGAAGCCAGGGCAGGCAGCGAGCAGCTCTGGGGGGCCCCATGCACACACCCAGAGTCTCTGCCCCAGAGGCGGAGGGACCACAAGGCACGTGACTGCCCCCAGCCCCAAAGGCTGGGTCTCACTTGGTCAACACGGTGTGCAGCATGTCCCCTGTCCCCTTTGCATCCAGCCAGGCCTCGGAGGTGCAGCTCACTGGGCTGGGGGCCTGGGGGCCAGGACCCTGGGGATCCTTGGCTGCACACGTCCTCAGCCTGGCTCCCCGCGGCAGCTCAGGTGAATGGCACGTCCACCGTCGGCCGGGCAGCTCCGGTCACCCGGGACAGAACAGAGCCAGCCCATGGGAGGACAGCCTCCCGGCAGGGGTGTGAGCATCCGGCCCGTCATCATGAGGCCCATGTGGGGAGCGGAGCCTAAGAGTCGGACCTCAGGGTGTGGGTGAGGGGCCTCCCTGGCTGTCCCCCAGGAGCCCCAGCCCCAGGTGGAGGGATCAGATTGCTCCCCGCCCCCAGGCCTCTGGGGGCTGGCTCTGGACGAGGGGCTGGCGTTCCCAGTTTTCGACCCCTTGCTGTTCTCAGGCTCCTGTGTCTTTAGGGTCAAGTGTGTCCGTAACACTTGGGTTTCTCCCTCCAAGAAGTTAAATCTGGCTTTGGAGGAAGGAGCTGGAAGGAACAGGCTGCGGAGGAGGGAGGCCAGTGAGGGGCGCAGAGAAGCCCCTTCCCACGGTCTTGTGCCCGGGGCAGCAGAAAAAACAGACCACAGTGAATGCTGCCACCAGGGCCGCCCATGAGGCCGGTGCACACACGCAGGGCCGGGCCGGGGCTCAGCGGAGCTGAAGGTTTTCAGAGCGGGTAGGAGGCCTGGGAGAGCCTGTGGGGTAGACAAGAGCGGAGCAGGGTGAAGGCCAGGGTGGAAACGCTCTGCCCCCACCCCGGGGAACTGGCCTAGGAGCTCCAAGCCAGGCGGTGGCACTCCTCCAGGCCGAGTCCCTTCCAGGGGCCACCAGCTCCCCTCGGTCCCTCAGTCCCAGCACAAACCATGGCACCAACAGGGGTGCCAGCCCGGGAGGCCACGGAGCCCTGCTGTGTGCGGTCGGCCCCCGCCACAACCTGCTCTGGGTCGTGCCCACGCATGAGTGCACCCTGGTGTCCCCACGGCTCTCAGAAGAGGCCGTGGCCGGGCAGAGCGCTCAGCCAGGAGCTCAGAGGGTGAGCGGGCGCCGCTGCCGCTGTCAAGGCCACGTGCACACCGAGGGAAGCACGGCTGGGGACAGTCCCGGGAAGGAGAAGCTGAGCATCATCCAGGGCCCGGGGGCAGGAGATGTGATCTTTCGGCAACTTTTCAACTTCTTGAACCAGGTAAGTATGTTATTTTTTTAAAAAGGAGTTTAGGACGTGAAAAGACGACGCTCTGGCCAGGGCTCAAGGACTCTGTTTTTCCTCCAAAAGTTTCTGAGAGGTGATCAGGGACCCCCCTGGCCCTGGGTTTTGTCACCCACGACCTGTGTGGCACATGCCCACCTGGGGCCGCCTGTTCTCTGCTGACGGCGCGGGGCCCCCCACTTCCCTGTCACCCCCTAGGCTCTGCTCCGCTTCCCGCACCCCCTGCTCCGGGTACCTGGGGAGACAGGGCATGCCCCACGTTGCTCTGCTCCCGAACCCACGTAGCACCGGCCTGCAGCTGGGGCGGACCAACAGGCCCAGCAGGTGGCCGCCAGTTCCTCTGCAGAGGACAGCCGCAGTCAGATGGCCAGGAAGGCGGCGTCCACCAGATGCCGGGGGGAGGGGCCCGGCGGAGACTGCCTGGCTGGTGTCACATGGTCCGGCTGTACTCGATGCCGCCCTTGGCGGAGATGCTCGACCATGGCAGGAAGCTGCAGAGCAGGCTCTGGGCCTGGCGGTAGATCCTGTGCGGGATGGAGCAGGGGCTCAGGTTCGCTAGTGCAGAGCCCAGGTGCTGGATGTAGTCCGTGCGGCTCCGTTAAGGAAGATTCTGCCCCGCCTGCCCACACACCCTGGGCCGCTCGGTCAGCATGGTGACCCGCAGGGCCAGCCTGCACGTAACACACCGCTTCTGTGGGCGGCCATGAGCCTGCGCAGCCTCCGCAGGGCTGGGAGCCCCATCAGATGGAGGGGGCTCTGCTGTGCAAAATAACAAAGGACCTTCTGGGTGCAGCCCCACAACCCCGGACCCCAGACTGAGGCTGCACACAACTGGGTGCCGGGGGTGGGGTCTGGCGGACCAAGAGCTACTGTTGCCCCTACACAGAGCCCTGTCCCTGCGATGAGGAGGGGTCTGCAGTCCTGACCCCGTGGACACCCACAGAGAGCCCCCCACCCATCACGTGAGCCAGGCCTGCAGGCTTTTGGGTCACCCCTGTCATTCCTGTTTGTTTTCCTGTGAAATGGATAAAGCCTAGACTCATTCGTTTAACTTCTGTCTCTCACATACACACATTATTTGGGGGGCTGCTCCCTGTGACTGTTAGGAAGTCTCCTGGCCTCCATCAAATCTGTCAAGGGCCAGAGAGAATTGGCCCTTGAAGAGGAGGGTTGAAGAGGAGGGTAGAGGGCAGGGAAACCCAGCTGGGTCACACATCCAATAAGGTAGGTTGAATCCAGAGTTCAGAATCAACAAGCAACTCTTTTTGCCTCCTGTGTTTGTTCTCTCCCGTTAGCATGAGAGCAGGGGTTTCTGTCTGTCTTAGTCACTGCTGTATCCACCTCGGCCTGGAATAGAAGGCTCAGTAGATACTTGACGGATGGACCTTGGGCCAGGAGGGAGAAAACCCTCCCCTCACGCCAGGCTGACGTCCAGGGGGCACCTACTTTCCAAGCGTCCACACCCAGACTGTCATATCCTGTCAACATGTGCTGGTCAGACTCACCCACAACACTTGGGTCCCATGAACTTGGTCTCAAGGATGCCACGTGAAGGCAACTGTGGCTTCAGTTGGCGCACAGACCCCACTAGGAAGCCACCATCCCTCACCCCCGAGAGAGAAAGGATATAGGATGGTCCAGGGAGGGTGGCCGCCGTTGATGTAGAGGACGTAGGTAAAGCCATCTTTGAGGACCCCGCGGATGGAGTAGTAGTAAGGGAGATAGTGATGCTGCTTGAAGTCTCTGTTCTCGTAGAAGTTTATGGCTGTGTTGTTGGTGGTAAGGACGTGCAGGTAGATGGCTTTGCAGTGGTCCTGGGCAGTGGTTGATATGTGATCCTTTAGACTCTCAAGTAACAGAGACCCTGAAGGGTGAGAGGAAAGGGGCGGTGGGTGGAAGAGAGCGTGAGGCAAAGGCCGACCTTCCAGAACCACTCACTGCTCGAGTACCTAACATCCGACCCCCTGGTGGAGCTTGTCAGCTGAGGCTCAGGTGTCCCGGACGAGGATGTGAGCTGGCCACGGTCCCTCCCAGGGGCTGGACCTACAGCGAAACTCAATGCCCTTTCAGCCCAGGAAAACGTGGGCGGACAGGCCTGGGTTTCAAGGGAAGACCCTGACACCCGCTGGCCGCGTGGCCATGCAAAACAGGAGTTTGGAGCTGTGCGGGGGGCAGGACCCCCAGGGTGGCGGGCATCTGATGAACCGTGGTTGGGACTATTCCTTCAATTACACTTTCTACTCTTCCTCAAGAAAACCCTGGGGCTGGACGTGAGCCGGGGGTGTGGCAAGAGGCACAGTCAGAGTGGCCCGTTCTCTAATGAGGATGCTCGGGAGGGGTTGTTCATCTGATCTCACCAGGTCTGGGAAGGAGGCCACAGCAGAAAGACCCGGCGAAACGTGAAAAGAAGACGGGCTGAAGGCCGAGAGTGGGTGGGGCGGGCAGACTTGTCAGGGGCAGGGAATGAAGGAAGGGTGCGGGTCTGGCCCTGACAGAGGGCCGAGGGATAGAGCAAGAGAGAGACCGAGCAGTTCTTGTGAGAGTTGGCAGCGAGCAGCAGCGAGCTGGGGGGCCTTACAGGCCCCCCCTTACCTATCCCGTGTTTCCTGAACTCCTTCACCACTCCCAGGCTGAGGATGTACGCGACCTGTGTGTCCAAGGAGAAGCTGGAGGCCAGAATATCTCCGTCCTAGAGAGAGAGTCAGAGACGGCCGGGTCAGCAGTGGAGGCCCCGGGCCCACTGCAGGACACGGCTCCCAGGCCGACTTCCAGGACATACACCTGGGAGACATCAGGGCAGGAGAACCCAGGACAGGGGACAATGGAGGGCCACCCCCTCCCCACGGAAGCGAGAGGGTGTGGGCCCGTCTCTTAGAAACCACTGCTAACACAGCACATGCAAAGTTGCTTCTCCTGGGGAGGGTGGTAGGCCAGGCGGGAGGGTTAGTGAAGCTGGACCAGAGCAGTCACGGCGGGAAGAAGTACCGCTCAGGGGGCCCTCGGTCTGTGTCAGCCCACGTGCCAGGAGACAAGGCGGCCCCACAGGGCGTGGGCGCTGTAACCGAAGGATCCCACACGGTCCCATGGGGTCCTGGGGTACAGCGGGAGGCAGGTGGGGGCGGCCGAGCCACCTGACACCCCGCGTGGCCTCTTGGTTCTGGAGAGGGACCCCCGGACTGGGAGAGTCGCCTCTGACCAGGACCAGGTTCTCATGATCTTCTGCCTCACAAAGAACTGAAGGCTCTGCCGTGTGGGAGGTCTTCTCTCCCTCACTGGAAAGGACACTTGTGACCTGGCCTGTGTCCCGGCCGGTTCTCACCCCAGCCTCCACCCCACAGTTAACCTGGATGCAGGTGGACATGCCACCGGCCTCAGGTAGGAGGCCTCCTTCCGGCTCTTGTGACTTGAAGCCACAGGAAGCCCGTGTACCGATCACCCTCCTCCTGACTTCACCACGACGGTCGCCGTGAAGCCCATGGTCAGGTCGTGCAACTTAATGCACGTTATGACTGTGTCACAAACACACAGAATGAAACCAACCATCTACAACTCTCACACGCTGTCCAGGCTCCCGAGAGGATGGGGCACAGAGCGGGCAGTGTCCAGAGGTGTCAGGCCCTGGGCCATCGCTGCAGACACTCACCTCCTTGTGTATCTTGGTCCGATTCTTAATTTCAGCTACAATCATCCCCACGATGTCACCCCTGTAGGTCGCGGCGAGGGAAAAGAACTTCTTGTTGGAGGTGATATCACGATACCATGAGTCTGGGTACCTGAGGAGGAGACAAACGCAGGTGGACTGGCTGAAGGTCAGGTCCAACCACCGCTGTGCTTCAGAGAGTGGAACCACGGGGGACCCTTGGCTGCTCCGTCCACCACTCAGGGTCTGCCCACCGCCCAGTCTCCACCAAAGTGCATCACCCTCAGAGTTGCAACTTCTGACAGCCGTTCTGTCCAGACGGGACCGCTCACTGCTGAGTGGCGTCTGAGTTTCGAGCACACAAGAGCAAGGTGTGTCCAGGGCCGCTGGGCGGCTCAACAAGAGCCCCGAGGGCAGGGGGGAACAGAGCAGCGAGGCAGTGCTGAAAAAGCAGAGTCAGCAGCAACCCAGGAGACTTGGACGGGTGGGAGTGAGGTTGGTTTCCTGACGGGCTATGTTAGCCCAGGATTCCTTTCTTGGGACCAAGAGCAGAGGAGGGTCTGAGACCCCACTGGAGACCCAGGGAGGTGCTCTGCTCGGGTCTGCTCTATAGAGGCCACTGCCCCGCCCCCCCCCCCGCCAGAAAGTTCCACAGAAGCTGAGCATCACCCAGCCTCTTCTCCTGGGCCCCGTCAGCCCCACCTTCGGACCAGCATGTCAGGCTGGCAGAGCAGCCAGGAGTGAGCTGCCACCACACGGGCCGGGGGGACTACAGTTCTGTCCACCGTCTTGAGAACCCGAGGCCTCCGGCCCAGCCGTCTCCAAGGAGGCAGGCAGGCCGGGCTCCTCGGAGGCACAGAGGCTCCGGCCGGTGAGGCTCCACCTGCCCCAGGTCACCCTCAGCAGGGTCTACTCCATGGACTTGCTGGATTCCTGTCCAGTGGTGGGACCGCTGGGCTGATGTTCACTTTCTAAGAAGCCACTGCTAGCCCACAGCACACTCCCATCAGGGAAGTAAGGGGTGCGCGACCAGCTTCAACAGGTCTGAGGCTGAGACTCACGGAGATGTGATGTTGGCAGGATCTTGTTTATTCTCAATTTTTAAGAGTTTGTACTACTTTTCCTCACTATGAGTGCTCTATGAGCATGTTACAGGAAAACACAGGAAACAGAGACAAGCACAACCAGACAAAACTTATAGTTGCTAATCATCCACCCAAAGAGCTACCAAAAACATCTGCTCCATGGCACATTTCTCCTAAGTTTTTATCTTGTACATGTTTTCAAATAAAAGAGGGATTGTGGTATATTCTGGCTTCCAGTCTGCTTTTTTCACCTACTGTCTCACACATACACACACACACAAAAACATATAAACCTCGAGGACAGATTTCTTTGTCCCTGGCTGGATAATATTGTATTTCTGCATGTACATCCCCTGATGTAGGGAACCAATTCCTTTCTGTTAGGACACTTAGGTTGCTTCTCGATTTCCTGAATGTCATAATCAGCACTGCACGAAGCATCTTTGTAACTGAAGATTCTCAGCAAGGCCCTTCCCGATCTCTTTGTACAAGAACATGGTGAGGTGCAGAGAGCCCGGGGGCACCAGGGAGCAGGGCCAGGGGCCCTGAAGGGTGAGGGCGCTCTCGGTCACCAAGGCACCAACACAGCAAGCCCCCCAGCTTCAGCACTCTACACGCAGGCCCCCGCCACCCCCTCCCCAGCCCCCAGCCGCGGACCCGCCGGACTTACTCGATGGGGAACCAGTCGCCGCACAGGTGCTTCACGGTGTCTATGTCATCGTGGCAGAGGAGGCGCAGGCTGACCTCGCTGAGCGCGCTGGACGGCACCGCCTCTGTCATTCACACCTGCGGGGGAGGGGCGTCAGGAGGGCCGTGCATCCCCACACCCCTGGGAACCTCCTCCTCAGGCAATGTGCAAGGCTGGCAGGATGGGAAGGCTCACACTGGCCCCATGGGTGGAGGGCTTCTCCCCTCAGGGGCATTCCCACACCAGGCATCACAGACACCCCACCCTGGAGAGAAGGCCTGGGAGGATGGAGACACCCAGAGGCCCCCTCCCTGCTCACCTGGGATGCTCCTGAGCCCCGCGGAGGGCAGCTGGCCTCTGGTCTCTGTTCTCTCCCCTCTCAGCCGCACTGAGCTGCACACAGCGCCCACACCCGCCCCGCTTCCCCTCACCCGCTGTTCCTCCACTGGGAGGGCACACGGCCCCGCCTCTCTGCCTGGGTCGGTGGCATCCTATGGCCCAGAGCTCAAACGGCCCCAGGCCTGGGCCAGGGGGCCCCAGAGACCTGCTGGATTTAGAGTGGCGCTTACTGGGTGGGCTGTTTCTCCACCCCCATCCAGGAGATGAAGATACATGTTCAGAGAAAGACTTTGAGAGACGCCGGAAGTTCAAGTCAGGCAGGGGTCATGAGTTCCAACGACTAAATCAGGAAGCTATGCTCAATCCAGACAAGAGGGCCAAGTGTGGGCTCTGATGAAGCACCTACACCCCCAGGACCGAGCAAGTGCCAATGAAAAGCTGAACCCTGCACCCCCTGAGATCCTGCAGCCACAGGAAACCCAGGGATGGAGGCCAGCCTGCCAGTGCCTCCAGTGAAACACACAAAGCCCTCAGGGCCCCGCCTAAAGTGCTGGGCCTGAAGCAGATCAAGCCTCCAGGCCACCCGGTACACGGCCACCACGACATCTGACACACACAGAATGGGTGGTATTCTACATGACAGCCGCCTGGCCTCCAAATACTCAACATCATTAATAAATCAGAAGTAGATTGAAAGAGACAAAGAGACCTACAACCAAACGTGATGTGCAAACTCCTTCCGGGAAACACGAAAAGTCACACACTTGGGAGCAACTTAAATATGGGCTGGACGCCAGATGATGAATTTATTATGAAATGATTATGAACCTGGTACTAACTGTCTCAGACGTGGAAGGTGGAGTGCTCCTGTAGACGGTCTTAGAGATGCTCTCTCTGCTGAAATACTTCAGAGCGAGGCATCATCAGGTTTAAAACTAAATAACTCAAAATCTTTTCAACTGCTTAGGAAGCAAATGTGATAAAATGCTATTAGCGGTTGCATCTAAGTGGCAGGTTTATATAGAACAGGAACTGACTGTTTACACATTCTGTTTTTCTATGTACTTGAAATTTTCCTTAATAAAACTTGGGGTCGGGATGGGGGAAACGACGGTCCTGTGCAGGGGCACCGTGAGGGCCCAGGCAACGCCAGAAGCCAAAGGGTGCCCAAGGCCAGAGCCCTCCTGCTGCTGGAAGAGCCATGCCCTCCTCCTCCCTGGAAGGCTGGCTCCAGGAGGCTGGTCTGGGGTTTGACGAGCACAGGCCAGCCTGAGAAACAGGGTTGACAAGACTGCCTGCCCTCATCACCCTTGGCAGAGCTCCAGGTGTCTCACTGGCTGTGCCCACCAGGTTCTCGACCAAGACCTGGGGTGCTCTGAGCTAAGCAGGAGGAGCTGCAGGACAGGAGTGTCGGCTCAGCCTCCATAGTCTCTGCCCGGAGCTGGCAGGACAAGCGCCGGCGACCAACAACCCCGGCTTCAGAGCCGGGGCTCAGGTACCCCGCACGGCCACAGGCAGATGCGGGATACCTGGGGAGCTGGCGCCACAGGGAGCACCAGGAAGCAAGGCTTTGACCTGTGGTACCTGTGCCAGGGGGCTGACTACAAAGAGGCTGGGGTGGGCACTTCCCGAGGGGACAGAAATGTTTTGTATCTTGATGATGGTGGTTACACACACAAATGTAAACACACATATATTAAACTCATTGGGTATATTCTGTTGTATGTATATTAAACTTCAATAAAGTTAGTTTTAAAACATTTTAAAGCTTGAGGAGTGACTGCAAAGGGAGAGACTGGTAATAAATGAGCAACTCGCTTGTCCTGGGATTTATACATTTTCACCCTAGTGTCCTTGTGACAACGCTCTTGACCAAAGGGGCAGGATTTCCCTGTTCAGCGT
Organism: Cervus canadensis; assembly: GCF_019320065.1. Lineage (NCBI taxonomy): Eukaryota > Metazoa > Chordata > Mammalia > Artiodactyla > Cervidae > Cervus > Cervus canadensis. The sequence goes on from NC_057417.1 coordinate 36,973,111, forward strand.
TCATGAAGAACACTGGCCTCTAAGACACACAGCTATTTGTGGATTCTCACATCCCTATTAAAAGTACTTGGATGTTTCCAAGGCCGTTCTTTAGATGCCTTGATTTAAAAATAGAGACATGTCACATCTAACTAAGGGGAAATGTAGTATATTATAGTGTCTGATCTGCCCTAGCCCAACTGACAGGAGTGGAGGAGGGAGAAGCCGGCACCCACGTGCCAGAGAGAAAGGGATGTTTGGGGGGTCGGGGGGGTGGTCAAGACGGAAGTGGTATGGTGGGCAGTGCTGGCCCACCACTGGGGGAGAAGCTGGGAGACTGACATCTGACACCTGTGGGGACCCCGCTTGTCCACCTGGAACGTTCAGTCAAGTACTAACCTCCTGTTGCTATGTGCTGCTCTATGGGCTTAAGGGACAAGGACTCTGAAGACTCACTGGAGGACAGAGGCGGCAGGGGAACCAGAGCAGAGCCCCCGAGTCAGCCCTCTGTCCCGAGCCCGGGGGGCTGAGCCGCAGGCACACAGACCACCTTCCAGTGCGTTTCCCTACAAAGACACAGACACACAGACCTGACGATGGGAAGGACACAGTGTGAGGAGAAGACACAGTTCAGGCCTGCAGCAAGCGTCCTCCCTGAGCCTGCTGGTCTGCGTCCTGCCCTTGGCCTTCGGGGGTGGCTGAGTACAGCATTTCTAGAAGGGACAGAAATTGGATTCTTCAAGACAATGAAGGGCCAGCCCGCTCACCTCTCCATCTGTCCTTTCTTCTTCCCTAAACCTTGTCCCCGTGGGCTGTCTGAAAGAGTCATCTTCCTTCTGAGCTGAAATGACCTCTCGGGTCCCTGTGCTGACGCCATGCAGTGGCTGGGGGTGATGCCTGATCACCTGGGCGTGTGCTCCCAGACCCCACTTCCCGAGGGACTGCGAGTGCCCAACCAGAAGACAGAGTGAACTCCAACATCCCAGGCGTATCCTCCACCCCACCCCCCAGCTGCCAAGTGCTGGCGGTTCAGAAGCTGGGGCCTCAGGATGGGATTGCTCTAGTTTCTAGAGGGGTTTCCTGGCACCATCACAATGCCCATGGGGCAGAGCACCGCCCTGGCCTGCCCCTGCGCTCCAGGCCCCTTCTCAAACAAAGCACGGGAAAGATGAGTGCATACTCGTCCACATCAGAGTTAAAGACCACCAGGGCCCTCCAATGTGAAATTCTGCAGGTGCCAGACTTATTGGCTTGACAAACCCAACAACAGATTCCAAGCTCTTGCCTTCAAGATGGATGGCGCAAAAAAGGAAAAACAAGCCAGTGATGGACACACGCCACCGCCCTGCTCATCAGTAAAATGGGCTGAAGGGCTCAGAGCAGGGAGTGAGGGAAACTGTGAACGCGCAGCTCAGCTCAGCTCATTTGTTCAAGTGAGCAGCCATCTGGGGGTGGCAGGGGCGGGGGGGGGGAGCCGCTACTGCAGCAGCCTGGGAGCCTTTCAGAGCCTGAGAGTAGGAGGAGAAATATGAATAATTTACAGGAGACGAGACACAAACACCCAGCACTGTGGGTCCAAAGCACCTCCTCTTACAGCCCACCACACGATGCCCCAAGAGGAGCCCACAGGCTCCTCACACACAATTTAAAAACTTATCACTTCACCCGCGAACTGTTAACAGTGGGGCATTCCATTTGTGTGATATTCTAAAACTGGCTAAAGAAACTGACGGTAAGAGCAATGAGAATGCGGCTGGGGGGGACATAGGATGCCGACGATGGGGGTGCACAGGATGACTCGCGGGGCCAGCGACAATGTTCCCATGCCCATCAGGGTGGTCAACCGCGTTCACCTGTGCACTTCAGATCTGCTGGCTGGGCAGCGTGTGAACCAGCCCTCGACTTAAAAACAAGACAACAACCAGTGATCCGGAACAGTCCCAGGGTCAGCCCGTGCTTCCCTCTGGGCCAGAGGTTCTATGACCACTGCTCCCATCGCAAAGAGAATCCATTCATTTATTCATCAAAGTTGTACTAAAAACCCAGGCCCCGCTCTAGACACTGCGGTTGCAGTAAAGAGCAGAGATGGACATCTCTGATCACCGGCGGGGCTGGAGGGGGCGGGGAAGGTGTGTGTTTTCTTGCTCTTTTACCTACATACTCTCAGAAACGCTTCCTTTGCTTGAAAAATTCCGAGGCAAACAGCACATCAGTGAACACAAAGAATGCCATCCAGCAGGCTGGGCAGGGAGGGGTTAACACACCTGTCGGGGGGACGCGCCCCTCCCAAAGCCTCAGGAAAAGGCAGGGGATCCACTTGCATCACTCAGGGTGTTTTCCTTCACTATTTGACCCGCCTCCATGAATCAAGAGTTCCGGGAGGAGAAACAGAGTCCTGAACATGCGTCAGCTCATGCCCTCCCGGCCAAAACCAGGAGGGATCACTGGCTCACAGTATTTCTTACAGCAGTGGAGTCCAAGCGAAAGGCAAGGCTTCGAGGCCACACACACCCGGGTGCACAGGCGCTGTCTGGCTCCCCCCGCCACGTGTGGGCCCTGGGTCCCGGCAGGGCTGTGAAGCGGGGACCGAAGTCCTCACAGGACATGTGCAGAGCGTCTGCCAGGCGGGTCGAAGCCAGCCCTCTGCAAAAGGTGGCCATGACTGCCAGGGGCCAAGTTCTCTTCCAGGGACTAGTGAATGTGCGGGACCCGCACCTGAAACTCGGGCTGTCACCAGATTCTTGAGGATAAGACGGAGAATGGGTTCTTCCAGAGGCGGGTGCCCTCAGCACTGCCCGGGTCTGGGGCTGAAATGGACGCTGCTGGCAGCTCAGTTTGAAGGGGAAAAGCACAGCCATGGGGGTCTCGGGTTCAGAAACCCCGCCTGCCTCTTGCCGCTGCCCTTTCAGCAAACCAGCCCCCCCAGCCCCTCTCCAGCCCTTTCTAGCATTTCTGTGCTTTTTGCACCCGACTTTGCTGGGCTTTGTTGTTTTACGTTTGACTTTTTAATCTCTGTGTCCCTGGGTTTGTATTTAAGATCGTTCAAAATCCAACAGACATTAAGTGTGAAAGTGGGTGAAATTCGGTATAAATTAATACTTGATCATGTGGTTAACTTTTATAACAAAAATTTTTTTTAAAAAGAAATTCAACCTCCTCTGAGCATTTGCCTGTGGAATTAAGGCAGACGTCTGTTTTACATCACTCACTTCAGCCTCATTTGAGTTTTTTTTTTTAAACAATGAGCTTGTTTTTATTATCAGAAAAAAATAAAAGACTTCCAGGCGGTATGTGAAAATTCTGAACACATTTTTTATATTAAATAATCTGTTTCTAATTAGTAACAACTTGGGACTTTTATAATGTCTCTTCAAATTATAAGTAGAATGGTTATTCATTTTGCCCCAAAATAGACTCTCAGTGCCAATGTTTAAGCCCTGTACCCTTGGAATAGCACAGCATTTATGCACTGATGCCAGAAATAAACATTATAAACACAGACCCACACTTGTAATGAAGCAAAGAGGAGGCAGTTGTGGGTAAGAAAATTATTTTAAAGAGTTAAAAATATTAAAAATATTTCCTGTGCAATCATTACAAAGAAAATTCAGTGGCCATATAAAAATCAATTTTAAAAATACTTATGGAGAAGGACATGGCAACCCACTCCAGTATTCTTGCCTGGAAATGTCCATGGACAGAGGAGCCTGGCGGGCTGCAGTCCATGGGGTTACATGACTGAGCGTGTGTGCACGAGGGTGGAGGGAGAGGGGTTGGTAGCAATAAAGTGGTAGAACTAAAAAAAATAAAAAATAAATAAAAATACTTAAAGGCTTCAGGACAACCATCTAAAAAAAACAAAAATGGTTTAAAAAAGAACATCCCCCATTTGTTAAACACTGTTTAAAACTTTGTTCATGGTAAAACAGGAATCAACACACAATATGAAGCAAAAACTCAAAAGCCCCCTCCTCACTTCGTCCTCAGTAAGATGACGATTAACAGATTCTTGAGTTTCCAACTAGAAAGCAAACTTTCTAAATAGGAGAGGGCTTACCGGGTACGGGGCCCAAGGGGGCTTCTGAGGTGGAGGTATATTAACAGCGTGACCAAATGTCAAGCAGAGTACTTTTCTGTACGTTTCTGTGTATTTCTACAAAAAAAGTTAAACACAGGAGGCCAGAAGAGAAGCAATACTGTAATTTGAAGCTAAGAGTAGAAAGAGCAGCAAATACCTGGCCAGCAAGACCTTCTGAATAGTTTACAACTAGAGTCACAAAGAGGCATCTAAAAAGAAGCAAGTTGTTAGAAATGAGCAAACAACCAAGTGCTGCTAGAAATATGGAAACATCGCTGTAGTAACACTGTCCAGATAAAAATCACTGCAGCAGCGAAGGGACAATTACCCAGAGACTATTTTATAAAAAGAAATGGCTTTCTTCTCAGTTATTTTTAAGATGGGCTCAAATTTCACTACTTTTCTGCCCCAGTACTTTGCTGCCCTATTTCAGGAATGCAGGAAACAAAACAGAGGGACACAATTTACTGTTTAATAAGAAGAAATAGAACTGGAAGAATTTCTTTTTTCAATGTGGTCTGTTTTCTCTGGTCTTCCTGTGGAAGCAAGCAGACAAACATTTGTTCTGAGTCCTTTTCCCCAATCAGTTCTTCTTTGCTTCTTTACAAATGCGAATTTTTTTTTTAATTTGGCTAGGTGGCATAAGGGATCTTAGTTCCCTGACCAGGGATCGAACCCACAGCCCCTGCACTGGAAGCTTGGAGTCTTACCCTCTGGACCGTTAGGAAAGTCCCTACAACTGTGAATATTATTGGAATGTTTAGAATGTTTATGTCTGGCATCAGGGCACAAGAGCCGGGTTACTTCACGGGCATGGACCTTAAATGTTGACACTGAGAGAGTCTACTAACTAGAAGAGGCATTTTCAGGTCTCTACGTGATCACACTCATAGGTGGTTCTCGTCATCAATAGTCCAAGTGTTGGGGCTGCCTGAGCGGGAAGTCAGCCTCAGGTGAGGAGATGGGGAGTAGGAGAGGCCCTCAGGATGGGGCTAGGGACTGACTGGCCCTCATGTGAGCTGACGCCCTGACCATCCAAACTCTGCTTGTGGGCACCTCGAGGTGACTGTCACATGTCAGTCAGCCTCTGCAGAGCGGCACTTGATGGAGCACTGGGTCAACTGCTGACATAGACCCCAAACCACTATGTGCAGAAAGCCCTGGCTCCCTGTTCAGATGTCCTCCCCATCACTCCAGAAGCACCGAGCAAACACTTCAGTTCAGAGCAGAGTGTCAACCCTACTTCGCATGCGGTTACTGGGTTTTCAAACACACAGGTCTCTCTTTAACCTCTCTTTAATCAGCACTGGGCTTCAGGGAACCCTAACCTGGCCTGCCAGCCAGCCTCGATCAGAAGTCACGCTAAAATGATCATATTTTAGGAAGGAGGCCTGATCCCAGAATTATCAGAGACACTTAGAAACATTTGTTGAATGAAATTCAATCTTCGAACTTGGCCAGAAAGAGACCCAGGAGTTCCAACATCACTTTGCAGATCAGTGTTTTACTCGAAAGCGCTTCGCGTGGACGGAAGCAGGATGCAGGATCCAGATCCCAATCTTCGTTTCTGCAAACGAGGAACTGAGGTGGAGAGCTAGGACGACTCCGTGGGTTTCTTCCAGAAAGAGAAGTCAGGGGAGGAGGTGGTGGAGGCAAAGATGTGGAGAGGGAGGAACCTCCATTTAAGAGAAGACATGGCAGCTGACAAGCAGCCAGCTATCTGTTCAGGTAGGAGAGCTGTCAGCAGCAAGCAGAGACCTTGGGGCATTTTGGCAGAGATGTGCACTGCCCTAACCTCAGAGCTCTGAATACCTGTGGCTGCTGCCAGGTAAGGATGCTGGGTCCACCTAGTCTAAACACATCTCAGCTGCTAGAAGACAAACTGCTGCTAGCCAGTCCACTGAGGCTGGGACAGTCTGCGGGGCAGAGCGTAAGGTGAGCAATGACGGCCCCACCCTTCTTAGTTCTAGTGTCTTCATTTCTCAAATCTCCTAACATCCAGGAATTTTCTTCCAACACAGGCGAGGTCATATCGGAAGTCTGAGAGTGGGTGTGGTTAAAATAAAGATGGTGATAAAGTCACCATAAGTCACAGTGGGGAGAGGCTAAAGGTAAGACATACACACAGACCTTTTAAAATAGTGTGTGTATTTTTTATTTTGGCCTGTGAACACCACACCATGCACTGACTCTGTTACTTACAGGTTTTAACCATCTTCAGAGAAATCCAGCACTTCTGGAAACACAGTGAGATGGAACTTCAGCAACCTGAGGCCCAAAGGAGGAGCCCAGGCACACTGCTTCTCAAAGGGCCAATGTGCACTTTAATTCTGACGCACAAACTCCAACAACAGGGGAGATGAAAACCTATGTCATGCCCAGTCGTGACCACTTTTTAAATGACAAGGACTTCTATTTCAGCCACCCTTGAGTTTCTTCTGGCCTTGAATCCTTTCTTCTCAAACTGAGCTTAAAGCAATTCAGGAATTTTTGCAAGAAGAGAGCATTTGTTTTGCTCCAGCCCCCTTTTAATTCAGTGCTGTCCAAGACTCCCCTTCTCCCTGCCTCACAAGCCAGTACTTTTGTCCAAAGGACTTCTGACACTTCTCTGAACATACAAAGTGCTTCACAGAATGTGGTATTGCTACTGCTGACCTGCAGTCATAACTGACTTTCCAGTTCAGGCAGTTAAGTGTGAACATTAAGTTTTCTGCCTTCTGTGCTCCAGTAAAATACCTGCACCCAGCAAAGTTCTCTTCAGTTCTGACTCTCTGATTACAACCATTCCAGGTACCAAAGGGCTGTCGGGCTGTTACCCTTTTCCTTCAAGAGAAACGTAACAAAATGGTATGGCTTAAGGACTGGGCAGAGTGAAACAGACCAAGGAAGCAGCCAATGGCCACGTTTATGGCAGAGTAACTCCTCCTCTCATCCCCAGACCCTGGGGTCCATCACTTCCTGAGCACCTGTGTGCACTATTTGTTGTTAGTGGTCCAGGGAAGGCGCTCAGCCTCCCTGAAAATCTTACCAGGGGAACAAACCACGGAGACTACAGATTCCCTCTGTTCCGTGGGAAGTGCCCAATCGACGGGGCAGAGGTCAGAGGTGGTGCAAGGGTCTGCATGGCCAACCTTTAAACTAAGGAATTGAGCTGTCTTAACCAAAATGTACAGCTTAAGGAGTAAGAAGTGGAGACGACCGAGAAAGAGTCCCAGAGTTTCAAGAGTTCACGGGAGGGCAAAAAAGTCTTCAAATAACTACAACCCACGCAACAAGTACCAAAGCAGCGGTGGGGCCGGGCGAGGCGGCAAATCGCTGAACTGTGAAAAGGACGGGCCCGGCACCTCCCGCGAGGCCCGGCGGGCAGCATGGAGCAGGCTGCCCTCTGCTTCCAAATCTCCCCGCCAGCTCGTCCCGAGGCCTGGCACGGAGGCAGCCCAAGCAAAAGGATTGGGATCGCGCCCCCGGGGCGCCCCGAGCCTAGGGTCTCGGCCCCCTCCTCGCCCCAGGAAACGAGAGCTCTGTGAAACCCGAAACCCCGCGGAGATGTCTGGGCGCCGGCTGGCGGGGGCCGCGCCCCAGCCTCCCTCGAACCGACGGACGGTCCCACGCCCCGCCAGGGCCGTCTCGGGCCCCCTGCACCCCGGCAGGACCCCGCGACTGCGCTGCCGCCCGGGGCCGGAACTGCTCCCCTGCCTCCCTTGACGCCCGCCCTCGGCCGGGCCCGGCACTCCGCCGCAGGCCCGAACCCCGGGATGCCTCACCTCGGGCGGGAGCCGGCGGCAGCGGATGGCGTTCTAGGGCTCAGTGCATCCTTGGTTCGCAGGGAGCCAGGAAGTGGGGCCGCTCAGAGCCCGCAACCAGTTATGTAACCGGCAGGGGCCGCAGCCGGGACGGAGGCGGCGGCCCGAGGCACTTCCGCCTCCCGCTCCCGGCCGGCGGCACAGGCGGAAGCCCATTGGCCAGCGGCGTCCACGTGGGGCGGCACCTCGCGACGCCGACGCCGCCATCTTAAGAGCTGGCGGGCCTCGCGCGAAGCCGGACACTGGAGAGAGTGGATACAAGAGTAGTTGGGACGTCGGCAGTGGAGCAGCGAAAGCACCTCCAGGGGGCGCGTCTGCTAGAGGCTCGCGAGGCTCTGAGACCCGGCGGAGGGGCTGGACGGTTCGAGCCGACCCTCGGGGCCCGAGCCCGGCGGGCGTGGACTCCAGGGGCGCGGTCGGGTTGGTAGCCGGCGGGCTTGGGTTCTTGGGCTGAGCGCTGAGGCTCGCAGGCCTCCACTTCCCGGCCAGCGGTCCTGTCGTTTGGTTTGGGGCTGGAGCTGTTCCATCCGCAGCGTCTGACGGGGCTTCCACCTAGGGAAGCGTGATCGGGTGGCCACCGGCGGCTGGAGGGCAGCACCACCCGGCTCAGCGCCAGACGTCCGCGGCAGCCAAAGTCCAGTTTCTGCCCTGTAAAGGGTGGGGGCGGGGGGCAAGGGGAGGGGTGTCATTTGCCCTCAAGTTGGAGGAGGGGCTACTCAGTGGTCCCCACCCCATTTGGCACCAGGAACCGGTTAGACAGTCGTTCCACGGACCAGGGATGGGGGGATGGTTTTGGGGTAATTCAAGCATATTTATTATACACTTTATTGCTATTATTATTACATCAGCTCTACCTCACATCATCAAGCATTAGATCCTGCAGATTGGGGACCCCTGGTCTACATCACAAAACCTAACTCCAACTTTGTTACTAAGGGACTTGTGTTGAGCAAAATCTGATGTTAACTTTAAAGGAGAGATTTATCCTTTGCCTTCAAATACCTTTCACGGGTAATATGGCCAAAGGATGGAATAAGAAGGCTAAAAATGATCAACCCTCAAAGGACCTAATTCACACCCAAGCAAACAGACATTATGACAGATTAAAACAGTCTAAAATCACACTATCTTATAAATGTTAAATGCATATTCTTTAACATTTTACAGTGAAAAGGTGCCTAAAGAGATTAGTAGAAGTCTGAAAGGTAAGTGGTGTAAATAGATCAAGAGTAGTGTAACAAGGAGATATGTAAGAACCCAGCAAGTCTATTGTCTACACAATAAGATGTTAATGGCTGGTGGAATCTTGATTTGTGTAAAGCAGCTTATATAATATATTTTCTTTTTGTAACATTTTCTCTAAGTTCCTATTTTAAAAGCTGAAAAATTATGGACAAAATGAAAATATAAAATTTACAACTCTGTAGTTACAGTTTTAAGTACAGCAAACATGCTGTTGTAAGCAAAGATGCTGTGGTAAATGTGTTTTGGTCCATTCAGGGCATTTCAATCATTCTATATATTTAGTGTCACTATTAACTTATAATCAAACTTGTTAAAAAAACTTTAATATAAAGTTTAAAATAACTATAAACTTTAATATAATCAATCTTATAAAAAAAAAAACTTTAGGATAGAACAATCAAGAATGAGGAAGGTATAAAATGCATACTTGAAAGTCCTACACATTTTCTAGAGATGGGCTGCAAATTTAGCTGCAGTCTTTCCAAAAATCCACTTTGAAGTGGGAACTGGTTGCAAGATCCAGCCAAGTCAGTGTGTCAGAGTAATTGTCCCCAAGTATCCACTGTCTTCCTCCTCTTTTTTTTTTTTTCTAATGTAGAACATTTTTTAAAAGTCTTTATTGAACTTTGTACAATATTGCTTTTTTTTTTTTTTATGATTTGGGTTTTTGGCTGGGAGGCCTGTGGGATCTTAGTTCCTCAACCATGGACTAAACCCTTACCTTCTGCATTGGAAGGCGAAGTTTAACTACTGCACTGCCAGGGAAGTTCATCCTCTCCTTTCTTTTTAAAAAGCAACTGCTTAATCACATCCTCATGTAGTAGTAGGACAGGACCCCCTTTAGCAGGCAAAGAGCTAACAAGCTAAGCTTGTACTTCTTAGTCTCCTTTGCAGCAAGATGAAACCATATGCCACAAGTTTTTACCAGTGAACAACAGTGGAAGTGATATGAACAACTTACGTTCTCAAGCATGTCTTTAAGAGGAAATTGTTTAAATATTAATAACTGGTGATGCTAGGTGAAAAGTACATAGGTGTTTACTGCATTATTCTTTCAAATATTCAGAGGTTTGACATTTTTAAATTAAAAAGATGAGATTTTAAAAGAGGAAAATTGCTAGTTTAGGGCTTTCTTGGTAGTCCAATGGTTAAGAATCCACCTGCCAATGCAGGGGACATGGGTTTGATCCCTGCTCAGGGAAGATCCCACATGCTGGCAGGGTAACTAAGCCCACGTGCTGCAACTGCTGAAGCCCGAGCACCCTCGAGCCCATCCTCCACAACAAAAGAAGCCACTGCAATAAGAAGCCCTTGCACCACAACTGGAGAGAAGCCCCACTTGCCACAACTAGAGAAAGCCTGTGTGCAACAATGAAGACCCAGCACAGCTAAAAATAAATAAATACTTTTTTTTAAAAAAAAGGAAAATTACTTATTTTCCTCATCCTTTCTCTTGCCTTCCATCAGGTTCCCATCAACAGAATGTGGAGGCAGTGGTAAGCCCTTTCAATTACACAGGAGAGACAAACCCCGCCGAGGTTCCTGCTACTCAAAGTGCTGTCTTGTGGTCCAGGAGTATTAGCATCACCTGGCATACTTAAAATGCAGGCTCAAAGCTTACGAGACCACCGGCAGGAAGGGGTATCTCCTGACTACAGGAACCGGCTCAGGGAAATCTGACTGGCACTGAGCTCAACACGGATTGGTCCTCTAAGTCTCTGCCTTCCTGGTTTCTTTTTCTCCGTTTTTGGTGTGTTTTGAGATATTTCTTCCACGTGATCTAAGAGACCACTGGCTTTAAGAGGATCATTCTCTCCTTCAATTTAGTTACTGAATGTAAATTTAAAAACAAAATGTGCTTTTCAGTTCCAGATTTATTTAAAGCCATGATACACTGGGACTTCCCTAGTGGTCCAGTGGTTAAGACTTTGCCTTTTAAAATAAAGACAAAAAATAAAAAAGAAGACTCTGCCTTCCAATGCAGGGGATGAGGCTTTGATCCCTGGTCAGGGAACTAAGATCCCACATGCTGTCGGGTAACTAAGCCCGAGAGCTGCAACTATTGAGTCCACACACTCTGGAGCCCAAGCTCCACAGCAAGAGAAGCTCCTTCGCACCCCAACTAGAGAAGTCCCTGCTCAATGCCCATGCACAAACCAAAATAAATAAATGAATAAACAAATAAATAAAACAATGATGCATTCTCTTGGATCACAACCTTCCTGACGCCCAGGAAAACAACTGGGTTTCCAAAACCAGACTTTCCAGGTAGACCTCAAAAACATTTTTCCAGGATCCCAGAAACAGGTCATGAACAAGCCACTTCATGGCAAGCTCTACGGACACGTCAGCTTGTTGACCAGCATCTGCTTTGCCTGAGAGGACACTGGACTACCCTTGGAGCATTCCCAGGAGAGGAGAAAGGCTCCAGGAGACTGGCTTGACGTGAAGTGGATTACTCTGACTCATAGTTCTGATGGGTTTATTAACATTTGCATGGATCATACAGAAATCCACTGTGTTTCTTCACACTAACAATGAAAGGGAGAAAATAAAAAGTGCCTTTTGAAACTGCCAAAAAAAAATATTTAGGAATAAACCTGACTAAGGAGGTAAAAGGCTTAGATGTTGAGAACTATAAAATAATGATAAAGGAAATTGAAGATTATTCAAATAAATGGAAAGAGATCCCATGCTCTTGGATTAGAAGAATTAATGTTAAAATGCTCAGGCTACTCAAAGCAATCTATGGATTTAATGCGATCCCTATTATTTCATTAACTGTGATATTTTTCACAAAATTAGAAAAAATAATCCTAAAATTTATATGGAACCATAAAAGACCCACAATTACCAAAGCAACCCTGGGGGAAAAAAGCAAAGGTGGAGGCATAATCCTCCCAGCAACAGTAATCAACACAGTGTAGTATTTGCACAAAAACAGACATATGGATCAATGGAACAGAACAGAAAGCTCAGAAATAACTACATCAGCTCAGTTCAGTCGCTCAGTCGTGTCCAACTCTTTGCAATCCCATGGACCACAGCATGCTAGGCCTCCCTGTCCATCACCAACTTCCGGAGCCCACCCAAACCCATGTCCATTGAGTCGGTGATGCCATCCAACCATCTCATCCTCTGTCGTCCCCTTCTCCTCCTGCCCTCAATCTTTCCCGGCATCAGGGTCTTTTCAAATGAGTCAGCTCTTCGCATCAGGTGGCCAAAGTATTGGAGTTTCAGCTTCAGCATCAGTCCTTCCAGTGAACACCCAGGGCTGGAAACTATGGTCAATTAATCTTCAACACGGGGGCAAGAATATACAATGCAGAAAAAACAGTCTTTTCAGCGAGTGGTGTTGGGAAAGCTGGACAGCGGCATGTATATCAATGAAGTTAGAACACACCTTTACACTACACACAAAGATAAACTCAAAATGGCTTAAAGACTTAAATATAAGACATAACACCACAAAACTCCTAGAGGAGATCATAGGCAAAACATTCCCTGACATACATCGTAGCAATATTTTCTTAGGTCAATCTCCCAAGCCAATAGAAATAGAAGCAAAAATAAAAAACAAATGGGACCTAATTAAGCTTACATCTTTTTGCAGAGCAAAGGAAACCATAAACAAAATGAAAAGACAACTAGGAGAAAATATTTTTAGATCATATGACTGACAAGGGCTTAATTTCAAAAAAATTTACAAACAGGGACTTCCCTGGTGGTCCAGTGACTAAGACTTCATGTTCCCAATGCAGGGGGCACAGGTTCCATCCCTGGTCAGGGAACTAGATCCTGCATGCCACAACTGGAGACCCCACGTGCCACAGCTAAGTCCAAGCACAGCCTAAATAAATATATTTTTTTAAATATACAAACAGCTCATACAACTCAACAACAACAAAAACAACCCAATCAAATGGGGAGAAGATCTAAACAGACATTTCTCCAAAGACGACATACAGATGGCCAATAGGCACATGAACAGATGCTCAACTCTGCTAATTATTAGAGAAATGCAAATCAAAACTATGAGGTACAATCTCGCACAGGTCAGAATGACCCTTATTAAAGAATCTACAAATAAAAAGCCAGAAATTGCACTTCTAGGCATATATCTAGAGAAAACCGTACTTTGACAAGATAACATGCACCCAAATGTTCGTTGCAGCACTATTTACAATTGCCAGGACATGAAAGCAACCTAAATGTTCATCAACAAAGGAATGGATAGAACTTCCCTAGTTGTCCAGTGGTTAAGAACTGGCCTGCCAATGCAGGGGACATGGTTTGATCCCTGGTCCAGGAAGATTCCACATTCCATGGAGCAACTAAGCCCATGTGCCACAACTACTGAGCCTACGAGCTGCAACTCATGTGCCTGTGTGCTGCAACTACTGAAGCCCACCCCAACTGGAGCCTGTGCTCTGCAACAAGAGAAGTGACTGCAATGAGAATCCCATGTTCTGTGACGAAGAGCAGACCCTGATCACTGCAACCAGAGAAAGCCTGTGCATAGGCAATGAAGACCCCGCACAACCAAAAGTAAATACAAATAAATAAAATTTAAAAACCAGAGGAATGGATAAAGAAGATGTGTACCATATATACAGTGGAATATTATTCAGCCATAAAAAGGAAGGAAATTGGGTCATCTGTAGAGATGTGACTGGACCTAGAGATTGTCATAGAGTGAAGTCAGTCAGAAAGAGACAAACAAATAGCATATATTAATGTATATATATAAAATCTAGAAAAAAGGCACAGATGATCTTATTTGCAAAACAGAAATAGAGCATAGATGTAGAAAATAAATGTTTGAACACCAAGGGAGATGGGAGGTAGGATGAATTGGGAGATTGGGATTGCCATATATACACTATTGATACTGTGTATAAAATAGGTAACTAATGAGAACACTGTATAGCTCAGGGAATTCTACTTAGTGCTCTGTGGGTGACCTAATGGGAAAGAAATCCAAAAAAGAGGGGATATATGTATATATGTATAGCTGATTCACTTTGCTGTGCAGTAGAAACTAACACAACATTGTAAAGTAACCATACTCTAATAATAATTAAAAAAGAAAAGATACATGCAGCTCAATGTTCACTGCAGCACTGTTTACAATAGCCAAGACATGGAAGCAACCTAAATGTCCATCGACAGACCAACAAGGACCTACTGTATAGCACAGGAAATTATACTCAGTATTTTGTAATAACCTATATGGGTAAAGAACCTGAAAAAGAATCAATATATGTATAACTCAATCACTGTGATGTATACCTGAAATTAACACATTGTAAATCAACTAATCTTCAATACAATTTTAAGTCTTGTAAATTGTCGTTGTTCAGTCGCTAAGTCGTGTCCAACTCTTTGGACTGCAGCATGCCAGGCTTCCCTGTCCTTCACCCTGGAATTTGCTCAGATTCATGTCCACTGAATCAGTGATGCTATCTAACCATATCATCCTCTACTGCCCCCTTCTCCTTTTACCTACAATCTTTCCAAGCATCAGGGTCTTCTCAAGTAAGCTGGCTGTTCACCTCAAGCAGTCAAATAACAAATGTTGGAGAGGGTGTGTAGAAAAGCAGAACCTCCTATGATGTTGGTAGGAATGTAAATTACGCAGCCACTATGCAGAACAATATGGAGGCTCCCTAGAAAACTAAAAATAGAGTTGTCATATGACCCAGCAATCCTAGTCTTGGGCATATATTACCAAAGGAGAAAGGGAGTGGTGGAGGAATAAATTAAGAGTCTGGGATTAGCAAATACAAACTATATAAAATAGATAAACAACAAGGTCCTACTGTATACCACTGGGAAATATATTCACTATTCTGTAATAAACCACAATGAAAAGAGAAAAATCCATAAAACAGATCTACATGGGCAAACAATCACTCTCGGGAATTTCTGGTGGTCTAGTGACTGGAACTTGGTGATTTCTCTGGGTTCAATCCTTGGTCTGGGAACTAGGATTCCACAAGCTGGGTGGCATGGTCAAAAAACAACTACCACCACCACCACAAAAAACCAACAAAGAAGCCCCCACAACTCTCTGGATACAAGTAAGTGTAAAGAAGCAAAGACTTTATCACATTTGTATTGTAAAATAAGTGAAGGGGGAAAATTTGCATGGATCAAAGACAGTACAACCAGGAATCAAGTAAGTTGCATCCCCAAAAAAATTCCTTTGGCTGAAAAATGATGCAAGTGTATACTTGGATGACAAAGGATGATACTGATTTCTGCAATTAAAACTGAGAGTCACTTAGCCTGGACTGGTCACGACAGTATATTGGGAGGATCTGATTCTCCATTTTTCTGTCAGTGTACCCTGAGACTGGGCTTACCCATCAGACTCACAGAAGAGTGAGGTTTAAACCAAATTCTGGCTTACTTTTTGATAGTTAAGAGTCACTGGAATGCTCTTACTCCTGCTCCAGACAACTCTTCTCTCAGTGCCCCTGAGAAACTAGATCGATAACCAGAAACTAGGTAAGCAGGTTATAAAAGGAAGGGAAACAGTCTTAAAAAAAAAAAATTCATTTAACCCAGAGCCCTTGCTTTGGGAGTGTGGAGTCTTAACCACTGGACCAGCAGGGAAGTCCCTCAATACATTTTTAATTATGATAGCATTTTATGCACAACTTGGTATCACATTTTTAAACTTACATTGGAAACATTTCCCCATGCTATCAAAAACTTCTATATAGCATCTTAATTGGCTGCAATGTTTCCTCCTGCAAAAAAGGAAAAATACTTAGAAATTAGGTCATTTCCAATTTTTCTCTACTGTAATTCTTCAATGAACATCTTCATGTCTGCCCATCCATTTCCATTCATCTTTTTCCATTTTCAACATATCTCCATGGCACTTACTGCCAGCTGTCTCCAATATCTGCTTCCTCCCTCTTTGTCACTGTAATAGAACTTGTGAGCTTTTTAGCTGGGTGTGGGCTGCCAGGGTACTACTAGCTTCCTTGCCCCCTTTGAACTAGGTGTGGTTATGTGACCTCCCGACTAAGATCTAGAGACTGGAATGTGAACAGAAGAGATAGGTACATCCTCCCAAGAAAATATATTGAGACGTACTCAGAATTTTTTATGAAGATAATATCATCCGTGTTTTCGAAAACACCTTTGTAAACGGAAAACTTCTTTGAAACTGCCCTCTGAAGAGAGAATTTCTGCGCTTTTTTCACCTGGGGAAGGCAAAGCGGTATCGATATACAGGCCAAAAGGTCACAAGCAATTAGTGCAGACCTGCGGAAGGAGTTCAATTTTCTAATACCAAACCCCTACACCACGGCACCCAGTGCCATTAAAGAGGAAATATGTAATGAGGCAGATCGATTGTGAAGTTATTAGGTGGCCTACAATGACCCTCGAAGCAATCGGATGGCTCTACTGCCGCTTGAGGCCCGTTGTGGCTCTGAGCTCGATATGGGTCGTTTGGGCTGCATTCCCCGGGCACAATGCCCCTAGAATACTTTGGACATATCAGCAATCCTGCCTATGTCGACCTGAACTCTGCCCATGCAGATGATACCCCATTTACATTCCACCGCCTCGCAGTCAAATACCCAAGACACAGGTCAAGACTAGAACCCGTACTCTTGGCCACTCAGAAACCTCACCCCGGCTCGACCGAAGTTTACGACCCATGGGACAATGCCGGCTGAACCCACATTTCAGTACCGATACTCTTCGGGTACCGGATTCTCCTCATCTACTTGCTCTCCTTCTTCCCTGAAACATTACGCCCCTCCCTCCGCGGTCACGCTAACGTTCCACTTCCTCAGGTCTGCGGGTAAGGAGCGCACAGAGGAGACCCAGGTAGCGGAACCGGAAATGCCTGGGAAAACCGAGGGAAAACTATATCTCCCAGAATGCCCGGTGAGCCTCTGCTCTTCTGTTGAGGCGCCCGATTGGTGAATATTCAAAAAGGACTGCCCCCTCTGAGATCACGCTGGCCAATCACAGGGCAGAGCTGCGGAAAAGCTCGAGGGTGGACAGCGTCACGCGGCTTTCCGGGCAGGTCTAGCGTCAGGGAGCGTGAGAGTTTAGTTGTGGCTAGGCTCCTGGTCTCTAGTCTCAGCTGCGCGTCGCTTTTTGTTGCTTTTGCCTGGGTAGTGGCAGGCTTCCTGAGATTTTTCGTCTCGGAGCTCTAGGTGGGGCCCGACCAGCCCGGGAGTCTACCTTTCGGAGGCTGCGCTCGGGAGGAGACATCGCCTCAGGTCTTTTTATTTTTTTTTTTTTTCGCCTCCGGTCTTAAAGGGTTCAGGGAAGCGAGGGGGTGCGTGGAGGAGCTCGACAGCCGAATTGGCCTCTCCAAGGACTCTTCTCTCCCCTCCCTTATCTGCCCCGAGGTCCCTGTGGCGACTGGAAGAAAGCACTACCACCACCCCACCCCACCCCCAAGATGGCATCCATACTCCCTACAACCGAGGCCCAGGTGAGACCAGGTCCCTTCACTTGGTCCAAGGTCCGGTCGCTCCTTTCTGGCCTCCTCCTGGCCTCTTGTACAAGAGGGTTAGGCATGCCGGTCGTGGTGCAAGGGCTCCTGATCCCCTCAAACCCTTTCATCAAGCTGTCTTTGTTCCTACCAGGCAGAGAGAAGAAATGGCTAATCAGTATCGGCCTTTTAGAACCTCCCAACTAGGAACAGGGCCCATAGGAGACTACCTAAGGGTACCTCAGAGTATTTCTGGAATGCTGCTCAAACTTAAACAGTTTTCTAAGCTTCATTCCACACCTGTTGAATGAACAGAAACAAACAGAAACCTCAGGTGATTCTTAATCACACCAGAATACTATAGATTTAAAGAACTGGTGAACTTAGCGAAGGAGAAATACGTCTGGATATGACTGCGCTTAACAATGAGTGTCAGGAGGAAGAAGGAGAGGGACCAGCAAAGGGAAAGATATTGGGAGAATCCTAGACCTGTGTTCGCTTTGTGATTCTTCCTGGGCTGCTCACTCATCTCCTTTCTCTTAGAGCAAGGGTCCCCAGCTTCCAGAGTCTAATGTCTAATGCCTGATGATCTGAGGTGGAGCTGATGTAATAATAGATGTAGGGTGCACAATAAATGTAACGTGCTTGAATTATCCCGAAATCCACCACCTCCCCATCACCCCACCTCTGGCCGTGGAAAAGCTGTCTCCCACAAAACAGCTTTTTGGTTGGTCCCCGGGGCCAAAAAGAATGGGTAGCGCTGCCTTAGAGCAACCCTGCTTAACTCCCTTGCTGAGAGTTGTTCCCTCTATTCTCTTCTAACAGACTCTTCCAGAACTTCTCAGAGTTTACCATTTTGGTCCTTATACTACCGCTTCCAAAATTACATCTGTTTTTACTCCCTCCTTCCTAAATCCTACCTCCAGCACTCAGAACCCACTCAACCCCACCCCAGGGCTCAGATACCTTTTCCAACAAGCTCTTGTCTCTGATATTTCTAGCTTTTCTCAGCATTCCCAGACAGAGTAAGGTAGTAGCTTTCTGGCTTGGGCTGAGATGGGCTGTCCTGTTGTTTTAGGGAGCTGTGTTGTTTGAGGAGCTGGCTGTCTATTTTTCTCAAGAGGAGTGTGTGAGTCTGCACCCTACCCAGAGGTCCCTCAGCAGAGAAGCGACACAGGAAATGTTTCGAGGACAAGGCCTTGATTGGTAACACACTTGTTTTTCCTACATTTTGGAACTTTCTAGGATTAGGATTGCATATCTCATCCACGTGTTGGTATGGGAGAATGGGACCTATCCTTGAATGATTTATGTGGAAATGACAGTAACTTGAATGTGATTTTCAAAGGGTGAGATGAGTCTTAGGCAAAAATCAGTAATTCCCTGGTGTCCAGTGATTAGCACTACCCAGGTGGAGAAAAAATCTAGCAAGCTGAAGGGTGTGGCCAAAATAGGCAAAAATTCTGTCTATTACAGTGACTGTGGTTTTGCATAAGACATGGCAGTACCTAGTAATCATTCCAAATATTTGTTATGGTCAATTCATAATTTTACTTGTGAAATTCCATTAGTATGGGTTACTATTATTTGCTAAAATTAGAAATTGCTTTAATCTTAAGGGAATGGTGTGCCTTTCTAACTAAGAGGAGCTATATGTAGAAATGTCCCCATGGCTGAGTAGATTTTATCCTTGACTAGGGTTGACTCGGAGAAGGCAATGGCACCCCACTCCAGTACTCTTGCCTGGAAAATCCCAGGGACGGGGGAGCCTGGTGGGCTGCCGTCTATTGGGTTGCGAAGAGTTGGACAGGACTGAGCGACTTCACTTGCACTTTTCACTTTCATGCATTGGAGAAGGAAATGGCAACCCACTCCAGTGTTCTTGCCTGAAGAATCCCAGGGATGGGGGAGCCTGGTGGGCTGCCGTCTATGGGGTCGCACAGAGTTGGACACGATTGACCCAACTTAGCAGCAGCAGCAGGGTTGACTATTTGAACTTTCCCATAACTCGCATTTTATATTTTCTACTTCTTTCTTCATTATGTTGTTTTCCTCTAACTTCTTGAACATGTGAAGCACATTTATAATAGCTTTTAAAATGTTCTTTCTACTAGTTTTGTCATCTGTCATCTCTGGGTCTGCTTTTGTTGATTGATTTTGCTTCTAGTTACAGGTCATATTTTTCTGCTTCTTTCCATGCCTGGTAATTTTTGATTGGATGTTGGACATTGTGAGTTTTATGTTGTTGGATGCTGGTTTTTGTTGTTTTTTTCGAAATAGTTTTCAGACTTTGGTGTGGTGTGCTAATTTAAGTTACTTGGAATCAATATGATCCTTTCAAGGCTTGCTTTTTGTTCTGTTCGGGTGCGTTCAGAGCAATCTTTAATCTAGGGCTGATTTGGCCTCCTGCTAAGGCAGTATGGATACGGCCTGATGCTTTGTGCAGCAGGGACTGTCTCTACTTTGGAACATGAACTACTGAAGTGTTTTGTGAACTCTGGAGATTGCTCTTTCTATTCCTTTTTGGTGGTTCTTTCCTGGGCCTGGGGTTGTTTTCCTCACATGTATGTAGAGATTAATATGCAGCCAGAGTCTTAAGGAGACCCATCTAGATGCCCAGAGCTCACTGCCTGGACATCTGTTCACTTCTCTGGTATTTTGCCATCACATTCTAGCTGCGTTGACTTTCCTGAATTTGGTCTTCTTGAATCAGCAAAACCACTGAGGACTGGGTTTCCACACACTGCCCTGCAGCCCATAAACCCTTTCTCGGCAGCGAACTGGGGCAATCGTAGGGCTGTTGCTTTGGAAGGAAAAGAAAATCCCTTTTGGATTGACATATTGACTTTATAAATTATGAATATTTGGGAGAACACTAAAAAGGAATGATTTTTTCTTTCTGGCAGGCCTGAGTTTTGTCAGCCATACTACAACTTCCTGGTCCTCTGTGTAACTATCAATAGTTTGTTCTTCCCCCAGTACTACTTGAGGGTATTTATATTTTGTTTTGTTTTTATCAGCAGAAGATGATAAGATTGAGATAATCAGCAGCTACATCTAGAATCTATGGGACTTGAAGAGCTTGCCTTAGAAAAATGTCCCCTTGCTGTGCCCCTCATCTATTACCCAGAAAAGTCTTCTGAGCATGGAGCTGGAAACTTTGAAAGGAAAATATCAGGTGGAACTCCTGCTTGCACGAAAAGGTTCAGAAGCCTTTTAGTCACCATTGAAAACCATACCCCGTTGATAGAACTAGCTCAAAGTTTAGGAACCAGAGCACTTCCTGAAATTCTTCCATTTCCCGAAGAAGGAACGAAAAAGTCATACAAGTGTCCTGAATGTGATCAAAGCTTCGGTCATAGTTCATACCTCGTTTTGCATCAGAAAGCACATGCAGGAAAGAAAAAGTGTAAATGTGATGACTGCGGGAAGATTTTCAATCACAGATCCAACCTGAGAGCTCACAAGATAATCCACACTGTCGAGAAGCCATATAAGTGTGCACAGTGTGGCGGCAGCTTCCGCCAGCCCTCGCACCTGTCTCAGCACAGGAAGACTCACCCGAAGGAGAAAATCCACAGGTGTGGCATATGTGGAAGGGGGTTCACGAGGCTCCGGGGACTGTCACAGCATCAGAAAACCCACACTGCCACAAAAGCCAGCGATAAATATGTCGGTCAGAAAACAAATCTGGCTTTGCCTGAGGAAAAGCACGGGTCAGCCGCCCAGCAGCCGTGCAGTCCCGGCAGGAAATGCTTTGGGCAGCCCTCGTACCCCTGCCCGGGAGAGGCCACAAGGACAATCTGAACACTATAGCAATTGGGGGGAAATTTTGCTTTCCTTCTCAAAATTCAAACCCTTAAAGTGTCCTGAGTGTTCGAAGACCTTTCTTTCTACCTCTGAGTTTATCTCTCATCAGAGCATTCACAGTGGGGAAAAGCCCCATAAACCCAAAACATGCACAGAAAGTTTTATTTTGGACTCAGAGCTTGCATGCCACCAGAAGAGTCGACTACACAGGAGAGAAACCTTTAAAATGTACCAGGTGTGGGAGAAATTTCAGGTTGAAAACACATCTTACTCTCCTTCAGTGAACCCAATCACAAAACACTGTGTAAATATAGCAAATTTTCATTAATGTTTGTGTTTTTCAGTATCTGTACTGAAAACTGGGGCACAATTACCCTTTATGTGCCAGGCACTGTACTAAGCACTGTATACACATTCCATGTAATATACCATTTAATTTTCACCACAGCCTTGATTTAGACACCACGGTTTCTGTTTTATAACCAAGGGAGCATAGTCAATGTCACAGCCCCTGAAGGAAGGCAGAATTCTAACTCAATTACTATCCAGATTCCATTTGTATGAACCAAAGAATGATACACAATTTCTAACTCTTGTTTAGTCTGCACACTCAATACTTTATGTTTATCATTTAATTTACTCTTAAGAATAAATCTGACAGAAAAGGACTATCCTCACTTCATAAAAGGGAAGTAGAGCCCACAGAGGGTAAAAGCAGTACCTTGCCCATACACAAAAATAGCAAGTACTGAAGCTAGCATTTAACCTTGGGTCTCTCAGCCACATTGTGTTGTAAATTGCGTTTGCACCACGTATTAAAACTACAGGCAGCTGGACACTGAGGCAGGCGGGTAAGGAGGCCCATTGTGCCGGCTGCCCTGTGCACATGCTTCCCTCCCTTAGCACTTCATCCCAAGCCTGACTTACACGTATGGTTACAAAGCAACAGAGAGACTCCCCAGGACTTCAGGTTCAAACCCCGTCCCTATAATCAGAGATCGCAGACTACAGAGTACAGCCTTTAAGGTTTTAGTTGAGTTTTGGTTTCTAAAAATGTTTTCTTCCTCATATCTAAAGGAAGATACATATAAAAAATTGTTTAATTAAAATACCTGAAAATATAGGTCTCTAGATACTGCTGTTACATATAAATACTGGAGCAAACTATTGTTAAATGGAATGGTTATTAATGTTAAAGAACCAGAGGCTCTGAGCCCAAGGAGTTGAAGGAAGCGGTCAGTGTCCATCAGTGAGACCCATGCTGGTTTTATGATGATGGCTTTTTTACCCTTCTGTTTACAGTGTTAACTGACAGATTCCACAAATGGTCATTAACTCAGAGATATCATTAGCCTACCATGTTTTTTTTTTTCTACCATGTTAGTTTTAATGAATATTTGGATGAAAGTTAAGGATGAAAAACTAAGTGCAGAAGTTTATTGCTAGGAACGATTGGTTCACAACATTTTGCAGTATGGATGTTGACACCTACAGAGTGAAAACTTTGTACTGAGAAAATCAACCATTGAACAAATGTCATGGGTTTTGTTATTGATGTAGTGATGGAAATGTGTGTCAAACAAGTCCTTAATGTGATTGCTAGAATATCAGGTCTGTAACAGTCATCACTGATGAAAACAGCATTATTCCAATAACATTGAGTTATGTCAACATTTGACGTTTTGTAAAGAAACTGTGGAATTTGTTATTCTTGAAGCAGTTGGTTGAACTCAAAAAATAATTTTGTTTACAGCTTTACTGCAGTAGGTAATAGTCTATTCACATCTCCCCATTTAACACAGAAAATTATTAACACAGTAATTCAGGGAGTTAAAACTAAAAACAAGTGACGTTTCACCACAAATGACATTCTGAGTCTAACTCTTGCAGTTCTGTATAATTAAATAGCATTGTTCTGATGACTATAACATGTTGTGTAATGATACTGCAGATTTTGCTCAAAGTAATTACCAATTTACTACATATGTGTGCTAAGCGGGTTTTTGAAATTGTTCATTAAACTTGTTATGTCTATAGGATTTCAGTTGGAAAGTGTTGATGCTTGGACCATGTGTTTAAAAAATAATTAAATGATCTTCATTAGAAGTGTGTATATCCATTGTTTCAGTTTTGCAGGTTGAGAAAGCTGTTGATCTGATATGAAGATGATTTGATATTTGATATCCATCCTTTCAGGGCCCATGAGACTGCAGGTGTTCTTATTTTTGACATCTTTCCTTGTGTTAGTATGAGGAGGGTGGGGAAATGACATACATATATATTTATATAAATCTGAGAATATGCTGCAATCTCTAGTTCATTTGGACCCCTTAGAAGTATGTTTGTTGGAGGCACTTGGGCTGTTTAATATTTTGACTTTTACAGTTTTTGGTGTGTACTCATCAGTGCAGGCTCTCACTGGGCAGTGACTATCTGATGTGCCAATTTGACATATAATAAATGTTTTTTGTTTTTTAATGAACGTTAGCAATGAGGTGAACTTTAATTTAAAAAATTTTTCTTCACACTTCCGTAGTTTTAGATGGCAATGAGCTGAATTTTGAAGACTGGAGGGATTGTGGTTTGCAGGGGGTTAACGAATGACTTCGGGCCATTTAATGATGGAAATAAAACGGAAGTCAGAAGAAAATTCCAGAGCTACTCCAGGATACTGCATTAGAAGTCAACTTCCTTTGCAGTTTCTGCTCCACGGCGGCGGCACCTCCGGCCCCGCAGGCCAGCGAAGACCCGCGTGGGCCTCCACCTGGGGTAAAGATTAGAGGCGAGATTCGCGAAGTGGGGCTCGCACATGGGTTTGCGCGGGCTCGGAACAATCTTGCGGCCTTTGACCCGAGCCGTGCAGGCCGGTGGAAATACCAACGACGCGAGACGCGCTAGAGCGGCCCACAGGCTGGGAACCGGAAATCTTGCGCTTACTTCCGGCGCTCTCTTTGGGCGGTGCAATTGCGCGCTCCTAGAGCAGCCACTCGGAGAAGGCAATGGCACGCCGCTCCAGTACTCTTGCCTGGAGAATCCCATGGACGGAGGAGCCTGGTAGGCTGCAGTCCATGGGGTCGCTAAGAGTCGGACACGACTGAGCGACTTCACTTTCACTTTCATGTGCTGGAGAAGGAAATGACAACCCACTCCAGTGTTCTTGCCTGGAGAATCCCAGGGACTGGGAAGCCTGATGGGCTGTCGTCTATGGGGTCGCACAGAGTCGGACACTACTGAAGTGACTTAGCAGCAGCAGCAGCAGCAGAGCAGCCACTCCAGTGTTCTTGCCTGGAGAATCCTAGGGACGGGGGAGCCTGGTGGGCTGCCGTCTCTGAGGTCGCGCAGAGTCGGACACGACTGAAGCGACTTAGCAGCAGCAGCAGAGCAGCCAAAGTGCGGGGAGCTGCGGACTCAGTGGGCGCTCTGCCTGGCTCCCGACCAACCCCCACTACCCCGGGAGAGGAGGCCTCTGCAGGGGCTGGGCGGCCGGGTGAGAGTGTTTGCCGAGGTTCATGGTGCCCAGGCACCAGCGAGAGGGTTAGGCGGGTGTGACTGTCCGTGACCTCCCACCCTGGATCTCGCACGACTAGGCACCCACTGCCCTGGGGACAGGAGAAGGAGCCTGACGCCACCTCCCTGGTGGCCCTAACCCCGTTTTGCCAACGCGGAGTTACGGACTCGCCCTGCCTGTTTGAGTTGTCAAAAGGCATACTTTGACCTCAGTTTCCCTGGGTATGGTGTCTCCTGCCAGCTAAGGAGTGTTGCTGCCTGTCTAGTGCTACAAATCTTGAGTGTTTAGCCAGGGTAGTCACTGAATTTGAACAAGCTCTGAAAGGAATTCAGGGCGGAGATCAGGAATTGGGCACTCTGCTGTGGGAAAACTGGCAGAACAAACCTTCAGATAGTTAAGATATTTTTAGGAGAAAATTCTATGAATCCAAATTCTTATATTTTACCATACTTAGAAAAAACACTAAAAACATTAAGATATCTGTTCCTTTTGAATAACACTACCTTCCGAAGGGGTATGTGCTGCATACCCCTGTTAAAATCACATATATCGTGACCTCACCCCTAATTTCTTCAGAACAGTTTCTCAGAGCTGAGAGGCTCTTTCCCCAGCTGTAGTCCTCAGTAAGACACTGAATAAACTTGATTCACAACTTTTAAGCTGTGTGTTGTTTTAAAAGTTGACACTTCTTTCTAGAATTAGTGCCAGTCTTGCATGAGTCCTGTGAGCTCCCAGCCGATTTCTAACATGCTTCTGGTTTGAATGTATCCTGGGATCACCTGCATGCATGGTTCCCCGCTTCCATGACTACAAATACCTCTCTTTATGTCTAGCCCCAATTTTTCCTGTGTCCTGCACCCTAAATCCCTGTATTCAACTGCCAATAAGAGATCTTCCTTTGGGGGTCTCTCAGGCATCAAAACACATGCCCAGTGGAATACTACTCTGCCATAAAAACGAAATGATGCCATTTGCAGCAACATGGATGACCTAGAGATTGGCATACTAAGTGAAGTAAGTCAGAGAAAGACAAATACACATTACTCATATGTGGAATCTAATTTTTTACAAAATGATACAAATGAACTTATTTAGAAAACATACTCACAGATGTAAAAAATAAACTTATGGTTACCAAAGGGGAAAGTTTGTGAGGGGATAAATCAGGAGCTTGGGATGCCCATACACACATTACTATATATAAAATAGGTAACCAACAAGGACCAACTGTATAGGACAGAGAACTCTACTCAATATTCCATGAAAATCTATTTGAGAAGAGAATCTGAAAAAGAATGAATATATGCAGGTGTATAACTGAATCACTTTGCTGTACACTTGAAACTAATACAACATTGTTAATCAACTATACTCCAAATAAAATTAAAAAAACAAAAAGTAAAAAAAAACCAGATATCCAAAACCAAATTCAGGATTCATAGAATCTTCTCCTCCAGTACCTGGTGCCACGTGCATATAATTGCTCATGCTACCAACACATACTCCTTCCTTTGTGCCTTAAACTTTCAATCATCAAGTCCTGTGAATTCTACCTCAAACCTATCTCTCAAATCTAACTTCTTCTATATCCACCCTTATCCAACAGCACTGGCCTGGACTGACAGGAAGGCAAGCACAGGGTTTCAACATTGTGGGGTTGACTGTAGCCAGATGCTGCAGATTAGGACAAGTCCAGAGATGATGGACACTCAGGAGATTACTGCAACAGTGTGAGTGAAAGATGAGGGCCTGAAGGAGGGGTCATGGGAATGAGGAAGTGGTGTGGCTTTGAGACAGATTGAGGAGGAAAAAGTGATGATTTGGTGGAGTGAGAGAGCAGGGAGTCAGAGATGACTCGGAAGTTTCTGGTTTGGGTGACTTGGTGGTTGGTGGCTTTGTGGAGAGAAAGCTTGCCTCTCATGAGTTTACAGTTTCTCTAAGCTTTCTAGGGAAATTGTTAATCACAAATAAGGGGGACAGCACAGCTGTGTTCAATGCGATTGAGAAGAGGTATGTTATGGTATGAGGGAGGTTGCACCTGGCCAGCAAGATGAGCTGACAGCTAAACACTGACTTGACATCATGATTGAGGCTTCTGGAAAGGGCACAGGGTCCTAATAGAGAACTCTGCAAAGGTCTTAGCTAATGTGTCAGCTGACTGCATGTATAGTAAGCTTTTCCTGCTCACTTGTACTGTTTTTGGTGAAAAACAGCCAGAAATGGGAGAACCCAGATGTCCAAGCACACCTTATAGAGAGACCAGGTTCAGTCCCAGCTGGTATGAGGCTATCCCCTGAGCCATAAGATGGTTGCAAACTCCGATGCCCTGGAATTCCATTCCCCAGAACTGGAGAGCCTCCTGATAAAAGATACCACCTGGGGGCAGGAATCCAACCTGCAAGCCCACCATCCTGGTCCTGAAAGGCTCCTGTCAGTGCATTAGGCCCCTCTGCCAGGATAAGGCAACAGGGCCAGAGAGGCTCTTAGTCACCTCCGGAGACTGTGCCATCAGTGGCTAAGGCCAGAGATGCCCACCCAGGAGCAGATGCTGGAGCTCCTGGAGCTGGAGCGCTCTGGCCCATCCTAAGAGATCCACCCGGGGTTCAGTGTCACACCCAGAGGGTGACAAGAGGCAGCAACCTGGATGGAGGATTTGCAGTGACAGCCCAGGAACCAGGATGCTGGGTGAGAAGGGCCAGAGACCCAGAGAGTGAACACAAGGTGGGTGATAAACTCCTCTCCTTGGGATGTTACACTTCTGCTTTCTCTTCCCTGGGGACCCTGTCTCCCAGGCCTCCAACAAGAATCTACACCACTGAGCTGAGGGTCACCTTTATTTTGGTCCAAGAAAGAACCAAATTTTTGAGGTTTGATGGGCAGCTCAGAGTAGACCTGAAAAGAAAACTACGGAGCATTCTGTTTACACCCTCATTTTACTGTAAGGCAACTGAGGTGCAAGCATCACAGAGCTCAGTAAGTGGCTGCCTGCAGCACTGGAAGTGGACCCTGGCTCTTCAGGCTCCCCCAGTGCTGATCTCATTGTCCCAGGCTGTCTCCTGGTCAAGTTCAACTGCAGCAACATGTGTGTGATTAGCTAACTCCCTGTGAAGAAGCAACTTTTGTGTCTCTCAAAGACATGGATCTGGTTGTACAATTTTGTGACTATAATTTTTTTTTAAAACCCACTGAACTTTGTACTTTAAAGGGATGAATTTGGGACTTCCCTGTGGTCCAGTGGCTATGACTCCATGCTCCCAAAGGAGGGGGTCCAGGTTCAAACCCTGGTCAGGGAACTAGATACCACATGTTGCAACTAAGAGTTCGCATGCTGCAATGAAGATTCAAGATGCCGCATGCTACAACTAAGACCCAGTGATGCCAAGTAAGTAAATAAAATATTTTCAAAAAAGGATGAAGTTATGGTATATAAATTACATCTCAATTGAAAAAATTATCTTTGAAGTAAAAAAAATTTGAAATAAGTATTTTACAGCTGCAGTAAAATATTTAAATGTAATATACAAAATAATGTATCAGAGACATAAAAATAATTTATGCTATCAGCATGACATATTTTTGTATTTTTGTGCAGATCTGATAGTAAAGCTGCTTTTGCCTTTTCTGTGCAGAGTATCTTGTAAGAAGAGCTATTAGAACCATTAGCATTTGAAATGACTGATCTATGTGCATTGCAATTTTCTCAATAGTATGCAACCAAACTAAAAATTAAATAAACCGGATGTTAATGTAAGAATGCAGTTCCCAAAAGGATTTTAAAAAATACTGAAAAGACATGTGTCCTGGTTTAGGCACTATTTCCTTGAGTAAAACCTACCTGTTCCAAAGGGGAAAGTGTCTTATAGTTTCAAAGGACTGAGCATAGGAGAGTTTTCCCTGGGGTTTGGGGCAAGGCTACAGACTGAGCGGGAAATCAAGATGAAAGAGGAGCAGGTGCATGAATACACTGTGGGGGAGCACTTCCCACTCAGCTCCTCAGCAGACTCAGGGTGAACAGTCCTTTGGGATCTAACTAGTTGCCCCCACCACCTCCGCCCACCCCTTACTCTTTATTCTTTTTTTAACGTTTATTTTTATTTATTTATTTTGGCTGCACCAGGTCTTAGTGGCATGCAGGATCTGGTTCCTTGACCAGGGATTCAACCCAGGCCCCCTGCATTGGGAGCCTGAAGTCTTAATCACTGGATCACCACATTTAAACTTTAAATGCGGATCCTCGCATTTAAACTTTATAAAGTTGAAGAAACAGGTTTGAAAGGGGAACTAAAGCTGGGGTTGAATCTAGGTCTGCCCAAAGCCAAATTTCATGCACACTAGGTGCTGTGATCTGAATGTGTTTCCCCTAATTCCTATGCTGAAAACCTAATCCTCAACATGATGGTTTTAGGAGGTAGGTCATGAGGATGGAGCCCTCATGAATGGGATTAGTGCCCTCAAGAGATCCCACAGAACTCCCTCAGCCTTTCCACCACAAGGAGACACAGCAAGAGAACAGCCCACCTATGAACCAAAAGGTAAAATAAACACCTTAAAACTCTTCTTCTGAACACTGTCTTTAGTCCAGACAGCCCCATTTCATATGCATCTCCCTGCAGCGTCACCTCCTGGGCTCTGCCATTTCCTGAGACTGCCTCTCGCAGGTTTTTGTGACTCTGGCCTCCCTTCCACTGCTGAAAACACACCTCTCCTGTTCTCCCAACAAGCCTGATGTAATTGTTGGGAAGGGGACCTCAGACTAGTCTGAAGGGCCACCAAAAATGATGGGGCAGACCACTGGGCTTCCATTAATTATCTCTTGGCCTAACAGACAAAATGTTTTGTCCTCTTGCATTCAATGTACTGCCACCTTTTGTCATTCTTGGAAACTTAACTGAGACATAATTTACATGTTGTAAAATTAATGAACGTGTCAGTGACTTTTTTAGTACATGTTCTGAAATAATTTGGTTTTAGAATATTTTCATCATTCCAATGATTTTGTTGTGCTTAAAGCTACTGGCCTGAGTGAGAAAGGATACTAGGAAGGACTCCCTTAGCAGTCTTACTTCTGGTAGCTTCTCCCTATCGGTACTGGTGGGGGCTATGGCAGCCATGATTTTATTTCACCAAATCAAAAGTGCTTTGGTATAAAAAGATCCCTCAGGGTGTGTATGTGTATGTTTATTTTGTTAACACCACCAACTCTTGAAGACCCCTTCTCACACAAGCAGATCCACACTTCCACTTCACGTGTCTTTGTTATGAACAGCCAGGAATGACAGGAAGAATATTAGGGGATTTACATTCCAATGAACTTCTGCCTTGAATTTCTTGCGGATCACTCATCTTTATTAAAAGAGTGCGCGCATGATAGATTGTCGGCTATGGAAGCAAACGTGTAACTATATGTAAGATTTATCCTTGAACATAGTTACAGGATAAATAAAGCAGCAGGGGGAGAGTTAACATCAAGGTGTGGGGCACACCTGCAGGATCGTCCTGATTCTCCCTCAGTGGGACTCCCCGCTCTTCACCCAGTTGCTCTCTGACCCAAGGCCCAGACCTGCCACTTCCTCCCCATCACCAGGCACGTCAGGTCCCCTTCAGCCTCCTCCTGGACAGGCACCTCTTGCTTTTTTCCTTGTAAGTCACACAGACAGTCTTTGTGATTTACATGCGAGCGAGGGGAAGGAGGAATGCAAGTACCTTCCTTGTGAACAGCGAGGACCCAGGCCTGCCTGCCCTCAGTCCCCATGGTGGAGCCTGTGATGCTGGTGAAGGTTGGAGCTCTGGCGAAAGCTTTTCCCACACTGACCACACTGGTATGGCTTCTCCCCGGTGTGGATCCGCTGGTGCAGCTTCAGGGTGGACTGCCGGCCAAAGCAGTTCCCACACTCTCCGCACGTGTAGGGCCTCTCCCCCGTGTGGACTCGCTGGTGCCTTTTCAGCTCTGAATTCCACGTGAAGCTTTTCCCACATTCATCACACTTGTAAGGTTTCTTTGCCGAGCGGGCCGGCTGGTGACTGAGACGCTGCAGGCGGCTGCTCAGGCTCCTCCTGCTCCCCTTGCTCTTCTTCAGCTCTCTCAGTGGGTGGCTTTTCAGGGGGGCGCCGATGTACTCCAGTTCCCTGCAATGTCTCTGGTAGTGAGCAAAGGGCTTCTGGGCGCTGGGGGCGCTGACCTGCCTCTGGGACAGCCGGGGCTCACTCAGACTCGCCCCTCTGGGTTCGGGACTCTGCAGGCCACTCCCTTTCGGTCTGCCCACTGATAACACACAGGGCTTTGCCCCTTTAGCCCCTTCCTGCTGTGGATTCTCCTTGTTGTCACTTTTCATCCTGGCGGTCTCTACAATTAGAAAGAATATGCTTCATTTCTGGGCTTCAAAGAAAGAACCTCAGCAAAAGAGCTATGAATACACACAGTTTCTTGAAGTGCAGTTCTCCACTGGGCTGCTCACACATGAGATGCACTGGGGCACCTGTCAACCAGGCAGGGTGCCCCTGCTTCCCCCCGGCTGCCGGGTCAGAAGCTCTGGAGGTAGAGCCCAAAGTCTGCAGGTAACAGGGGGAGCCTGGGGGTATTCTGACTTATACTAAAGTTAGGGACCACGTTCTCCAACCCCTGCCTCCTTCCTACCTTTGGGGAAAGGTTTAGGAAAGGAGAAATAGGAAGAAGCAAGCCCATGAGAAACTTCAATACTACAAATACACCCTCACTTATATGGACACTGACCACCACTCTCTCTTCAAATAATGATAAATCTAGTGAGTGTGGTGTTTGTGCTCGTTACAAGGTTGACAGATAGCATGTGTCAACTGGGATATAGGCCAGTCATGTACCCTAATTACAGAAACTCTGTAACTTCTGACTACCAGGATTAAGGATCAGGAGAGAAATGAGTTCGAGTGGCCTGTGGGCAAGCTGGAGGATTCCTGCTACATGGAAGACCTATTGAACATGGCAGCCACTAGCCACATGTGGCTACTGAGTACTTGGAATATGGCTTGTGTGACTGAGAAACTGAATTTTTATTTAACTTTAAATTCAGATTTAAAAAGCAGCCCACACAATTATGGTCAATTGCTTTTCAACAAGGTTGTCATGATAATTCAACGGAGTAAAGATGTCTTTTCAACAAGTGGTGCTGGAACAACTGGATTTCTATATACAAAAGAATGAAGTTGGACCCTGACTCACAACACAAAAATTAATTCAAAATGGATCAAAGACATAAATGTAACAGCTAAATCTCTCTCTCTTTGAACAGAACAAAGGTGTAAGTCTTTGTGACACTGGATTAGGCAACAGTGTTTTAGATATGTCACCAAAAGTACAAGCAAACAAAAAGATAAATTGGACCTCCTCAACATTCAAAACATTTGTGCTTCAAAGGACACTATCAAGAAAGTGAAAAGACAATCCACAGAAAGGGAGAAAACATTTGAAAATTATATATGAGAGTCTGGTATCCAGATAATGTAAAGAACTCTTATAACAACAATAAAAAGACCAATCTAGTTTAAAAATGAGCAAAGGATCTGAATAGACATTTCTCCAAAGAAGATATATTAATACAATTGGCTAATAGGCACACAAAAAGATGCTCAACAGTAGTAGTCATAAGGGAAATAATTCAAAATCTCCAAGAGACTCCATTTCACACCTACTAGAATGGATATAATCAAAAGCACCAAGAATAACAAGTGTCAACAAGGATATAGAGAAACTGGAATCCTCATAGACTGCTGAAAATAAAACAGTGCAGCCACATCGGAAAAGTCCAACATCAAAAAGTTAAACAAAGAGTTACCATAGGACCCGGGCTTCCCTTGTGGCTCAGCTGGTAAAGAATCCACTTGCAATGCGGGAGACCTGGGTTTGATCCCTGGGTTGGGAAGATCCCCTGCAGAAAGGAAAGGTTACCCACTCCAGTATTCTGGCCTAGAGAATTCCAGGGACTGTATAGTCCATGGGGTCACAAAGAATCAGACACAACTGAGCGACTTTCACTTTCACCATAGGACCCAGTAATTCCACTCCTGGAATTGGTACTGGAATTTCTCTTGGTGTAGACTCAAGAGAAATGAAAACAGACACCCTCACAAAAACTTGTACACAAATGTTCACAGCAGTATTATTCATAACAGCTAAAAAGTGGAAACAACACAAATGTCTATCAACTGAAAACAAACAAAATGCCCACAGAGTGGAATATCATTCAGCCACAAAAAGGAGTGAAGTACTGACACATGCTGAATATGTTAATCGCTCAGTTGTGTCCAACTATTTACAACCCCAGGGACTGTAGCCCGCCAGGCTCCTTTGTCCATGGGATTTCTGAGGTAAGAATGCTGGCGTGGGTAGCTATCCCCTTCTCCAGGGGATCTTCCTGGCCCAGGGATCGAACCCGGATCTCCTGTATTGCAGGCAGATTCTTCACCATCTGAACCACCAGGGAAGCACACTGCTATAACATAGGTGAACCCTGAGCATGAGACCCCATCCACTTTGGAATCAAATAAAAGGAGATGGAGACAGCATGCAACCCAGCTGCCTCTGCTAAGGCAGAAGGGAGTACGTGTGGTTCACTTTCTTCAGGATCATGAAGGCCAGGTTATGGGGCAGGACCTCAACCTGGACCACAGTGCCTTCTTGCCAGATGCCCTAGGTCTCAATTCCTGAGTTTTGAGAATAATCAAATTAAAGTGTTTCATTAATGTCACAGGAGGAGGAAGGGGCAGAAAATAATACCAGGAGAGTCTTTTTCCTCTAATGAGCAGAACCTTGTTTAGGGCCTTTCTAAACATGGGACAGTTTTAAGTGATGAAACTCAGCCACAGCTTGAATGGAAGTTCATCAGTGGTCATATGTGAATTTGTCTTCACTATGGCATCACTGACTCAAAGGATATGAGATTGAGCAAGCTCCGGGAGTTGGGAGTTGGTGATGGACAGGGAAGCCTGGTGTCCTGCAGTCCATGGGGTCGCAAAGAGTTGGACACTGAGCAACAGAACTGAACTGATCAGTAGCTCTGAAAGGGACAGAAAAGCAGGCTAAAACAATCCTCTTGTGTACTGGACTGTCAAAGAGTCATGAAAAGAAAATGGTAACAGCACACTTACATAAAGTATTACTACCATTCTAATTAGTGAAGTTTATTAGGGAATCAAGATCTACTATTACATACAATGGAGCAAGCATCTTTTCTCCAGATGCTTGCTCCATATTGCTCCATACAATACTGAAGAAAAGCTCAATACCTAGTCTGTGGCTTTTCAGAACCCTGAGATGCTTTGATAGAGATGAAGCGCTGATGAGAGGGAGAGAAGACACACAGAGTGTTTACCTGTCTCAGCCAATCTGGAGGTTGGTTCCTGGAGGAGCAGGGATTTTTCCCAATGACGAGGGCTCGGCTGACCCTGAGATCCTGCCTGGGATGTCTCCTCCCTGGGATGTCTCCTGGGAGTTTGCGGTTGAAAGTCTGGCAGTTCCTGTTCTTCCAGCTGGGATCCAGTTTTCTCCAAAAGCACCTTCTGGCCCTCCATACAAACAGCCACCTAGGAACAAGTCCCTTGCATTAAAGAACAACTGGAGGACTGACTGAGGGCAGCTTGACCACTCACTGTGAGCTCAACAACAGTAATGACTGTTGTTGCCTGGAAATTTCTGATAATGTCGGGGGGGGGGGTGGGGGGCGGCGGTGGGGGCAGGGTCTTGGGGGTAGGTGTCAATCTTGATAGAGACTGCTGAAACTCTCAAAGGAAGCAAAGGGAAGGATGTGTAGAATGACCAAAAGGAACCTGCTCCAAATCAGCCAATACTTCCTGAGTAAATGTTCCCACAGCTTGGCCCATTCTCAAGGTCTGGGTCATCAGAGAGCAGGCACAAAT
Organism: Cervus canadensis; assembly: GCF_019320065.1. Taxonomy (NCBI): domain Eukaryota; kingdom Metazoa; phylum Chordata; class Mammalia; order Artiodactyla; family Cervidae; genus Cervus; species Cervus canadensis. The sequence goes on from NC_057417.1 coordinate 37,007,895, forward strand.
ATCAGGGTCAACCACGACACCCATGCAGCAGGTTCCTACCCTATACTGCCCTACTTCTGCTGGAAACAGGCTCTGTAGGATTAGGAAGCAGTATGGGAAGAGGGAAGAGGTGGTTTTTAATAAACCACCCTTATCTATAAATTATTCTGCCCAAGACACTCCTGATTAAGGAAATCTAAGTAGTGATAGGGCTCTAAGAGAACTGCCCTAACCCTGTTCCTTAACTGCTTCCTCCCTAGGCCCCTACTGGGATCTAACTTGAGGGTGGGAGTTGGAAGGAATACTGGCCAATTGAGCTGGAGTTCCCTGAGTCAAAGGCAATATGCTGGGACAAGAGCTAATAAAATGCCCCCCAAATCAAATTCCTCTTGTCTACCAAGAATCTTGATTGTAGGAAAGCTTCAAGAGGGATGGGTGGGGGGAGACCTGTCAGCAAAGATTCAAGAGCTCTACTTTCTCACTGGAGTGCCTGTGGCTTCTGTTTTCTGAAAATTTGTTACACCTCCCCTCCCAGCAGGGGTGAGGGGAGTAGGGTTCCAAACAGAGGCCAGAAGCAACGTTTGAAATTCTGGACTCCTCTCTCTAGGGAGGGGTCCAGAGACCAAACACGAACCAGATGAAAGAGAAATCCTGGGGACGACAACAAAGTACCCTCCTTACCCACTGCTTTGGTCCCTTGGCTGCTCGATGAAAATCTTCCACAAGGGTCACGATCTCCTTGCTGCTCACTGGACATCGATGCCTGGCCCGAGCCTGGATCTCTGCGGGCAGGATGTTCAGGAACTGCTCCAGCACCAACAGCTCCAAAATCTGCTCCTTGGTGTGCACCTCGGGCTGCAGCCACTGACGGCACAGCTGCCGGAGGTGGGAGAGTGCCTCCTGGGGTCCAGATGCCTCTTGATAACAAAACCGTCTAAAACTCTGGCGGGAGAGCTCAGGATCGGGCCAGTCTTTTTGCAGAGGGGGCTCCCGTTTTTCTTCTAGCTTTGCTATTATATGTCTCTCCTGCTTGGAGGAAGCCTGAATATGGGACTGCGAGCTCAAAGTTATCTCCATCTTAGCCGCCATTTTTGGGCTCAGGAGCCAGCTTCTCTCTCCTGGTAAACAGGTCAAGCCTTCGGGACCATGGCCCGAATACTAGAAAGATGCTATAAACGAAGGTCCTCTGAGGATGTTGGAAAGGAAAGGATGCAGACAGAGGCTCCTCGTTCGCTGGCCTTGATCCCAAACTCCTGACGACAACACAGTCCCTTGGAGTGGGAAGTTTTTGTTTTCCTGCCAGCGTCTTGAACTGTCTTGCAAAGGCGAAAAGTCATAATGTCCTAAAAGGAAACTGGGGAAAATATTGCTTTCATTTTAGCGACAAGCACAACAGGTCTCAGGGGAAATGCGCAACGGAACTTAATGGGCTGGCAGGAATTCCTGGGAAAAGTTCAGATTGTCATCCAGGTAGCCTACACCAGCTCTCTCGCATCCTCCTCAGGCCGACCTCCAGCATCTCGCCGCGCTACAGGGTGAGCCCAGGCAAGCCCTCGGCGCACGCCGAGGGTTGGGAGTTAGCGGAAACCTCCTGCGGGCGAGCAAGGTACACGGTGGCGCGCCGGGTGCTCGCCCCCGAGGCACCGAGGCCCAGCCGCTCCGGCCTCTGAGGACGCCGGGCTTCGCGCCCCAGCTGGCCCGAGCTCCGCGAAGCTGCAGCACTCTGGCGCGCGGCTCGATTACGTGGCCGATGAGAACTGGGGGTGGCGCCTGCGACGACAGCGCGATCGACAGCCCTGCAACCCGCGCCCACCTGCACGCGACTCACCTCTCTGGGGACCCCGGAGCCACGGCTGGGGGCGGGGCAGAAGCCTCTCGTCGCGGACACTCCCACGAGCTGCCGTGGAATTCTGTCACGGGAGGGCCCGCCTCCTCCGCAGAGGGATTGGCTCCTCGGAAGCGTCCTAGCTCGCCTATTGGCTTCTGAGTCTACCGATGCTGGCCGCTGTCGCAGTGCAAGCCGGGAGTTGCAGTCCGTTTGCACGATTCGCGAGCAAGCGCAGTGGACCGATTCGAGCCCGCGCTCTGGGCGCCGACTTCCGGCGCCGAGGCTGAGCGAGTCCGGAGTCGCGCGTGCGCCTACCTTTGAGCGCTCAGCTTCCTTGCGGCTCGGGGCTCTTCGCTGGCAGTCGTCGCAGAGCCGGTTGGGCCAGGACTGTCCCGATCTCTGTGCCCGAGCGCAGATTTCCTCCGGCCAGCGACCCTTTCCATCTCGCCCCCGCTAGTGTAGTGGCAATCCGCGGACTTGTTTCCTAGTCTTCAGCCGCAGATCCTAACCCTAGCACCGGGGCATCCTGGATGAGGAGTGAGAAGTTAATCGGCCAGACTCCCCATCCTCGTTCTACTTTCCGCTGAGCGTTTTGGTTGTCGCCATAGAGAAACACATTTTTGAGACAGGAGTATTTTTAAATGAACTATGAATGGGATATTAGGAATCAATTAGAGTGCAGGCTCCGCCTTCTGCATGGAACTAGGGTAGCATTCATTGAATTATTCTTCATTGAGAGAAGGTGTAGGGTGTATGGAAAGGTGTAAGGCAAGGAGTGTAGTTTCTAGTCTTTGCCTTGCTGCTGAGGAACTATGCTCTGTGATGCTCCTTCGTTAAAAAGGACTGCTCACAGTACAGTGCTTTGGAAGAAAGGCAATCTGAATCCGTTTTTTACTCCTATAAACGGACTCGGGCCTTTGGAGGAGGAGTGGAATGGAAAACGGCACCTAATTGCAAAAAACTTCTGTCTTACATCCTCCCAGTTTAGCAATTTCCAGGAAATTTGGAACTTTTCTCACCTCAGCTGTATGTAAAATACCAGAGAATTCTGACAGGCCCAGCCTATGTGAGTTGCCCACTCCTGGGGTTGGAGGAAAGGTACTGTAATGAATAGCCCCACCAGAGACAATGGAATAGAAAGGGACTTTTTCACAAAGGGAGAAGATGCTTCTGTCAGAAGTGGAGAAGGAATGCTGGAAAATAAATGCATTTCCTATCCACACTGTGTATGTGGTGGTGGTGGTGGTGGTGGGAGGAGGGTGTGATATTAATGAGGTTGATACTTTTCCCTCCTAAGAAAAGGAGGAATTGGGAAGCTGGATCCAAGCTTCTGAGGGTAGGCAGGAAAGGGACAAGCCACAGGCATGTGGGGAGCATGAGTAGGGACTGAAGGAGTCTTTTGGGCCTAGAAAAGAGAACAACAGTCTCAAAGGCCCCTTGCTGAATCATCTAACTTCGGAGAAAACAAAGCATAACTTTAATTCCATCCTGATGCTCCAGGCTGGTTGCATCTATCTGGGATTTATCACCCCCTGTCCGGAAACCTACCACCCCCTACACACCCCCAGAAGACTTATCACCCCCTGCCCAACTACAAGTGTCATCTCAACAAAAGAATACTCAAAATATCCCACTTGATTGACGTTTCCCTTATCGCTTCCACAAACCTCCCTATAAGTATGAAGCCTCCCTGATCCCTTTCGGCGCTCAGCCTGGTCATTAGGCCGACTGTCGCCCCTCCTTGCCTGAATAAAGGTAACCTACTTCTGTTGAGGTCGTCTTTCCTTTTCTGCCTCGCCGGAACCATGCCTTACAGGGACAGATGGGTGACCCTGTGAGGAACCGTTTGGGGAATTCATCCACAGAAATCAGGCTAGCGAGAAAAATGATGCTTTTTGATATTTTTGGTGCTTTGGCTCCTTGGATTGGAGAAGGAGTAAAGGAAAGGACAGAAATAAACAGTAAGAACGAGAGTGAAGGAATAGGGGATGACTTTATGTTTTGTTTCCATTCTTCTCAGCCTTGCTTCAAAGTTGAGCCTTTTCCAACTATGAGTCTGAGTCTGCCCATCTATGACAGGCTCAGGTCTCTGATTCCAAAAAGACATATTTCACTGGTATCCAGGAGACCTGCTTCCCAGGGATAAGAGATGGAATCTGAACTGCAGGATGGCAGTGACAGCCAGTGAGCCAGCAGATTGAAGCAAAGCATGACTGCAATAAAGAGTCCCCAGGCACAACCGTCCCCAAGCAAGGACTCCACACAGGACACAGCAATCAGCCCTCCATGGCAGGCCACAGCCCTGACTACGAAGCTTCCCGCCAGCACTTTCAGCAGTGCTGCTTCCAGGAAGTGGAGGTGAGGAGCACCTGGTCCCCATGAGAAGGTAGCTGGTCCCTATAAAGGTTTTAGCAAACTCTGAGAACTCTGCTGTCAGTGGCTGAGGCCTAAGACACACTCAAAAGAGCAAATCCTGGAGCTGCTGGTTTTGGAGCAGTTTCTGCCAGAAAAGGTTCAGAGCTGGGTGAGGGAGCAGTGCCCAGAGAATGGTGACAAAGTTGTGGCTCTGGTTGAGGATGTACAGAGAGTGGCCAGGCAACAGGTGAGAAAAGGCAGTCAGAACCCTGTGGTTTTCGTCATGAAGAAGTTGGTGTGAGCAGCACGGGAATCCAGTTACTGGAGAGGTGCTTAGTTGAGAAATTCCAGAATTCATCTGCTGCCCAGAGAATATTATTAATAGCTATATTGCATTGATCCTATGCTCTTCATCAGTGGGAAGATTTTCTCAAATTTCTCATTTGCTGAAATAACTTAGACTTACATATATTCAGTGAATGCTTAGAGTCACTAATTAAAGTGGTAAAACACTCACTAGAGTTCTCCAAAACAAAGCCAGGGAAGGAACAATTCTTCCCTCAGCAAGTCAGGAAAATTAGAGACGTTGGTGAATTTAAATCTAATCTCTCTTGCTAGAAGGTTTCTTGAAGGAGTGTGCCATGTGTTGTACACTAAACAAAGTCACACTAGAGCCAGTCCCTGCTGCCTGGATTAAGTGGTCAATTTGAAACAGTGATGAGATTCATATGATACCTGCATGTGGAGGGAGAGATCTGATCAGTTTGAGATCTGATCACTGTAACATTCTTGTGTATTTTGGAAGAAGGGGGTGGTGTGAAAGGCATAGGAAAAGGAAAAGTAACAGGAAGGCTTCCGTTGTGGGTCAGGGGAGGGCTAGCCTGAGTGTGACTGTGTCTGGAGCAGGAGGCAGCCCACTGGTGCTCTGAGTTTGCATGGCTGGATTGGGATGTCCTTGCCTTTTCCAGGGAGGAGGCAGATGTGCACCCCAGCTGTAGGAGGAAGAGTTGGGGCGGGGCGGGTTGTAGATAAAATTTCATAGGATTGAGGATTAAGAGGTTCTAACATAATTTGGAGGGAGGAGCAGTGTGGTGGTGATGCATCAGAAATGGGGGAGGTTAATATATATCCGTGGTTGGGGGACTGTTGATAGTAACTAGGCTGGATGTAGAAGGGCAGGAGAGCATCTGTATGAAGTCAGAGTTTGGAGAGGAGACTAAGCACAGCAGAATCCCTCTGTGCTCACAGTCACCCTAGACCCCTTGCCACTTCTGTGTAGACCATCTCTGCCTACTGTCCACCACCACCTCAGAACCGCACTCTTCACGTGAATGACAACAGCACGGGAATGTGAAGGGTAAAACAGCTCTTTGAAACCCCTCAAGGAGGGGAAGGGGAGCAGGAAGGAGAAGTGAGACTCCAGCTGCCTCTCATCATCTGTCTGTCACTTTAGGCAGGAATTTGTAGTGACAGATGATGGGGTCTGTCCCCAGGTCCTGGAATCTGGGAAGGATCTGAAAATGCCCATTGAGGAGACAGCTCCCTTGGGGGTAGCAGAGAATCACTGAGATCCCACCCCAAAAGAGTCGGACTCGACTTAGTGACTAAACAACAAACACTTGAACAGGGGGTTCATCCAGGGGAGTGGACTGTGAAGGGGTCACGGAGCTCTGCCCAGAGACTGTGGGGACAGTCAGAAGCTTAAGCAGGAGCCTCCGCCCTCCCCTGAGGTGTGAGGGACGATCATCTACTGGAAGTGCAGGTCTGAGCTCGAATTGGACCCTGGCCTCCAAGTTAAATGCCTTAGAGATACATCCAAAAATCAATATTTCAAATTTTAGTTGATGGTAGTAGCACTTAAAATGGGGGCAGAGATCCTTTGTGTGTTAACTTTATTACAGTTTAATGTTACTGCCTCTGAATCAGGTATTATTAAAGCATGTTGACCTTCCCTTCTGCAGAGCAGTTCTTCATGAACTTGAAAACATAATCCCCTTCTCCATCTAGCTTAATCTCTTCCTAAATACATTCCTTCTACTTTTTTTCTTCCATGGCTCTTTTTTTTTTTAATTCATCTTAGTGTTTTAGAAAAATTTTAATCAAAAATTTAACTAAAAAAAATTTAACTAAAACTAATTGAGGTGAAATTAATCACTTAATGTGAAATTAGCCATCTCAAGTGAACCATTCAGTTGCATCTAGTACAGTCACAATGTTGTACTATGATCACCTCTATTGTGTTCCAAAACACTTTACACTCCCTCCTGCTCCGCCTCCCACAAATAAACCCCTTGCCCATTAAGCAGTTGCTCCTCATTCTCTCTCCATGGATTTGCCTGTTTTGGACATTTTACAGGAAGAATCCTACAATACATGACCTTTTGTTTCTAGCCTCTCTCATTTATGTTTCCAGTCTACAAAAGTATCACTTCTTGGTCTGTTTTTAGGGCTGCATAATATGCCACTGGAGAGGGAAATGGCAACCCACTCCGGTATTCTTGCCCGTGGAGAATCCCATGGACAGAGGAGCCTGGTAGGCTGCTGTTCATAAGGTCACAAAGAATCGGACACGACTGAGTGACTTAGCACAATATGCCACTGCAGAGCCAGACCAAGGCTCTGTCTTTATGTCTCCTTCTGTGAAGCACTTTGGCTGCATACATTTCTAGATTAGCTAAAGGCTACTGCTGCCTTTTCTGCTTAATTCGAAACTGCTGTTACAGGTTACTAAGTAATTTTTTAAAGCCACCTCATCTTTATGTAACTCAGACCCTAGAGAAAAACACTGTCTTCATGCGTTTTAAAAAGGCAAGCTTCTGTTGATGAAATGGAAAACCGTCTAAGAGTTTACCTGCTTTTGTATTTTTCAAGCGAAGTAAATACACTATCAGTATCTCTGAAAACTTTGCTGTTTAGAATTTATTTTACTCTGAATCTTTGGGAACATCTGTGCTCTTTGGTGTCTGATTTCTGAGGCTCAGGGGTCTGAGTAAAGGGGGCGGGACTCACCATGTTCCACATTCGGCTCTGGCAGCTTGCTGTGCCCGCAGGCGGCTCAGATCCCAGGTGGTGAAGCCTCCCCAGGTGGTCACAGATCTCTGAGTGTCCTCTGAAGTTCCACTAGTAAGTTAGCAAAATGTACCATTTCCTTTGTACTATTCTTGAAGGTGGGGGTCTGAGAAAGAATTCATTCTCTTGGTTTGAAAAAGTAGAAGGATTGAGTTCCTATGGTATTTTTAAGAGCATTATGATTATCTCTGGGTGGTTGGACAAGGAGACATTCTCTCCCCCCTGCTATATATATATATATACACATATATATACACACACACCTTGCACATATTTCTTTACAATGAAAAAAAAACTTTTTATTTTAAAAAAGCTATTGTGTCAGGAGGGATCTAGTAAAAGGAACTTAGTAACACAGAGACAGGCCATTGGCTATAGCAGTGATCCTGAAACCTGACTGCACCAGACTTACCTGAGGGCATGTTAAACCGAATCCCAGGCCTCACCCCAGAGCTGCTGATTCTTTAGATCTGAGGTGGAGCTCAGGAATATGCATCTCTGGTGTGCTCCCAGGTGCTGCTGGGGCTGCAGGCTTTGGCACCCCACTTGCAACCTCTGCTCCATGACTGTTATGTGGAGACTGCCCTTTGACAGTGGCTGTTTTCTCCCCTAGCCTGGCTTACTCCAAAGGTCTCTGGGAAGCTTCCACAGAAGAGGGGTCTTGGAGACCAGGAGACAGGTGCTGGGGCCCCAATGAGCTGTTTTTGACACCTTTTGTCTCTTTAAGTTCCCATTTCACCTTGCACTCCCACTCACCCTAAAAATCTTTTTTTCTAGAGATGTTGGAAAGATTACTATGTGGTCCACTGAGTTTCTCTTGGGTTGTCCCCTTGTTTTGTCCACGGACACCATGACATGGCTCTTTACCCACCCTGACCCTTCTCGGGGAGGCCTGACCTCCCCCTATCTTGCTCTGCCCCTGATTTGATAACTGTGGTCCTGTCTCTGCCCCAGTGACAACCTGGCCTGGATCAGAGAACATGCAGAGACCCCAGATAGTACGGGCAGCAGGCTGAGGGAAAAGCCTAAGGCTTCTTCCACAAGGGAGACTAGAGTGAAAGCCCACAAGACACCAGCAACTGGGGAAGAAAAATCAAGGGTGGAGCACAAGAGCCTGACTCAGCAGACGGGTCAGAGGCAGGCAAGACAGAGACATCAAGAACAAAAGAGAATCGGAAATGGGATGATACAAAGGAAGAAGAAATGAACGAGCCTCTTCTGAGGTCCAGGTAAGTATTTGGGCGCTCTGAGCTAAAAAGAGGCTAGGCAGGCACTCCAGTGTCAGGAAGGCAATGAGGAGGTTCTCCAGGGAGAGTAAGGAGAAACCTGCATCCCAGCAGAGGATGAACCACTGAAGGCTTCATACTGGGAGGAGACCTGCACACCTCCTGTGTGGGAAAAACTGCTCTCACAGCTCTCAGAGTTCTCTCTCTCTCACCACCACCCAGTCCCCAAACTGGAAAAGGCTTCTAAATGTCACGAATGTGGGAAAAGCTTTAGTCGAAGTTCTTATCTTGTTCGACACCAAAGAATCGGAGAGAAACCTCCCAAGTGCAGTGAGTGTGGGAAAGGCTTCAGCGAGCACTCCAGTCTCACCGCCCACTTGAGAACTCACACAGGGGAGAGACCCTACCAGTGTGGGGAATGTGGGAAAAGCTCCAACCAGAGCTGAAGCCTCACTGTTCCCCAGAGGACCCACACAGGGGAGAAGCCATATTAGTGTGCGGTCTGTGGGAAAAGATTCAACAACAGCTTCCAGTTCAGCACTTATGGTGAGTCCACACTGAGGAGAGCCCCACAGTTGCGGGCAGTGTGAGAAAAACTTCAACAACGGCTCCCAGTTGAGAGCCCACCAGAACCCCACACGAGGGAAAAACCTCACCAGTGCTCTCAGAGTGAGAAAAGCTTCACTAAGAGTCCTGCTCTGAATGGTCTAGTGGTTTTCCCCACTTTCCCCACTTTCTTCAATTTAAGTCTGAATTTGGCAATAAGGAGTTCATGATCTGAGCTACAGTCAGCTCCTGGTCTTGTTTGTGCTGACTGTATAGAGCTTCTCCATCTTTGGCTGCAAAGAATATAATCAATCTGATTTTGGTGTTGACCATCTGGTGATGTCCATGTGTAGAGTCTTCTCTTGTGTTGGAAGAGGGTGTTTGTGATGACCAGTGCGTTCTCTTGGCAGAACTCTATTAGCCTTTGCCCTGCTTCATTCTGTACTCCAAGGCCAAATTTGCCTGTTACTCCACGTGTTACTTGACTTCCTACTTTTGCATTCCAGTCCCCTATAATGAAAAGGATATCTTTTCGGGGTGTTAGTTCTAGAAGGTCTTATAGGTCTTCATCAAACCATTCAACTTCAGCTTCTTCAGCATTACTGGTTGGGGCATAGACTTGGATTACCGTGATATTGAATGGTTTGCCTTGGAAACAAACAGAGATCTTTCTGTTGTTTTTGAGATTGCATCCAAATACTGCATTTTGGACTCTTTTGTTGACTATGATGGCTATTCCATTTCTTCTAAGGGATTCTTGCCCACAGTAGTAGATATAATGGTCATCTGAGTTAAATTCACCCAATCCAGTCCATCTTAGTTCGCTGATTCCTAGAATGTTGATGTTCACTCTTGCCATCTCCTGTTTGACCACTTCCAATTTGCCTTGATTCATGAACCTAACATTCCAGGTTCCCATGCAATATTGCTCTTTATAGCATTGGACCTTGCCTTTATCACCAGTCCCATCCACAACTGGGTGTTGTTTTTGCTTTGGCTCCATCCCTTCATTCTTTCTGGAGTTATTTCTCCATGATCTCCAGTAGTATATTGGGCATCTACCGACCAGGAGAGTTCATCTTTCAGTGTCCTATCTTTTTGTCTTTTCATACTGTTCATGGGGTTCTCAAGGCAAGAATACTGAAGTGGTTTGCCATTCCCTTCTCCAGTGGACCACATTCTGTCAGACCTCTCCACCATGACTCAGCTGTCTTGGGTGGCCCCACATGGCACGGCTTAGTTTCATTGAGTTAGACAAGGCTGTGGTCCATGTGATCAGATGGCTAGTTGTCTGTGATTGTGGTTTCAGTCTGTCTGCCCTCTGATGCCCTCTCTCAGCGCCTACTGTCTTACTTGGGTTTCTCTTACATTGGACGTGGGGTACCTCCTCTCGGTTGCCACCCCTGACCTTGGACGTGGGATAGCTCCTCTCGGCCGCTCCTGTGCTGTCTCAGCCTTATGACTATACAGTGGAAGTGAGAAATAGATTTAAGGGACTAGATCTGATAGATGGAGTGCCTGATGAACTATGGACGGAGGTTCGTGACATTGTACAGGAGACAGGAATCAAGACCATCCCCAAGAAAAAGAAATGCAAAAAAAGCAAAATGGCTGTCTGAGGAGGCCTTACACTCCCACTCCTGGGTGTGCGGTGATCAGGGAAACTGGGATGCAGCTGCTGGACTCCTGGAATTCTTCGAGTGCCTCCACCCTCCAAACTGCCTTACCATCTAGTCTGCTGGGCAGGAGAAGGGACGCAGAGCACTAGAGCACCCAGCCCTAGCCTGTCAGTGTTTTAGGGGTGTCTGGAGCAGGCAGTAAGAACTGGAGAATATCTTCATTCATTCATTCATTCAGAAAATATCTGATTGCCTATAAAGTACCAGGTATTACACAGAAGCCAAATAGAAGGCAGTGAATGAGGCACACTGTATTTTCCTTCCAGAACCAGCCTCACTGGGCCCCTCAGAAATAGAGTACATCAGGCAGCACCACCCAGCCCGCAAGCCCTAGGATCTGAGTCCCAGCTCTGCAGGGCCACTCTTCCAAGCTTCCAAGTTCTGATGAACCCAACCTTTCTCCTGTAATCCCACTACTCCTTGTGTGGTCACAGCTTCTTATGGTTACCCCCTCTGTTACCTTAGTGTCTACATCCCACTGACAAGTCAGCCTGATCACTGCACCAACCACTTGAGAATCAATTTGAAGTAGGCTGTACAAAAGGCAACATCCCAGGTCTACCCCTTTCCTCTGATGTGTAACTTATACTCCTGGTTTGCGTCAGCCCTTCAGATACCAATTAAAAAGCCCAGTTTTCCCCTGTACATTTAATACTGGGGCTCTCCATATAGGGTCTATACCTCCCTTCCTCACTGAAACATTTTAACTAATTGATACAGTTTTTCAGTTGACAGTGTTCCTTTTATCCCAAGGACTGAGAACCACTTCCTACAGACAAGACTGAATAAGTATTCTCACAACCCAGAGTACACCGAAGTCTACATACCTTGCCTTTTCACACATCTGCTCTGGTTCCTCAGCCTAAAATGGCAGATGGGGTCACAGCCAAAGCCAGAAAACCAACCTTTCAGGCCTCCTACCAGACTTCTCTTGTCACCTCCTTTCTGCCTCTCCTGTGGGGGACTGCCTTACTGGTCAGTTTGGGAACAGCCAGGACTTCTCGGGTCCTGGGCCAGACTGTGCCCATGTCGTTGCTGACATAACAGGCAAATCCTTGCTTTCATCATCATCAGCTCCAGCTTCCGTGCAGTCCTGTTGCTCATCCTCAGCTTGGCTTCTGGGTGGAGAGCAAGAAAAGGACAGAGGGGCTTCACGGGTGCAGGTCACAGGATGCTAGCCTTTAACCTGGCTACTCCCTGTGGTATGGAAGTTGCCCTCAAGGACTCTGAGCTTCTGCCACCCTGTTCTGCCATCTGGAGGAAGCTGTGCTCCTGAAACCGCTTGAGCATTCCCTGTGCAGTTGGCCATTCCAGTGGCACTTCTGGAGTTTTCCATAAATTGGGGATTTACTGAGATTTGCAAATAAAGTCTGGGTTTCCTAGTAGCCCCAAAGCACACCTGCTATCATGGGTTAAGTGACTTGCATAGTGACTAAAGTGAAAGAGCTAGATTTTGAACTGGAGTCAAATCAATTTCAAAACCTTTAATTTTTCACTCTCTCAACATTCTGGCTACCAATTTCTGTGAAACCTTGAAACACAGACCTTATATTACATGTTCAATCCACCAGGGCAGGCTTTTTGTGGCAGGGGCCCATAGGCCCAGCCTCCTTGGGAGGAGGAAGGCACAGCTGAGGTTTCATGTCACACCCATTATGACCAACTACCTCCCAAGGATGCTGTCATCCCTGGTGCTAAATTAAGAGCTAGTTAATCACACAGTGTAGATTAGACATGATCCTAAGAACTTTTACAGCCCAAAGTGAGAAAAAGCAGAAAGAGATCAAATAAAAAGAAACAAAAGGAGACATCAGAGATCTCACTTTTTGCAGAGGATGGTCAAGGGGTACCCCTTCCATGGAGGCATGGTATGTGTGACTGGGCAGAACAGAAGAGTAAGAATCCCAGTACCCTGCCTGACAGTGGCAGGGTCTTGTTAGTCTGGCCAGCTAGGCCTCTTCAATAAAAACTCCATCTCTACTTCACTTTGCTAAGTTTGGGTGAGAAGGCACAGATTTTTTTTCCCCACTCAAGTCAGTGTTACCTAATGGAAATGCTTTGACTATTAGGTGGATCCAGTGTCCAGTCCCAGCTCAAGTTCATAGTAACCGACCTTAGGGAAAATATTCAACTTCTGTAACCTACTTTTTGTCATGTGAGCATAACTACGCTGACCTTGCAGCATAGAGAAAAAGATTAGAAATGCTGTTTGTAAAGCATCTGGCCCAGTGCTTTGGCATGTACAAGATGTAGAGTAAATGGTTTGAGGTGACAGTAACAAAAGCTCCACCTTAAAGGAACTTCTTTGTAGCATATCCCACTACTTGATATATATTTACTGGTTTAATGTCTATCATCTGTATAAGAATGTAAGGTTCTTGGAGAACGGGTGATTTGTTCATTGCTGAATCACAGCACCAGATAAATATTTTGTAAAGGAATAAAAGGGCAAAACAAGACAAGGAAGTCTGGGTCTTTACACCTGATTAACTGGGTGTCCAGTACTTAAGCATTATAAAGACTATGAAAGGAGGCAAAGACTGGTCTCTGGCTGAAATGTCCCTGAGCTCTCTCTTTCTCCCCTTGGTGTCCACTCCATGGCTCCAGGGTGGGATTTCCGCGCTTCACCACCATTGACATTTGGGATTAGACAGGCCTTTGTTGTCTGTGTTGGCGAGTGGCCTACACATCATAGGATGTCTAGCTGCACCCTTGGCCTCCGCCTACTAGCTATCAGGAGCACCCACCAGTCCTGCCAATGATTGCAGATTCTGCCAAATATCTTTGAGGGGCAACATGGCCCAGGGTTAAGAACTCCTGGTCTAGGGGCATTATCATTAGGCCAGGCTGGTACAAGGGTCTCCTCCCATCTGTCACCTGGTCTTCCTACAGAGCGAGCAGATTCTTTCTACAAATCTAATCCAACTGAATAAACCGCTCTGCTCAAAAGCCTTCAAGACTCCTTAAAGCCACTGAAATAAGCCAAGACTACCTAACTTGCAGGGCTCCCCCTTGCATTTAAGACCTAATCTACACCTCCAGCCTCACTACCCACTCTCCTATACACAGCCTACAATCCAGCACAAGTGAGTTGCTCCCACATCTTGGAACAGGCTGTTTTCAGCCTTAGTGCCTTTGCCCCCCACCCAAACTTCAGAAGACATGATTTCATTCTTTCCCAAACAACTGAACACTGTGGGCTGCTAGTCTCCATTCCACCCATAAGGTACCTGATGTCTTCAGTTCAGTTCAGTTGCTCAGTCATGTCTAACTCTTTGCAGCCCCATGGACTGCAGCACACCAGCCTTCTCTGTCCATCACCAACTCCCAGAGCTTGCTCAAACTCATGTCCATTGAGTCGGTGATGCCATCCAACCATCTCATCCTCTGTCATCCCCTTCTCCTCCTGCCTTCAATCTTCCCCAGCACCAGGGTCTTTTCAAATGAGTCAGTTCTTCACATCAGGTGGCCAAAGTATTGGAGTTTCAGCTTCAACATCAGTCCTTCCAATGAATATTCAGGACTGATTTCCTTTAGGATGGACTGGTTGGATCTCCTTGAAGTTCAAGAGACTCTCAAGAGTCTTCTTCAATACCACACTTCAAAAGCATCAATTCTGAGGCACTCAGCTTTCTTTATAGTCCAACTCTCACATCTGTACATGACTACTGGAAAAACCATAGCTTTGACTAGAAGGACCTTTGTTGGCAAAGTAATGTCTCTGCTTTTTAATATGCTGTCTAGGTTGGTCATAGCTTTTCTTCCAAGGAGCAAGCATCTTTTAATTTCATGGATGCAGTCACCATCTGCAGTGATTTTGGAGCCCAAGAAAATAAAGTCTGTCACTGTTTCTATTGTTTCCCCATCTATTTACCACGAAGTGATGGGACCAGATACCATGATCTTTCTGAATGTTGAGTTTTAAGCCAACTTTTTCACTCTCCTCTTTCACTTTCATCAAGAGGCTCTTTAGTTCTTCACTTTCTTCCATAAGGGTGGTGTTATCTGGATATCTGAAGTTATTGATATTTCTCCCAGCAATCTTGATTCCAGCTTGTGCTTCATCCAGCCTAGCGTTTCTCATGATGTACTCTGTGTACTGTGTACTCTTTATACACGTACACAGTAGCATTTGAACTGTGGTGCTGGAGAAGACGTGAAGAGTCCCTTGGATGGCAAGGAGATCAAACCAGTCAATCATAAAAGAAATCAACCCTGAATATTTATTGGAAGGACTGATGATAAAGCTGAAGCCCCAGTATTTGGCCACAGGACTTGAAGAACCAACTCATTGGAAAAAACTGATACTAGGAAAGATTGAGGGGAGGAGGAGAAAGGGGTGGCAGAGGATGAGATGGTTGTATCCCATCACCAAATCAATGGACAGGTTTGAGCAAACTCCACGAGATAGTGAAGGACAGGGAAGCCTGGCGTTCTGTAGTCTGTGGGGCCACAAAGAGTGGGAACCCACTTAGCAACTGAACAATAACAACACAGTAACTTATCCTGACACCAATCCTATGAAGCCAGTTCTGTGATCATCCTCTAGATGAGAAAATTGCAACAGTGTTTAAGTGACTGTGTAATCACAGAAGTAGGACTAGAACTCGCTTCTAACCCAATGCTTTTTCCCCTATGTTTTAATTTTTTCATATACCAAAAGTACTGCAAAACATTCTCACTTAAAAAAAATGAATTCTCTCATCTCTTATCTCCAAAATTACACTTCCTCTCCAGAGGAAATAACTGTTTAGTGTGTGTATCTTGCTGGGCCATAATCTGCAATTTTCCCTGCTTAGTATATCTTCAAGCTTTTCTGCTTCAATATATCAACCTCATTTTTTTTTAAACTCCTGTCTTTGTCATTCCCCATTATGAGTTTGCTCTTAAATCATTTTCCTTTTGATGAACATTCGGATACTTTCCTAATTTTGAAATGTGTGTGTGATTCTGGATTGGGATATTCTGGATATATTTTGAAGAGGGAGCTGATGGGTTGGGATGACAGTGTGAGGAAAAGAATAGTGGCAGCTTCTCCCTGCCTTTATTCTGACCCCACTTCATCTATCTATCAGTTATAAACAACCTGGTTGTACAGTGAGAGTAGCTCTCCATCAGCATATAAATGGAGAGAACTGGGATGTGGAATAGACTGATAAATCTCCTCAGGGTAAATATTCCATCTTTTGATTAAGTATAACTCATCTTTGATAGAGCAGTATTCTCCAAGCACTCAAACATGCACTATCTGTTTTGATCCTTACATTGTTCCTGCCATCTACTATATTCATTTTTCAGATGATGAAAAAGAGTGCCAGAGAGGGTTAATAAAACATAAACCTGAGACATCATGATGTGGAAGCAAGCAAGGAAATGCTCAAGGAATATGGGGACAAGTCAAAAAAACAAAAGTCAGCTTGAATGGAATCCCAGTGGTTAAACAGGGGAGAACAATATAATGATATTAACAAGTTATAAACCATAGAATAAAACAGGAAACATTGATTCTGTAAGATACACATAAATAAAAGAATTAACTGAGTTTAACTAGTATCAGGATATTTAAGTAGTTTCAAAGTGGGTGTGTGCATGCTAAGTCGCTTCAGTCATTTCCAACTCTTTGTGTCCCCATGGACAGTAGTTCTGCAGGCTCCTCTGTCCATGGGTTTCTCCAGGCAAGAATACTGGAGTGGGTTTTCATGCCTTCCTCCAGGGTATCTTCCCAACCCAAGGATTGAACCCACATCTCTTAGGTCTCCTGCATTGATAGGTGGGTTCTTTACCACTAGTGCCACCTGGGAAGCCTCCGTTTCAAAGTACTTCCCCATAAAATACTTAATTACAAAGTAGGAAATAATGGAACAGTCTAGCAGACACCACCCTCATTTAGTGATCCAAGTAACATCATTAGTAATGAGAGACATTGAAATTTACACCACTTATCTTAGCCTGCCTAGGCTGCCACAACTGACTACCACAGACTGAGTGACTTGAACAACAGGAATTAATTTTCTCACAATTATGGACCCTGGAAACCCAAGGTTAAGGTTCTGGAAGAATTGTTCCTGGTGAGGGCTTGCACCTGGGTTACAGAAGCTTGCTTTGTCCACACTTGGCCTTTTCTTTGAGTGTGTGTGGAGAAAGACCTTCCTCTCCTTCCTCTCTTTGTAAGGTCACCAATCCCATCAGACCGGGGGGCAGGGAGGCGGGCAAACCCTTATGATACCACTTAACCCTAATTACCTAAATTACTTAATTCTCTAAAATACAATACTACACGTGTAATTTTTATTACACATAATGAATATGTAAAAATAAAATGTGGACAGAAGTAACCATGAGCTAAGTCTGTACTAAGTCAACAACCTCTGAGCCTCGATGGCAGCCTCTGCTCTGTTATCTGTGGCCCACAGGAGGATATCTGGAAAATAAGTATAGAACCTAAGAAATAACACTAGCCATGGGTCAACAGCTTAGTGCTATGGAGAATAAGCTTGTACTGGGGTTAGTACTCCTCATGTTCCCCTGGCCAGAGAGAGAAGAAGAAAAAGCATGTAGAGATGAAGAGGTGGTAAATGATGAGGGCATTTTCCCTTCTTTCAGCTGACTTCTCTTCCCTTCCCCAGCAGCCTCCTCAGTGCCCCCTTCACCTCCTTGTTCCTCAGAGTGTAAATGAGAGGGTTCACCATGGGTGTGACCACAGAGTAGAAGAGGGAGATGAATTTGCCCTGGTCCTGCTTGTTGGTCTTGGCTGGAAGCAGATACCCATAGATAGCTGAGCCATAGAAGAGGAGCACCACCACCAAATGGGAGAGGCATGTGTTAAAGGCCTTCCTCCGCCCCTCAGCTGAGCGGATCTTCAGCACCGCCTGAGCTATGCAGCAGTAGGAGATCAGGATGACGCTCAGTGGGACAGCAGTGAAGAACATGCAGACGTTGTTGAGCACAGCCTCATTGAGACTCGTGTCAACACACGCCAGTTTGATCATGGCAGGCACCTCACACAGGAAGCTGTCCACCCTCCGGTGCCCACACAAAGGGAGCTGCAGAGTGAACGTTGACTGGATCACAGAGTTGCCTAAGCCACCCAACCAGGCAATGGCAGCCAGCAGCCAGCAGCGCCGAGGATTCATCATGGTGGTGTAGTGCAGGGGTCGGCACACCGCGACAAAGCGGTCAAACGCCATCACCACCAACAGGATGCACTCCGTGGCCCCTAGCCAGAGGAAAACATAGAGCTGGGTCACACAGCCACCATAGCTGATGGTCTTGTCTGCTCCCCACAAGTTGATCAGCATTTGGGGGACTGAGCTAGTGGTAAAGGCAAGGTCCACGGAGGAGAGGTTGCTGAGGAAGAAGTACATGGGTGTGTGGAGCCGGGCATCCAGGCTGGAAAGCAGGATGATGGCCGAGTTCCCAAACAAGGTCAGCAAGTAGGAGAAGAGGATGCCTACAAAAAAGATCATCTCCAGCTGGGGGTAGTCAGACACACCCATCAGAATGAAGCCCTCCCAGGAGCTGCTGTTGGCCCTTTCCATCTCTGGTTGCCTTCAGTCACTTGGGGAATCTGTCCAGGGAAAACCAGGAGTAAAGCGAGTGAAGAGGAAGCTGCTGGATTAGGTGGATCTGCATCGGTGTGGTTCTGATGTCATTGAGCTTCATAGTTAAGTACCAGTTTAAACTTTATGATTGCAAGTGTTCAGGCAATCCTCAAACACTGCCAGTCCCACAATGAATGGAAACTTTATTCCATGTGAATATCAAACGTGAGTTATTACAGGAATGAAGTGCCTTATAAAGAACAAAAAGATTGGATCTTAAGTTCAACACAGTAATGACAACAGGATAGAAGGAGTTGACCATTGGAGCTAAATGTGGAAATTCTCAAAATACAGATTTACCCAGCCAAAGTTTTGATGTACTCAGGGAAAGGTCACACAGACTGGCTGTATTTGGAAAAGCTCCCCAGAAGTTTCTAATAATTTTTTTCCTGTCTTTTCTATATCCAGCCCCCAAGTGAAAACTCCTGTTCTAGAAAGATGAAGTTTAAGGGAGGAGGTGATAAGTTTATAAAATCATGCAAAGAATGGGCAGCATGAATATAAACTTACTCACCAAATACAGAAGATACAAATATGTGAGTTTAAAAGAGGTAAATGTTGGACAAAACTTCACTTGAGCCCAAGCATATGCAGGTGGAACAGGCTAAAGATAGAAACAAGGTTTACTCCAAAGGCAGTTAAATCAGTTATCAGGTGTCCATAATTAGTAAAGGATGATAGAATATTTCAGAGGCGATTCCTAAAAGTTTGAGGTATATGACTGTTAGGGGAATCACACTGATTGAAACCGCCCACCCTAGCCAGACACCATAGTAACCATTTGCATGAGTTTTGTGACAGGAGGTCCTGGTAAGGAACATGGAACTAATAAGCTTCCACCAACCGGAAGAGTTCGGGAAAGGTCAAAAGGAGATACCACATGTCCAACCACCTCCCAGAATCCTTCTCTCTGGCTCCATCTTGGCTGAACAAGGTGTGCACCACCAGGAAGGACTCTGAGTCAGAATGATTGGCTAAAGACAACCAGAAACTAATCCCATCACCATAAAACCTGAGACTGCAAGCCATGTGACAGAGCAGTTCTCCTGAGTTCCCGTACCTCTTGCTTTCTGCCCGGGCGCCCTTTCCCAATAAAATCTCTTGCTCTGTCAGCACATGTGTCTTCTCAGACAATTCATTTCCGAGTGTTAGACAAGAGCCCAGTTTCGGGCCCTGGAAGGGGTCCTCCTTCCTGCAACATGACCACGGTACACATCTTAAACCATGGAGTAGTTCTTAATATCTCATAAATAAAAATTACCTCTTGTTAATAATGGGCCAGTTACCATCTCCTTTCATTGGGCAAGACCTAGGCTTTTCTGAAAATCATGAACCAAAGCCCTTCCCCATTCTTTGACTAATAAATAAAAGGATCTGAGAAGAAAACAAAAACAGTATTGGGTCAGCTGTCCTCATCCAGACACTGAAGACTGGCAGTAAATGCTCTGCCTCTTCCTCTGGACCGTAACATGTCCACGAACCTTGGCTCCCACACCCGGAGAGCAGCTTTATGGGAGATGTTCCTCAAGCAATGTGTGCAAGTGTGCTCATCTGGTCCTGGTGCTCCAGACAGGGGTCACTTGGCCACACCTCTTGGCCAAAGACCTTGAGAACTGTCCTTTCCATCAGTAAGTAGCAGAAACACTGGAGATCCTGATGCTAGATTCCACCCAGAAGTGAGGCAGGAAATCTCTTTTAATTGTCTGTTTCTTTAGATCAGCAATGTAGTCCTTCTACTGAGTCAGGGATGATATAGATTTCAGAACACTTTTCAACCCCCCTTCCTTTCTCTACCTAATGCCTTAAGAAGAGGTGACTGCCTATTCTATTCATTTAGGTCTTAAGGGAGCTGAGTTACCAATCTGTTAGCTCATATTTCTGTTCTTCCTAGCACCCATCTCCCTACTTCCTCCTAGAAGTTTCTGTCCCCTTGTGTCCCTTGAGGAGAAAGACACACAGACAGACATGGCCCGTCTTCTTCCATAAGTTGTCTGGTCTCTGGGTGGCTGATGCTTTGTGCTGCTCAGTGATCCCAAAATTTATTTTGGTCCCCCCTCTGTGCATAACAAGGAATAAACCAGTCAGCACGGGAAAAGGAAAGGGCACGCCTGGAGTGGGAGGTTGCTGACCCCTGCCACTCAGCAAATGCAGGAGGGAACACCATATCAGCGGGATTCTTGGCCTGATCTGCACAAACTCCCCAAGCAAACAGGACTGTAATAACTTCAAGTTTGAATTCAGCAACTTGACGCTCTTCAGGATGTTTTCCTCCCTTAAAGGGTCTCTCAACTTGTAATTCAGAGTTCTTGTTCTCAATTACAATAGTTCTCTTGTAATCTGGAATGTTAAATTGATCTGGCACTATTTGCATTTTAAGAGGAGCTTAGAGAGGACAACACCGAACTCAGAGCCTGTGCTATTTATGGTGTAATTTAGGAGCACCTAGATGGAATTTGTTTGGGTACAGAAGGATTTTAAGGAATCGCTCATGTGTGCATAGATGGTTCCCATCTTGGCCTGTCTGTAAATTTGTTTTGAACTTTCAAGATATTGAGAAAAGCAACCAAGACTTGCTTCTTAGTTAATCCGGGATGCTATAGTTGCCTACCTTCACCCAGTTTTCTGCCCATTCTTCCTCTAAATCTCACCACAATTCTCAGTTGGCCACTTGCAGATTAGCCTCAACAAATATGGAATTTGGAGTTGGCTTTCTCCTATTACGGAAACTGCTCCTGAGCTGTTGGCACTCCCCATATGTGGGTACAAGTTCTCAGAATTCAAGCCTTCCTTTAACATCAGCTTCAGCAATAAACAGAAAGGGAATCATAAAAAATAAAAACAAATAAGGAAACCTAATCCTGAATTCCTTATCCTTGCAGAGAAGTTTTTATATATGATTTATTTTAAAATATTTATTTGGAGACAGTAGACAGTGATACTCCTGAGAGCTCAGTTTGTGCCTGTCTTCAATCTAAGTTCTAAGTTCATGTTTTCATGGTGACCTGGTCAAGACTGGAGATAAGGTTTTCAATGTAGGATAACATTGTGGCAGTATGGCACGCAAGGGCCACACAGCAGAATAAACTTTGTCTAGAAGGATGAAGTCTAAGGTGGATTTGAAGTGTTTGATGCAAACAGGAATTCCAGCCCCCAAATCTCAGAATTCAAGAATTAGAAAAGAGGAGTTTGAATCCTAAAGTAGGTAAATATAGGATCAATAAAAGAAAAAATGGTATAGTTCATAGTAAAACGATGGAAACTATTACTCTTTAGAGGCATCACAGTATATATTAAAATTTAAGGAACATAAAGGGAGATGAAGGGAATCAATGATGTCTAGAGGGGACTCTACATCTGATGTTTGCATCAGGGAATACAACCAAGCTCCCTTAAATCGATTTCTGATACTACTGTTGGAAAAGGAATGCTGGATGCAGGGTGGCTCAGAGGGCAATTCTAATGAGCGTAGGATCTTAAAAAATTAAAAGAGGGTTAAATGGCAGTACATCAAATGTGTATGAAAACTCCCCACCACAAACTCAGACTGGAGAAAGCTGGATAAGCATGGTGTTCCAGGAATAGCTCTCCAGGGTACAATCCTCTGCAAACTGAGGGCAGTTTGCAGCAGGTTTTCAAAAGGAAAACCACAGAGAGGAGTGCTTGATGTGAGGGCCAGGAAGTAAGCCTTCTGCCCTGTCTCGCATAGGCAGTTCCTTATTGGAGGGGCTTACCTGATTTGCCTGACATTTTGAAAAGGAAGTGGATGGAGCATGTGCAGATTTTTAGGGAAGAGAAAGCAAGAGAAAATAAGTATTATAGAAAATGTCCAAGACATTAACTTGTTTAAGAAGAAGTGATTAAAGAGAGGTGGTTTTTTTTTTTTTTCCCTACCAGTTAATGTCTTTGCTATACGGTGGGATTTCAAAGACACCTGCTTGTCCAGCAGGTGCTCTCCTTATCTATGAAAAGCAAAAACAGGCTTAAATTAAAAGCAAGAGAAATTGTGATTTGACATTCTGAGATTTTGGCATGAAAAAAATATTGGCAAATTCTTTGGCAAAAGAAAAAGGAATTAAAGATTTTGTTTAGAAATTTGTCTGAGTTTAGAGATTTGTCTGACCAGGGGCACTGGGCTATTCCAAAGTCTGCCATGACATTTTTCTGCTGGAGGATTCTGTTCCTAGGACACATATGTGCACACAAAAGTGTGTGTATTTGGGGGTGGTGTGATCAGGATAAGAATTTTCCAGTTTCTCTCCTAGACATCCTAGAAATGAATTTTATTCAATAAAAGTTCTTAATTTGTAGTTTTATAATTCCCCTGTGAAGTTTAAATATTTTCCTTTCCTATCTCTTTTCTTAGCTGGTATGTATCTGTGTGCCAGTCGTGTCTAACTTTTTTGTGATCCCATGGACTGTAGCCCGCCAGGCTCCTCAGTCCATGGAATTTTCCAGGCAAGAACATTGAAGAGGGTCGCCATTTCCCTCTCAAGGGGATCTTCCTGACCCAGGGATGGAACCCGCGTCTCAGGTATTGAACCCACAATGTCTCCAGCATTGGCAGGCAGATTCTTTACCACTATGCCACCAAGGAAGCTCTCTTAGCTGATAGGGAAGGTCACAAATGTACTTGGGGCCCCCATACCATGTCCTCCAAACTTTCTCCAGAAAGTAAGAATACAAAGTCAGCGCTTGTAAAAGGTCATTTCATCTGCTCCCTCTCCTCTCTCCGATTCTCCTGACTGTTCTTTCCTTTCCCATCTTCTTCTCCTCTTATACCCTGGATTCTCATTAGTAGAAATCTATGAATTTTCTACGAAAAACATACCTTTGGCTTCAAGAGCCCATGTGACTCTGTCACACTGTCACTGGTGCTTGCTGGATCAAGCAGGGGGGAGAGTGTGAAATTAGGAAGGAGGCTGTGCTGCGTGGCTGCTCTCCTACCCTGGAGGAGAGGGCTTTTAACCATGGGGTTGGCCCTGGCCCTCTGACGAGCGCTGGCTCTGACACCTGGAAGCCCAGCTCATTCTTGCTCATTCTGCAGAGCCCAGGGGGGGACCTCTGTCCCCCGCAGGCAATTAGCACAAAGCGCTTGCATGGCCAGGACGCAGGAACAAGGCAGTCCCTGAGGAACCGACTGGTTCTTTCACCTGAACTCCATCCCCAAACACAGATTACTAATTGAAAGAGCAGTGAGAATAACTGCATTCCTTAAATTATTACTAATTACTTAATTTTATTCTTTTCCAGGTACTTTCACAAGATCTAGCTTAGTTCTTACAACGCTTACTATGGCAGGTGGTCTTATCCTCACTTGGTAGACAAGTAAACCAAGCATAAAATGAGAATAAAATGACTCGTTTAGTGTTAAACAGTGTTTTCTCATTAGGAATAAACATGCCATTCTGTGCAGAAGCTAGTATTTTTTAAGTATGATTGATTTACAATATTATGTTAGTTTCAGGGGTACGACACGTTGTTGTTCCATCGATAAGTCATGTCCAACTCTTTGTGACCCCATGGACCATAGCAAGCCAGGCTCCTCTGTCCTCCATTACCTCCCAGGGTTTGCTCACATTCATGTCTGTTGAGTCAGTAATGCTATCTAACCATCTTATCTCATCCTCTGCCGCCCGCTTTTCCTCCTGCCCTCAATCATTCCCAGCATCAGAGTCCTTTCCAATGAGTCAGCTCTTGGCATCAGGTGGACAAAGTACTGGAGCTGCAGCTTCAGCAACAGTCCTCCCAATGAACACTCAGAGTTAATTTCCTTTAGGATTGACTGGTTTGATCTCCTTGCAGTCCAAGGGACTCTCACAGCATAGTGACACAATATTTTTTGTAGATTATGCTCCATTTAAAGTTATTACAAAATAATGGCTGTATTTCCCTGTGCTGTACAACATATGCTTATTGTTTATTTCACACATAGCCATTTGTTATCTCTTAATTCGTTACCTCTATCTTGCAGCTCCCCCTTCCTTCTCCCACTGGTAACCCCTAGTTTCTTCTCTATGTCTATGAGTCTATTTCTGTTTTGATATATTCATTCATTTTATTTTTTAGATCCAACATCTAAGTGATAACATAGAGTATTTGTCTTTTTCTGTCTGACATTTCACTAAACATAATACTCTTTAGATCATCCATGTTGTTGCAAGTGGAAGAATTCCATTTTATTTTATGACTGAGTTACATAGGCATTATAAAAATATACCATACCTTCATCCATTCATTTGTTGATGGACAGACAGTTAGCTTGTTTCTGTATCTTAGCTATTATAAAGAATGCTACTGTGAACATTGAAGTGCATACCTCTTTTCAAATTAATGCTTTCATTTTGTTTTGATATGTACCTGGGAGCAGAATTGCTGATCATATGATAGTTCTATTTTTAGTTTTTTTGAGGACCCTCCATACTGTTTTCCGTATTTGCTGCACCAATGTACATTTCTAACAACAGTGTACTAGGGGTCCCTTTTCTCCACACCCTCACCAACATTTGTTATTTGTAGACTTTTTTATGTTAATAATAGCCGTTCTGACAGGTATGCGGTGATTACCTTGTGCCTTGGATTAGCATTTCTCTGATGATTAGCAATGTTGAGCATTTTTTCATGTTTGTTGGCTATGTGTATGTCTACTTTAAAAAATGTCTGTTTGGGGCTTCCCTGGTGTTCCAGTGGTTCAAAATCCACCTGCCAATGCAGGGGACATGGGTTTGATCCCTAGTCCAAGAAGATCCCACATGCTGTGGGGCAACTAAGCCCAGGTACCAAAACTACTGAAGCCTGTGCTCTAGAGTCTGTGCTCTGCAACAGGAGAAGCCCATGCACCAACTAGAGAAAAACCACGTGCAACAACAAAATCCCAGTGCAGCCAAAAATAACAAATACATTTTTAAAAATTAAAAAGAATACGTCAGTGATAAAAATAGTCGTCCCTGAAAAAAAATGTCTATTCATGGATTCTGCCCATTTTTAAATTGGGTTGTTTGTTTTTTTTTAATTGAGTTGTTTGAGCTGTTTATATATGATGGATATAAACCCCTTACCGGTCATGTAATTTGCAATTATTTTCCCCAGTAGATTGTCTTTTCATTTTGTCAATGGTTTCCTTTGCTGCACAAAAACTTCTAAGTTTAATTAGGTCCTATTTATTTATTTTTGCTTTTTTTTTAACCTTTGTTTTAGGAGACAAATTAAAAAAAATATTGCTATGATTTATATAAAGAAGTACTCTGCTACACTCTTCTAGGAATTTTGTGGTTTGAGGTTTTAAGTCCTTAATCTTTTTTGAGTTCATTTTTGTATATAGTGTGAGAAAATGTTCTAATTTCATTTTTTATACACGTAGCTGTCCAGTTTTCCCAGCACCACTTATTTAAGAAACAGTCTTTTTTCCATTGTATAGTTTCCCCTTCTTTGTCATATATTAATTGACCATAAATGCATGGATTTCTTTCTGAGCGATTTTGTTCCATTGATCTATGTGTCTGTTTTTGTGCCAGAACTATGCTGTTTTCATTACTGTAGCTTTTTAGTATAGTCTGAACTCAAGGAGTGTGATACCTCCAGCTTTGTTCTTTTATCTCAAGATTGCTTTAGTAATTCAGGGTCTTTGTGGTTCCATATAAATCTCAGGATTATTTGTTCCAGTTCTATGAAAAATATCATGGGTATTTTGATAGGGATTGCATTAAATCTGCAGATTGCTTTGGGTAGTACAGACATTTTAACAATATTGTTTCTTCCAATCCATGAACACAAGATATCTTTCTATTTCTTTGTAGCATCTTCATTTTCCTTCATCTATATTTTATAGTTCTAAGAGTATACATCTTTCCAAGTAACCTCCTTGGTTAAGTTTATTACTAGATCTTTTATTCTTTTTGATGAGGAAGTTAGTATTTTTAACTCATCATCAGGAAGTTGCTGGCTTTGAGTGTTCATTTGTGGGGGAAATAGAGTAAAAGGCATTGCCATTATCTCTGAACTTAAGAGGATCATACGTCTTAGCCTTAGACATTCACCCCATTCTGTATGAAGAGGCATAACCTACAAATGATGCTAAATAAACACTTAAAGACTAACTGGCAACCTGATTAGGCCATTAAATGTCATTGAAGATAAATTACCCCCAAAACTGCTGACTTAGAAACCATGTCATTCAACTGAGGGTAGACAGTGTCCCAGGTGCTGCTGGGGTGTGGAGGCAAGCCAGATGGGCATGGTCCCTGCCCAGTGTGGCTCCGGGCCCTGTGGGCCTGTCTCCAGCACGACTACGGTAACCACAGCACTGCAGGTTTGCTGGGTGCCGGATGCTCTGCTCAGTAGTCTACACTACCATGATGACCACACAACTTCCTGTTTTACAAGAGAGGAACTAAGGCTCAGAAGTAGTAGATAATTGTCCGGGGCACATGGACTTAAACTTTATCTCTATTTTGACTATAAAGTCCACACTCGAAAAACTGGAGAATCCAATGGCACCCCACTCCAGTATTCTTGCCTGGAAAATCCCATGGACGGAAGAGCCTGGTAGGCTGCAGTCCATGGGGTCGCTAAGAGTCAGACACGACTGAGCGACTTCACTTTCACTTTTCACTTTCATGCATTGGAGAAGGCAATGGCAACCCACTCCAGTGTTCTTACCTGGAGAATCCCAGGGACGAGGGAGCCTGGTGGGCTGCCATCTATGGGGTGACACAGAGTTGGACACGACTGAAGTGACTTAGCAGTAGCAGCAGCAAGAATAACTAGAGAATCTCAATGTCCATCAGTGGGGAATTCAGTAAATTATCTACCTCTGTGGAATACTGTATAAAATGTGATTACAGGTCTCTGTAAGACCTCTCTTTTGCTAATTCTTATTTTATTTTATTTACTTTTCCATTTTATCACCAATCCCACTCTCATTCCCCTTCACTCTCTCATAGGCACCTCCTCTGTCTCATGTGTTTGACAAGTAAGTGTTTTGGTAGGCATTGTTATCCTTGTAAAACATGTAATGTTGTTTTGTGTATGTGATGTTTTAAATTTGCTTGATGTTATTATGGTATACCTCCCATTCTGCTTCTTATCTTTTAACTCCTTTTCCCCACAATGTTATTACTTATGTTTCAAAAGATATATCCATGTTGTTATGTGGACATTTAGCTTAGTGAGTTTTCAAAAAAAAAATATTTATTTTTATTTATTTATTTGTTTGCCTGTGCCAGATCTTAGTTGCAGCATGTGGGCTCTAGTTCCCCTGACCAGGGATTAAACCTGGGCCTCCTGCATTGGGAACATAGAGTTTCCAGCCACTGGACCACCAGGGAAGTCCTTAGTTTAGGGTTTTTAATGCTTAGTATGCCTTTATTTGTCCATTCCATTAGGGATGAACGTATAGATTGCCTTAATTTCCTGCAACCACAGACAATGCTACAGTGAATGTTCATACACAGGTCCCTTTATGGACATGAGCCTCTATCACAGAGGCTCCATATATCCACAAAAACTGCCAAACTCTTCCAAAGGATGTAACAGCATACAACTCCCAAAGCTATAAATTAAGGGTCCTGATTCCCACAACCCCATTCTAACCAACACCTACTACAACCAAACCTTCTAATTTATGCTAATTTGATGGGTATAAAATGCCACCTCAGATTAGTCTGCATTTCTCTGAGTACTAGTGAGATTGACCATTTTTTTAATAAACATTTTGGCAAGTTTTATTTCTCCTTCTATAAACTGCCTTTTCACATCCTCTGCCCACTTTAATTTTAGTTCTTATATGTTTTTCTGATTTATTTGCAGTAGATCTTAGAATGGTCTAGATAAACTTTGCCAAGTAGATATATTGTAAATACTTCCCCCTGGGTTAGTCTATGCTGACCTCTGAAGAGAAATCCTTAATTTTGATATAATCTGATTAATAAATCATATGACATCACATCACATCAGATAGCCCCAACAACATAGGTGCTTTTTGTATTCAGTTCAGTTTAGTCATTCAATCATGTCTGACTCTGCGACCCCGTGGACTGCAGCACGCCGGGCTTCCCCGTCCATCACCAGCTCCTGGAGCCTACTAAAACTCATGTTCATTGAGTCAGTAATGCCATTCAACCGTCTCATCCTCTGTTGGCCCCTTCTCCTCCTGCCCTCAATCTTTCCCAGCATCAGGATCTTTTCAAATGCATCAGTTCTTCACATCAGGTGGCCAAAATATTGACATTTCAGCTTCAACGTCGGTCCTTCCAATGAATATTCAGGACTGATTTCCTTAGGATTGACCAGTTGGATCTCCTTGCAGTCCAGGGGGCTCTCAAGAGTCTTCTCCAACACCACAGTTCAAAAGCATCAATTCTTTGGTGCTCAGCTTTCTTTATAGTACAATTCTCACATCCATGCATGACTACTGGAAAAACCATAGCTTTGGCTAGATGGTCTTTGTTGGTAAAGTAATGTTTCTGCTTTTTAACATGCTTTCCAGGTTGGTCATAGCTTTTCTTCCAAGCAGCAAGCGTCTTTTAATTTCATGACTGCAGTCATCATCTGCAGTGATTTTGGAGCCCCCAAAAATAAAGTCTCTCACTGTTTCCATTGTTTTCCCATCTATTTGCCATGAAGTGACGGGACCAGATGCCATGATCTTAGTTTTCTGATAGTTGAGTTTTAAGCCAGCTTTTTCACTCTCCTCTTTCACTTTCATCAAGAGGCTCTTTAGTTCCTCTTCGCTTTCTGCCATAAGAGTGGTGTCCTCTGCTTATCTGAGGTTATTGATATTTCTCCCGGCAATCTCGATTCCAGATTGTGCTTCATCCAGTCCGGAATTTCTCATAATGTACTCTGCATATGGGCTTCCCTGGTGGCTCAGAGGTTAAAGCATCTGCCTGCAATGCAGGAGACCTGGGTTCGATTCCTGGATCGGGAAGATCCCCTGGAGAAGGAAATGGCAACCCACTCCAGTATTCTTGCCTGGAGAATTCCATGGATGGAGTAGCCTGATGGGCTACAGTCCACGGGGTCTCAAAGAGTCGGACACGAGTGAGTGACTTCACTTTCACTTTCACTCTGCATATAAGTTAAATAAGCAGGGTGACAACATACAGCCTTGATGTACTCCTTTCCCAATTTGGAACCAGTCTGTTGTTTCATGTCTGGTACTAACTGTTGCTTCTTGACCTGCATAGAGATTTCCCAGGAGGCAGGTAAAGTGGTCTGGGATTCCCATCTCTTGAAGAATTTTCCAGTTGTTGTGATCCACACAGTCAAAGGCTTTGGCACAGCCAATAAAGCAGAAGTAGATGTTTTTCTGGAACTCTCTTGCTGTTTTGATGATCCAA
The DNA here is from genome assembly GCF_019320065.1 of Cervus canadensis. Lineage (NCBI taxonomy): Eukaryota > Metazoa > Chordata > Mammalia > Artiodactyla > Cervidae > Cervus > Cervus canadensis. Next base: position 37,037,514 of record NC_057417.1, read on the forward strand.
CGGCTATTGGCAATTTGATCTCTGGTTCCTCTGCCTTTCTAAAACCAGCTTGAACATCTGGAAGTTCACGCACTGTTGAAGCCTGGCTTGGAGAATGTTGAGCATTACTTTGATAGCATGTGAAATGAGTGCAATTGTATGGTAGTTTGAACATTCTTTGGCATTGCCTTTCTTTGGGATTGGAATGAAAACTGACCTTTTCCAGTCCTGTGGCCACTGCTGAGTTTTCCAGATTTGCTGGCATATTGAGTGCAGCACTTTCACAGCATCATCTTTTGGGATTTGAAATAGCTCAGCTGGAATTCCATCACCTCCACTAGTTTTGTTTGCAGTGATGCATCCTAAGGCCCACTTGACTTCACATTCCAGGATGTCTGGCTCTAGGTGAGTGATCACACCATCGTAATTATCTGGGTCATGAAGATCTTTTCTGTATAGTTCTTCTGTGTATTCTTGCCACCTCTTCTTAACATATTCTGTTTCTGTTAGGTCCCTACCATTTCTGTCCTTTATTGAGCCCTTCTTTGCATGAAATGTTCCGTTGGTATCTCCAATCTTCTTGAAGAGATCTCTAGTCTTTTCCATTCTATTTATTTCCTCTATTTCTTTGCATTGATCGCTGAGGAAGGCTTTCTTATCTCTCCTTGCGATTCTTTGGAACTTTGCATTCAAATGGGTATATCTTTCCTTTTCTCCTTTGCCTTTAGCTTCTCTTCTTTTCTCAGCTATTTGTAAGGCCTCCTCCAACAGCCATTTTGATTTTTTGCATTTCTTTTTCTTGGGGATAGTCTTTATCACTGCCTCCTGTACAATGCCACAAATCTCAGTCCATAATTCTTCAGGCATTCTGTCTATCAGATCTAATCCCTTGAATCTATCTCTCACTTCCACTGTATATTCATAAGGGATTTGATTTAGGTCATACCTGAATGGTCTAGTGGTTTTCCCTACTTTCTTCAATTTCAGTCTGAATTTGGCAATAAGGAGTTCATGATCTGAGCCACAGTCAGTTCCTGGTCTTGTTTTTGCTGACTGTATAGAGCTTCTCCATCTTTGGCTGCAAAGAATATAATCAATCTGATTTCAGTGTTGACCATTTGGTGATGTCCATGTGTAGAGTGTTCTCTTGTGTTGTTGGAAGAGGGTGTTTGCTATGATCAGTGCATTCTCTTGACAAAACTCTGTTAACCTTTGACCTGCTTCATTTTGTATTCCATGGTCAAATTCGCCAGTTACTCCTGGTAACTCTTGACTTCCTACTTTTGCATTCCACTCCCCTATAATGAAGAGGATATCTTTTTTTGGGTGTTAGTTCTAGAAGGTCTTATAAGTCTTAATAGAACTGTTCAACTTCAGGTTCTTCAGCATTACTGGTGAGGGCATAGACTTGGATTACTGTGATATTGAATGGTTTGCCTTGGAAACAAACAGAGATCATTCTGTCGTTTTTGAGATTGCATCCAACTACTGCATTTTGGACTCTTCTGTTGACTATGACGGCTACTCCATTTCTTCTAAGGGATTCTCGCCCACAGTAGTAGATATAATGGTCATCCGAGTTAAATTCACTCAATCCAGTCCATTTTAATTCACTGATTCCTAGAATGTCGATATTCACTCCTGCCATCTCCTGTTTGACCACTTGCAATTTGCCTTAATTCATGGACCTAACATTCCAAGTTCCTATGCAATATTGCTCTTTATAGCATCAGACTTTAGTTCCATCACCCATCACATCCACAACTGGGTGTTCTTTTTGCTTTGGCTCCGTCTCTTCATTCTTTCTGGAGTTATTTCTCCACTCTTCTCCAAGTAGCATATTGGGCACCTACTGACCTGGGGAGTTCATCTTTCAGTGTCATTCTTTTTGCCTTTTCATACTGTTCATGGGGTTCTCAAGGGAAGAATACTGAAGTGGTTTGCCATTCCCTTCTCCAGTGGACCACGTTTTGTCAGAACTCTCCGCTTTTTATATTACTAAGAAAGAAATAGAAAGGAGGCACTGAGCAGCCTAACAAAAGTCCCTGCCCCCAGGAAGTGTGATTAACTTCTTCTGAAATAGACTTCTGTATTGTTTGGCTAAATACAATAAGAATGTATTCCTTTACAATTAGAAAAATCCAATTAGGAAAAGTTTTTAGTGTCTTTTAAATTTTTTATTAAATTTAAATAATTTTTATTTATGTACTTTGGTCTGTGCCAGGTCCTCATTGTTGCATGGGCTTTTTTCTAGCTGTGGTGAGCTACTCTCTAGTTATTGTGAGCAGGCTTCTCATAGAGGTGGCTTCCCATTGAGGTGGCTTCTCGTGTGGGCATGGACTCTAGAGCACAGGCTCAGTAGTTGTGGCACACACACAGGCTTAAGTTGCCCCATGGCAAGTGGAATTTTCCCGGACCAGGGATGGAACCCGTGTCTCCTGCATTGGCAGGCAGGTTCTTTACTGCTGAGTCACCAGGGAAGCCCCCGGTGTCTTTTAAATTTTTATTAAGATAAAATTCACATAGCAAAATTCACATTTTTAACCATTTCAAATGTTCATTCCAGTGACTTTTAGTACATTCAGAAGATTGTTCAATAATTACCCCTGTTTTCTTCCACAATATTTTCATTATCACAAAAGAAAACCCATTAAGTAGTTACTCCCCATTCTCCCTTGTTCCATCCTCTGGCAACCACTAGTCTCCCTTCTGTCTCTATGGATTTGCCACTTCCAGGTATTTCATATATATGGAATCATATAACCTGTGACCTTTTGGGACCTGCGTTTTTTCACTTAGCACAATGTTTTCAAGCTTCATCCATGTTGTCATATGTATGTATCAGTACTAAATTCATTCTGTTCATTCAACCATCAGTTGATGAACACTTGGGTAATTTAACCTTTAGATTGCTGTGAATCGTGCTCCTGTGAGCATTCATGTGTAAGTTTGTCTTTGAAAATACGTCTTCAGTTCTTTCTAGTATATACGTAGGAGTGGGATTATGGGTTCATATAGTAATTCTGTGTTTAACTTTTTGAGAAACTTTATAAGAAACTACCAAACTGTCTTCCAGAGTAGTTGTATCATTTTATTACCTCCACTAATGGATGAATTGATCCAGTTTTTCCCCATTCTTGTCAGCACTTGATGTTGTCAGTGTTTTCTTTTTTGCTCATTCTGTATGTGTATCATGATATCTCACTGTGGTTTTAATTTAATTTCTCTGATAGCTATGATACTGATAACTACCATTTGCTAATTTTCCATCTGTATATCCTCCTTGTTGAAATGTCTGTTTACATTTTTTGCCCACTTTAAAACTGGGCACTTTACTTATTGTTGAGTTTTGAGATTGCTTCATATATTCTGGATACAAGTCCTTTGTCAGATAGGTGATATTCAAATATATTTTCCCAGTCAACAGCTTGTCTTTTTATTCTTATTTTTAACAACTGATTTAGTGATATAATTCACATACTATACAACTCACCTATTTATACAATGGATAGATTTGGGGATATTTATAGAGTTGTGCAAACCATCTGCATAATAAATTTTAGAACATTTTCATCATCTTCAAATGAAACGTCATACCTATTACCTTTCTTGCTCAATATTCCTCCCTCTCCCTCAGCTCAAGATAACAACCAGTCTATTTTCTGCCCACAAAAATTTATCCATTCTGGACATTTCATGTAAAAGGATTCATATTATATGTGATCCTGTGTGATTGGCTTCTTTGCATTATCATAATGTTTTCAAGGCTTGTTCGTTTTAAGGCATAACTTAGTATTCTACTCCTTTAACTCTGAATGATATTTGGGTTGTTTCCACTTCTGAGTATTATAAATAATGCTGCTAATGAACATTTATCAGTGGCTTTTTGTGTGGATATGTTTTCACTCCTTTGTATACATACATAGTTATGGAACTGCTAGGTCATATAGATGTTTAGTTTTTTGAGGAACTACCAGACTCTTATCAAAGCAGGATTGTCATTATTCTAAGTGTCTTTCATATAAAATTTTAAAAATTTTAACAAAGTTTTTTCTTTTATGTATTATGCTTTGGTGTCATGTCAAGGAACTCTTGGCTTAATGACAGAGTCACAAAGATTTTTTTCCTATGTACATCTAGAAGTTGTATTATTTTAGATTTTATATTTGGGACTATAAGCCATTATGGGTTACTTTTGTATAAGGTGTGGGGTTTATTTTATTTTTATATGTATATTTATTTATTTATTTGGCCACGACAGGTCTTTAGTTGCAGTATGTGGGATCTTTAGTTGCAGGACATGAACTCTTAGTTGCGGCATATGGGATCTAGCTCCCTGACTAGGGATCCAACCCAGGGCCCCTGCGTTGGGAGCTCAGAGTCTTAGCCATTGAATCACCAGGGAAGTCCCTGTTTTATTTTTTAACATTCATTTATTTATTTGTGGCATGAGGGACCTTTGTTGTAGCATGCAGATCTTTCATTGTAATGTGTGGGCTTCTCTAGTTACCACCTGCAGCTTCTCTCTAACTGTGGCACACAAACTCAGTAGTTGTGGCTCATTGGCATACCTGCCCCATGCATGTCACTGGAAGGTGGATAGATTCTTAAGCACTGGACCACCAGAGAACTTCCTAATGTGTGAGATTTAGACAGAGATTCATTTTTTGCATATGGATGTCCAAACATAATTTATTGAAGACTAACCTCTCTCTACTGAGTTGCTTTTGCATCTTTGTCAAAAGTAAACTGGCTGCAAAGATACCACCAGGAAAGAAAACTACCAGCCGATATCTCTTCTGCATATAGATACAAGAATTCTCAACAAAATACTAACAAATGAGATCCAACAGCTCGTTAAGAGGATGATTAGGGGACCTGGCAGTCCAATGGTTAAACCTCTGAGCCCACAATGCACGGGACACAGAATCAATCTCTGGTCAGAGAACTAAAATCTCTACCATCATAATGACATGATACTGACCAAAGGGGAGACATATAAACAACTAGAATAGAATTCAGTTCAGTGGCTCAGTCGTGTCTGATTCTTTGCAACCCATGGAAGGCAGCACGCCAGGCTTCCCCATCACCAGGCTGTCCATCACCAGCTCCTGGAGCTTGTTCAAACTCATGTCCATCGAGTTGGTGATGCCATCCAACCATCTCATCCTCTGTTGTCCACTTCTCCTCCTGCTTTCATCCTTTCCCAGCATCAGGGTCTTTTCAAATGAGTCAGTTTTCGAATCAGGTGGCCAAAGTATTGGAGTTGCAGCTTCAACATCAGTCTTTCCAATGATTATTCAGGACTGATTTCCTTTAGGATTGACTGATTTGATTTCCTTGCAGTCCAAGGGACTCTCAAGAGTCTTCTCCAACTCCACAGTTCAAAAGCATCAATTCTTCAGCATCAGCTTTCTTTATAGTCCAACTCTCACATCCATACATGACTACTGGAAAAATCATAGCTCTGACTATATGGACTTCTGTTGGCAAAGGAATCTCTTTGGTTTTTAATATGCTGTCTAGGTTGGTCATAACTCTTCTTTCAAGGAGCAAGCGTCTTTTAATTTCATGACTGCAGTCATCATCTGTAGTGATTTTGGAGCCCCCCAAAATAAAGTCTCTCACCGTTTCCATTGTTTTATCATCTATTTGCCATGAAGTGATGGGACTGGATGCCATGATCTTAGCTTTTTGAATGTTGAATTTTAAGCCAGCTTTCTCACTCTCCTCTTTCACTTTCATCAAGAGGCTGTTGAGCTCCTCTTCGCTTTCTGCCAAAAGGGTCATGTCATCTACGTATCTGAGGTTATTGATGTTTCTCCCAGAATTCTTGATTCCAGCTGTGCTTCATCCCTCCCAGCATTTTGCATGATGTACGCATGTAAGTTAAATAAACAAGGTGACAATATACAGCCTTGATCTACTCCTTTCCCAATGTGGAACCAGTCTGTTGTTCCATGTCTGGTTCTAAGTGTTGCTTCTGGACCTGCATACAGATTTCTCAGGAGGCAGGTAAGGTGGTCTGGGATTTCCATCTCTTGAAGAATTTTCCAGTTTGTTGTGACCCACACAGTCAAAGGCTTTGGCACAGTCAATAAAGCAGAAGTAGATGTTTTTCTGGAACTCTCTTGCTTCTTTGATGATCCAACGGCTATTGGCAATTTGATCTCTGGTTCCTCTGCCTTTTATAAAAACCAGCTTGAACATCTGGAAGTTCACGGTTCACATACTGTTGAAGCCTGGCTTGGAGAATGTTGAGCATTACTTTGATAGCATGTGAGATGAGTGCAATTGTGTGGTAGTTTGAACATTCTTTGGCATTGCCTTTCTTTGGGATTGGCGTGAAAACTGATCTTTTCCAGTCCTGTGGCCACTGCTGAGTTTTCCAGATTTGCTGGCATATTGTTCCATATCCAGTTCTAACTGTTGTTTCTTGACCTGTATACAGATTTCTCAGGAGGCAGGTAAGGAGACCTGGTATTCCCATCTCTTTAAGAATTTTCCACAGTTTGTTGTGATCCACACAATCAAAGGATTTGGCATAGTCAATCAAGCAGAAGTAGATGTTTTTCTGGAACTCTCTTGCTTTTTCTATGATCCAGTGAATGTTGGCATGACCCCAGAAATAAACCCATATACCATGGCCAACTGATTTTCAATAAAGGTTACAAGATTATTCAATGAGGGAAAGAAGAGGCTCTTCAACTAATGATGTTGGGTCAACTGGGTTCCGTTCAGTTCAGTTCAGTTGCTCAGTCATGTCTGACTCTGCGAACCCATGAACTGGCCTGTCCATCACCAACTCCTGGAGTCCACCCAAACCCATGTTCATTGAGTCGGTGATGCCATCGAACCATCTTATCCTCTGTCGTCCCCTTCTCCTCCTGCCCTCAATCTTTCCCAGCATCAGGGTCTTTTCAAATGAGTCAGCTCTTTGCATCATGTGGCCAAAGTATTGGACTTTCAGCCTCAGCATCAGTCCTTCCAATGAACAACCAGGACTGATCTCCTTTAGGATGGACTGGTTGGATCTACTTGCAGTCCAGGGGACTCTCAAGAGTCTTCTCCAACACCACAGTTCAAAAGCATCAATTCTTCAGCGCTCAGCTTTCTTTATAGTCCAACTCTCACATCCGTACATGACCACTGGAAAAACCATAGCCTTGACTAGACGGACCTTTGTTGACAAAGTAATGTTTCTGCTTTTTAATATGCTGTTTAGGTTGGTCATAACTTTCCTTCCAAGTAGTAAACATCTCTTAATTTCATGGCTGCAATCACCATCTGCAGTGATTTTGGAGCCCAGAAAAATAAAGTCAGCCACTGTTTCCACTGTTTCCTCATCTACTTGCCAGGAAGTGATGGGACCAGATGCCATGATCTTAGTTTTCTGAATGTTGAGCTTTAAGCCAACTTTTTCACTCTCCTCTTTCACTTTCATCAACTGGGTAGCCATATGCAAAAGAAGCAAGTTGGACTAGTACCTCACACCATACACAAAAACTAATGAAGATGGATCGGGACTTCCCTGCTGCCCAGTGGTTAAGACTCTGAGCTCCCAATGCTGGGGGCCCAGGTTCGATCCCTAGTCAGGGAACTAGATCCCACATGCTGCAACTAAGACCTGGTGCAGCCAAATAAATGAATTAAAAAAAAATAATGAAGATGGATCCATGAGCTAAAAATAAGAGTTAAAACTGTAAAACTTTTAGAAAAAAACATACAGGTATATCATCATCAACTTGGATTTGACAATGGATTTTTAGCTACAACACCAAAACTACAGCAACAAAATTTAAAAAAGATAAACTGGACCTCATCAACATTTTGAAATTTTGTGCACAACAGAACATTTTCAAGAAAATGAAAAGAAAATCTACAGAAAAGGAAAAAAATACTTAAAATCATACATTGTATAAGGGTCAATATCCAGAAAATATAATGACTTTCTACAACTCAAAATGCAAAAGACAAACAACAGAATTTTAAAATGGCCCCATAGCACTTCTCTGATGGTCCAGTGGTCGAGAGTCTGCCTGCAATGCAGAGGACACAAGCTGGATCCCTTGTCCGAGAAGATGCCACAGGCCGTGAAGCAACTAAGCCTGTGCACCGCAACGACCGAGCTCGTGCTCCAGAGTCTGTGCTCAGAGACAAGGGAAGCCATTGCAGTGGGAAGCCCACGCATCACAACTAGGGAGCAGCCTGCTCACTGCAACTAGAGAGAGCCCACAAGCAGCAACAAAGACCCAGTGCAGCCAATAAATAAATAAATATAAAACCATATAAAATAAAATGGCCAAAGGACTCAAAGAGACATTTCTTCAAAGAAGAGAACAAACATAAAAAGATGCTCACATCATTAGTCACTGGGGGAATGAAGATCAAAAACTTAATGAAAAAGCACTTTATGCTCATTTAAATAGCTACAATAATAATGCAAAATAGAAAAATAGCTAGTGTTGGCAAGAAGAAAGAAAAAAAAAGGAACCCCTGATGAGAACATATAGGCAGACCCAGGAGATACTGAGGGTTCCGTTCCAGACCACTGCAACAAAGCAAACATCACAACAGAGAAAGTGACAGAATTTCTTGTTTTCCCAATGCATATAAAAGTTATAGTTACACAATACTGCAATCTTTTTTTTTTTTTTTGGATCTTAGTTCCTTGACCAAGAATTGAACCCATGCTCCCTGCAGTGGAATTGTGAAGTCTTAACCACTGGGCCACCAGGGAAGTCCCATTTAGTTATGCAATAGCGTTATGTCTAAAAAATGCTGAAACAATTACAACAGTACCGGTTGTAATAGATCACTGATCATAGATCACCATAACAAATATAGCAATGAAACAGCTTAAAATGCTGTGAGAATTGTTGAAATGTGACACAGAAACAAAAAGTGAGAAAATGTTGTTGGGATAATGGTGATGTTAGATTTGCTGACACAGGGTTGTGACAAACTTTCAATTTGTAAAAATGCATTATCTGTGATGGGCAATAAATCAAAGTGTAATAAAAACAAGGTATGCTTATAAAATAGTTCAGACCCAATAGAAAAGTTTGTTGCTCGAAAATTAAACATAAAACTGGGAATTTGCTAAACTTTTCTCTGGTGGTTCAGCAGTAAAAGAATCTGCCTGCAGTGCAGGAGATGCAGGAGACAGGTTTGATCCCTCGATCAGGAAGATCCCCTGGAGGAGGACATGGCAACCCATTCCAATATTCGTGCCTGGAGAATCCCATGTACAGAGACTGGCAGGCTACAGTCCATAGACTTGCAAAGAGTGGAACATGACTAAAGCGACTGAGCATGCATGGGAATTCCCTGGAGGGCTAGTGATTAGGACTGGATGCTTTCGCTGCCATGGCCCAGGTTCAAGACCTGGTCGGGGAACTGGGATCCTGCAAGCCACTTGGTGGCACAGCCAAAAAAATAAGTTAAACATAAAACTAGAATATGTCCCCACAGTACTCCTTCTGAGTATATATCCAGTAGAACTGGAACAAATACTCAAACAAATATTTGTATATGTACATTTACAGCAGACTATCATAATAGCCAAAAAGCAGAAACAAATGTCTATCAACAGATGAGTGGATAAACACATTGTGTTATTCAGCCAAAAAAGGAATGAAGTGCTGATCGACACATGTTACAATGTAGATCAACTTCAAAAGCATTATTCTAGTGAAGGAAAATCAGGCCCAATGTGTCACATATAAGATTATGTTTAAATTAAATATTCAGATCAGAGAAATCCAGAGGGACAACAAGCAGGTTTATGATTTGCCAGGCCTATGGGGAAACAGGAGAAGGCAATAGCAACCCACTCCAGTACTCTTGCCTAGAAAATCCCATGGGCGGAGGAGCCTGGTAGGCTGCAGTCCATGGGGTTGCTAAGAGTTGGACACAACTGACCGACTTCACTTTCCCTTTTCACTTTCATGCATTGGAGAAGGAAATGGCAACCCACTCCAGTGTTATTGCCTGGAGAATCCCAGGGACAGGGGAGCCTGGTGGGCTGCCATCTATGGGGTCACACAGAGTCGGACACCACTGAAGCGACTTAGCAGCATGGGGAAACAAGAATGAAGTTTTCTTTAGGTGTGATGAAAATATTCTTGAACTAGACAGAAGTGGCAGTTGCACAAAATTATGTGTATACTAAATGCCACTTGACTGTTCACTTTAAAATGGTTAATTTTGCTTTACGTGACTGTCACCTCATTAAATATTTGCCTATAAAAATCAACTTGCATCAAAACCACAATGAGGTACCATCTCACGCTGGTCAGAATGGCTGCTATCAAAAAGTCTACAAACAATAAATGCTGGAGAAGGTGTAGAGAAAAGGGAACCCTCTTACACTGTTGGTGGGAATGCAAACTAGTACAGCCACTGTGGAGAACAGTGTGGAGATTTCCTTAAAAAACTGGAAATAGAACTGCCATACTACCCAGAACTCCCACTGCTGGGCATACACACTGAGGAAACCAGAATTCAAAGAGACACATGTACCCCGATGTTCATTGCAGCACTGTTTACAATAGCCGGATGTGGAAGCAACCCAGATGTCCATCGGCAGATGAATGGATAAGAAAGTTGTGGTACATATACACAATGGAATATTACTCAGCTATTAAAAAGAATACATTTGAGTCAGTTCTAATGAGGTGGATGAAACTGGAGCCTATTTTACAGAATCAAGTAGGTCAGAAAGAAAAACACCAATACAGTATATTGACACATATATATGGAATTTAGAAAGATGGTAACAATGACCGTATATGCTAGACAGCAAGAGACACAGATATAAAGAACAGACTTTTGGACTCTGTGGGAGAAGGCGAGGGTGGGATGATTTGAGAGCATAGCATTGAAACATGTGTATTACCATATGTGAAACAGATGACCAGTCCCAGTTCGATGCATGAAACAGGGCACTCAAAGCCAGTGCACTGGGATAACCCTGAGGGATGGGATGGGGAGGGTGGTGGGAGGGGGGTTCAGGACAGGCGGACACATGAACTGTGGCTGACTCATGTCAATGTATGGCAAAACCCAACCACAATATTGTAAAGTAATTAGCCTGCAATTATAATAAATAAATTAATTTTAAAAATCAACTTGCCATGTTTATGTGAGTCTGTTTCTGGACTCTTTAGTCTATGCCATTGATCTGCGTGTCTGCCCCTTTACCAAGACCACACTCTTTTCATTAACATAGCTTTAGAGAAAATCTTATAATCAAGTGATGTAATTTCTTCAGTTTCTTATTTTTCAAACTATTTAGGCTATTCTAGTTCTTTTGTCTTTCCACATTGTATTAAATCTATTGACTGCTTTGGGGAGAACTGACATCTTTGCCATGTTGAATTTTTTCAGTTTATGATTGTGATTTGTTTTCCTATTTAGGACTCCTTTGATTTATATATTTCACCAGTGGTTTATGGTTCTCAGAATATATAATCTGCACATGTTTCACTAGATTTATGTCTAAACATTTATTTTTTGAAGCTATTGTAAATTACATTGTTTCCAGTGTACAGAAATAGAATGTTTTGTTTACTGACCTTGCATTCTGTGATCTTACGAAATTTACTTATTCTGCTCCAGAAATTTTCGCAGGGTTAGGATTTTCCACATTTAGTTATGTCATCTGTGAATAAAGACAGCTTTGTTTTTCCTTTTCAACCTGGATGTTTTTTAATTTCCTTTTCTTTCCTTATTGCACTGGCCATGTCTTCCAGTACAATGCTAAACAGGGGTGGCAGGAGTGAGTATTCTTCTCTTGTTCCTTATCTCAAAAAGGAAAGCATTTGATCTTTGATAATTAAGTGTGATATGAGCTATAGGGATTTTGGTCTTTTTTTTTTTTTTGGCCATGTGGCACGCAGAGTATTAGTTCCCTGACCAAAAATTGAACCTGTGCCTCCTGCACAGAACCACGGAGTTCTAACCACTGGACTGCCAGGGAAGTCCTGTGTTTTTTCTAACAGATGATCTTTTACAGGTTGAAATAGTTCCATTTTATTCCTAATTTCCTGGGAATTTTGGTCATAAATGTATTTTGTCTCCATTTTCACTACAGTGCTCACTTCCAGTTTCTAGTTGTGCTGAGCTGAAGTAAAAGGGTATCAGAGAACATAACAGTAAACTCACCATCAATTCAGTAGTAGTTTGAATTCTGGTATTCTTCTACAAATCACCTACTGCTATGAACGGTTTGAAGTTCTCAAGCAGTTGCTCCATGCATTATACCCAGGTTTTAGAGTTTGTGTCTAGGTGAGAGAAAAAGTGAAGCATTTCTAGGTACTTCTTACCTAGAAATGGAACCCGAATAATATTCATAATGGTTTTTCTCGTGCTTTTCAAATCTCTATTCATTTTATTTCTGTTACTATGTTACAGGTTCTCTACTCTGATACCTAATCCCTGGTTCCACAGAAGCCTTCCCAAATCAGTTTACTTCTTTTCAAAGCCTTCCCTTAGTCTTTCCTTTTTCTTGTCCAGAATCTTCTTCTCTATCCTACCTGTTACTATTTGTTACTTGGAAGCTGACTTGTCACCCTCTGCTTAGGTCCCCTCTTAGTTTTTAAATTGAGATATGTCACATATCATAAAAGTCACCATCTTGAAGTATTTAACTCGGTGGTTTTATCAGCATATTTACATTTCATCATCACTATTAATACTTAAACAACAACAACCATATAATTAGCAGAGGAATTGCTGGGTAAAACAGTAAGTCTATGTTTAACTTTTGAAGTTACTGCCAAAATGTTTTCTACAGTGGCTGTACAATCTAAATTTCCACCAGCAGTGTATGAGGGTTCTAATTTCTGCACATCCTTGAAAACACATCTTGTTATCTTTTAAAATTATAACCATGTTAGTGGATATAAGTGGTATCTCACTGTGGATTTGATATGCATTTTCATGGTGGCTAATGACGTTGAGTCCCTTTTCATGTGCTGATTGGCCATTTGTGTATCTTACTGTGAGAAATGTCTGTTTACAGCCTTGCCCTTTTCAAGATTTCCCTGGTGGTCCAGGGAATGTAGACTTGATCCCTAAGCCCATGTGCCTCAACTGGAGACCATGTGTTCTCGATGCTGTGCCCTTGCTAGAGAGAAGCCTGCACAACAAAGAGCCCACGTGCCCCCAACTAGAACTTGATGCAGCCATAAACAAATAAATACTATGAAAAACACTTATTTGCCCTTTTTAATATTAAATTCTCTACCACTGCATTTCTTTCATATAGTATTAAATAATGCTGCTTAAGATGAAGTTTCTGAACACTTGGTGTTGATGGCTGTGAAAATTTGAGACCCAAACAAAAGCCAAACAAACAAAAAAAAACCTTATAGTAAGTAGAACTGCGTGTATATTAAAGTGCCTAAATTTTTGTAGCTTTCTTTGCATTTACTGAAAATCAATCTAGAACTTCTTATCTCTGCCTTTAATGCTCTAGTCACGTTATCCATAAGAAGTTAAAAACTTAAAAATATCAAAGATACTCTCCAAATGTGAATGCTAAAGTCCACTCTCAAAAAAGTAGAGTGCCTAAGCCAATTTAATCACATCTCTTAAAAATTAATATTAAGTTTTGTAAGACAGTAAAGTTGAGTGTTTCCTATTCTAGTTTGGGGAAGCTGTGATTGGTCTTGAAAATAAGGCAGAGTGGTAAACTGACCATGAAAAGCCAATCTGTCAAACAAATGAATGATGTAAATATTATCCATATTGTTTTAACCATATAAAGAAACCTAGAAAATGCCCATTTTATCCCCAACCTAGCATTCTTTAGAGACAAAAATGCAAAACATTTTGCAAAAATGCAAAATGTTTGTGAACATAAAATCCCTCCACCAAAGACAAGGCCCGGCACACAGAAAGTGCCCAATAAACATTTGCCTGATGTTGAATGAATAAATGAACATTCATAGTGCATATCTCTCAAAGTTTTCAGGAGCAAACATTTGGAGGCAGAGATAAACGAAGAACCTGGTTTTGGCAGCAGGTTTACATAAGAGTTGATTTGGGAACTGCAAGTGATAAAAACTATTTCAGGGGAAACTCTGGGAGATAGTGAAGGACAAGGAAGCCTGGCGTGCTGCCGTTCATGGGGTCGCAAAGAGTCAGATACAACTTAACAACTGAACAACAACAAGGGCAGCAGGAATGCTGGTTACAAATAACACTTGGTTTGTTGATTTTTATAAATGTTAAATTACAGCAAGTATTATTTGGTCATGGAATGATCTTTCAAAGCATTTTCCACACATAATTCTTGACTATCAGAGCACTGGGTATTGAAGCACACTGTAACTACTTTAACTCCAGAAAGAGAATCAAGGGAAGGAATGGACACTAACCAAGAAAAAGAAGAGAAAATTCCTCATTTAGAGGAAGTGTGGTGCCAAATGGGGATAAAAATAGAATAGGAATATTTAATTTCCATTTCACTTTTCATCCTAGCTATTACCAACATGTTATGGTTAAATGGTAATAAAATACAATCAAACAGGAATGGTTAGAGGGAATTATAATAAATTGTAATGTTTTTAGTATTCATTTGCACATTATTTCAATTAAAAAAGAGAAAACCAATTAAAGTAGGTAAATGAGGGTACTTTGAGCTCCAGGGGAAATGTCCCATATGAATATGTTAGAGAGTTGTTGCTATTATTATTTTCTGCCACTTAACTCATAATGAATCACTCTGGGACTTGTTAAAAGTTAGCAGTTGATCATGAAGTTTCACCTTATTAATAAGTTGCTCTGGTGATCACTACAGGCATCTAGTATTCCTTGTGGACCACCCTCATTATGAGGCATATGGGTTGCCTGTTGTTCTCATAAATGAATATCCCCAGGAGGCGGAGTGTATCAGGAGTGGCCCCTTACAAAGTCATCTTTGTTGGTCAAGCTCTGGTTGCCTTCTGAGGGAGGGAAACGCAGCTCCCTTGTTCTTAATTAAGCTTGCCTCTTGTGGAGACAGGGCCTCTGTTGAATGGGAATACTTTCTCATAGATGGATTAGGGTATGGTTGTCAAGATTTATTGATCTCTTTTAAAAGGAACTATTTATTCATGGAATGTCATAACGTCTGAGATTCGCTTTAAAATATTCCAAAACAAAAACAAAAACCGGATAAGTGAAACAAAATAGGCAACATGTTGCTAACTGGTGAAGCCTACATAAGGGCCCATCATATAATTACTATGTGTTTGATAATTTCCATAATGAAAATTTAAAAATATATACCTATAAAAGGATTATTAATCTCCAACATTTATTATCTTAAATCAGCTACTGCTCTATGTATTAGAATTCTTTTCAGTTACAATTCACACTGGCTTAAACAATAAAATGAAGTTATAGATTTATGTATTAGTAGCTGAAAAGTCCAGGGCAATTCTAGGTGTCAGGTGATGCTTGATCCTACAGCTCAATGGTGTCACCAAACCCTGCATCATATACATCACTGCTCTGCCTTCTGTGGTATTGTTTTCATCCTAAGGCTCATGTCTCTCATTTTAAGGAGACTGAACATCTGCTGGGTTACATGCATCATCCTGCAAGTGTTGATCTGTTCTAGTGTTTCCAACAAGTCGTGATGGGATCAGTTTAAGGTCATAGGCCTAATCCTGAGTCATCTTTCTAACCAAGGATGGAGAACCTCCTGGGGAGCAGATGAGTTGAAAGATCTTACACTGGACTTTAACCCACTGTCCCCAGATGTACTTGGATGCATAACACATCCTTCATGGAATAGCTGTGCACATCTCAGTGTTCTCTGCCTACCAGCTCAGGACCCCCTGACAGAACAGATTTCCAAGGCCCTTCCAGGTCCTTTTACACACCTGTGTTGAGAGTCCTTGGGAAGAGATGTGCCAAGGGCCTGAAGGACCCCCAGGACTGTGTGTGCACTCAGGCCCTTGCTGAATTGCAGGCATTCAGGTCCAGTGCAAGCACTGAAGAGCAGACGTGGTGGGGGAGCGTGCTGGGAGGAGAGGCGAGCCGAGTGGAGGTGCTTTCCCTGGGGTGCACATGGAACCAAGTCGTCCTACTCCAGGGTGAATCTCCCTGAGCTCCAAGCTAGAGCCTTCAGGCAGCTGGAATGATAGCCTTAGACATTCCAAGGTACCCAGCGTAGGACTCCTCCATGCGTTCCTTGACGGGACCTACAAGCTCTTTGCTTCCTTCTCTGCTGATAAAGAACAAGATGAGAACTCACAGCCATCACACATCTGTCAAGCAGTCAATATCTAAAGAAGAGAGAACACTGGGACAGGGGTGCTCTGAGTGACCAAAGCTAATGTTTGGTGCCTATGGCAGCTTTTTTCTGTTTGATGTAAGTTGATCCTTGAAGGACATGGGTTTGAACTGTGAGGCCCCACTCACATGTGGAGCCTACTGAATAACTCGGTCCTCAAGTACATGATCCATGCCTGGTTGAAGTTGCAGGAACATAGATCCAGAGGGCCAATGGTAAAGTCATACACAAATTTTGAACTGTCCAGCAGCTGGCACCCCCAACCTACTCCACGTGTTGCTCAAGAATCAACTGTATTTTCATTCTTATATTTACTATAGGTCAGTTTTGTGCCCAACACTGAAGATTCAAGGCTACACAGGACAAAGCCATTGCCCTCTTGATGCTTATATTCTAACGGGTGCAGACAGACAAAAACAACAAACCAAATAACTCTACCTTGTGATAGAGTGGTGAGGGCAGACATGACTGACTGAACAAGAGTGAAGGTCAAGAGAAGATAAAGCTCTTGTGCAAGCTCGGGTTTCAAAATGTGGGAGCTGTGGAGAGAGCCAAGAGGAGAATATTGTACAAGTGCCTCTTAACTCAAAGAGTAAGACTCAGGAACTCCCTGGCAGTCCAGTGGTTAGAACTTCAGGCTTTCACTGCCAAGGGCGCAGGCTCGATCCCTGGTTGGGGAACTAATATCCCACAAGCCGCATGGTGCAGTCAAATAGATAAAAGACAGGAAATATGAGCTTCTCCTTTAAAGAGGATAAATAGCTTTGATGTTGGGTAATGCTTACTTATCATAGTTACAGGATGAAGGAAACATTTAAAAAACATTTCCCTAACTCCACATAAGAAACTAAATTTTAAAAAACCAGAAAAAAAAAAAAGGGGGACTTCCTGAGAGTCCATGGGTTAAGAGTCTTTGCTTCTACTGCAGGGGGTGGGGAGACAAGTTTGATCCTGGGTTGGGGAACTAAGATCCTGCAAGCTGCACAATGCAGTCAAAAAACAAACTATTGTTCCTTACTCTACTAACATTGAAAATATGAATATTTACTTATTCGGCTGAGCTGAGTCTTAGTTGCAGCATGTGGGATCTTTCAGTTGCAGCATGTGAACTCAGTTTTGGCATGTGCGATCCAGTTCCCTGATCAGAGATTGAACTCAGGCCCCCTGCCTTGCGAGCGCAGAGTCCTCACCACCGAATTACTAGGGAAGTCCCAATCTACTAACGTTTTAAAGATTGTTTTAAAGCTTAAAATATCTAACTCTTCTCTTCATGAACATTAAATATCCATCACTTTTACATTTTTTTCAGATGCTCTGAAACTGTTCGGTATACAAGTCATTGTTGTTGTTCAGTCGTTAAGTAGTGTCCAACTCTTTGCAACCCCATGAACTGCAGCACACCAGGCTTCCCTGTCCAAGTCATAGACAAATACTTGGTGTGAAAACCATGATGTTGGAAATGTTACATTTATTGGCTTAAAAACTCAACAGAAAGACTTCTTACTAAGTTCTTCCTTGAAGGTGCAGGGTATTCGAATACAATAAACCTTTACATTTTGTACTAGTGCTTAGACCTGAGCAGTTCGAGATTCATCATCCTACAGTGGTGGAAATGAGAAGTGATTCTGATAGCTTTCCTGCACCTGAAACTGAGTGAAAGACAAGAGCTGGCTTGCATAATTCCTCTCACAAGAGCCAGATGGGAAAACAGCTTTAAGTGAAGTGCAGGCACTATCATTATGGATGAACTAAATTATACAGGAGGAACTCCTGACAAGATGCTTGAGTGTGGAAAGAAATTCAGTGCAGTCCAGTACCCTTGTCCGCTGGAGAATTCATACACAAAGAAACCCTATGTGTACACTGGGTTTGGTTGATGCTTTGAACAATGCTCCAGCCTTGCTCCCCACTGAACCCACACAGGGCAGAAACTATAAAAGTGTCAAGTGTGGAAGAGATTCAGCAACAATATGCTTTTCTAACTTGTTTGAAACGAAACCTAGAAATAGTGTGGCTAAAGCTTCAACACTTTCTACTGAGGGCACTTTAGAGACTACACAGGAGAACCCTGGAAATCATGTTGAGGAGGCCTTCAGCAAATCATCACTGTGAACCCTGGAGGGAACGCTCCTGAGAAAAAAGCAATCGGCAGCCTTGATCCATTACATGTGAGTGGGAATGAGTCAGAGAATGCACAAGGTGCTCAGTTATCACTGGTCTGTGGTGTGAAATGGTTCAGTGAATGTCTGGAAAACCCGTTACAGTGTTCAAATCTTCTGTATTACTCCCAACTGTCCCGATGGATAGAAAAGAAAGAAAAGTGAAGTCCCTCAGTCGTGTCCAACTCTTTGCGACCCCATGGACTGCAGCCTACCAGGCTCCTCCATCCATGGGATCTTCCAGGCAAGAATACTTGAGTGGGTTGCCACTTCCTTCTCCAGATCTTCCCGACCCAGGGATTGAACCCGAGTCTCCCGCATCGTAGGCAGACACCAGGGAAGTCCACCGGCAGGTCGGTATAAACCCCTGACAGGGTTTCTGCCGTAAGTCATAAGCGGTCACTGCGGACCCACAGAGCAGGGCGCCTCACAGGGCGTGTCATTCATTCACAGAAGCACACCGTAGAGTTTAAAGTACAGCAGAAAACATGTTCCCTAGGAGAACAAAGAACTAGAGCTCCAAGCATTGTCCTGAAGAATCGAAAAGGCTGCTTAGGATTCTTTGTCTCAAGTTCTCCAGCAGAATGAAACACTGTTCTCATAGTTTCAAAAGCGGATGGAAACACCAGAGTTTTAGTTTCCAAGTTCTCCTCCTGTACTTCCCCTCCAGTCAAAAGAGAGTGGAAGTTCTCAAGATCAGCTTGAGGTTACAGTCAGCTTAATGGCCAGAACTCTGGGTATGCAATGGTCCCAAGACTGTGGCCACTGGGACGGACCAGTGCAGAGAAGGTGTCAAAGATCTGGGGTCTAGACTAGATCAGTGATCTACTTCTCAGAAGCAACCCTGGAGCCACTTGTAAGGCTGTTAACTGAACACACAAAAAATAAAGCACCTTGCTGTCCTAGAAATCATCTGGTTACAAAGGTCACATTAGCAAGACTGAACCCAGGGTCAAGTCTGAATTCATTTTTGAACCAAGGTTCAATAGTTTTCGTTTTATATTGTTGTTTTAGTAATCAGCTCTCATTCCTGTGATGAAGTATAGAAATGCCTTCTTCCAACTTGCACACATCCAACCCAAATTCCAAACACAAGGAATAAGACACTGTGCTGCTAACTAGTGGCTAAGACTTTCCCAGTGGTTTCTCATTCCCCAACTGGATTGTACTGCTCCCGTGTTCCTGTCCAAGTTTCTTCTCAACTGTTACCTTTCAGTCCAGGGAGAGAAGCCACATTCCTCTTTATACTGTGGGGAAATTTGGTGGCTTGTGTCCTGTGTATTCTGAGGCACAACTCACAAAAGGCACAAGAGGTATTTAACAAACCATTACTTGAAGGTAATGGTGAAGAATGGAAGGAAATGTGAATGGAAGGAAATCCATTCTTGTGAAGAATGGAAGGAAATCCCTACCCCCTCTCAAGCCCACTGAGGGACAGAAACCCTCCCAGTGCATGAGGGGCTAATGGTGCAGTGGAAGACAAAGACAAAGTGGAATGAGGTCAGAGGATTGAAGTGCCTCATCCACTTCAACAACTGACCTCTTATTTGTTTTGGGTAAGCAATCCAGTCTTTCTTTCCCATCACCTACAATCTTGTAAGCTCCTAAGTGTTCCCACTGGTGTTACAGTTACATCATCTCAGTGGAGCATTGAGAGGAAACTAGATCTCTTCTGAGGACCAAAGCCCAGGCAGAATGACAAAGATTTCTGAGCTCTACCAAAACAGCCAGCTCAATTAAGACAGGTCAGGTTATGCAGTAGAAACACACAGCACCAACATCCCAGTGATTTAACACAACAGAAGTTTATTTCTTGTTCCTACAAAATTCACTACAGGTCTGGTAGACTGTCTAGAACAAATACCTCTCCCCAGTGTGGGAGGTCAGCATTCCAGACTGCTCTGATCTCGTGGCTCCTATGTGCTTACATGACTGAGGCAGAAGACAGCATAAGAGTCCTGTACCAACAAATAAGTGCTTCAGCCAAAAAGTGAGACTTCTATATAACCCACTGCTCAAAACTATCTCAGGACCCTGTCTAACCAAAAGGAGCAAAAAGGGATAACCACTCCCCCTTTTTTTCTTTCTTTTTGGCTGTCCCACATTAGCTTACAGGATTCCAGTTCCCCAACCAAGGACTGGACCCAGGCCCTCAGCAGTGAAAGTGATGCGTCCTAACCACTGGACCGCCAGGAAGTCCCAAGCACCCCACTCTTACTGTTCACTGGGATAAAAGCTCCACAACAATGAGCATTTTGTCTCCTTGTCCACTATCATATCCTTAGCTTAGAAGAGTACGTGGGAACTTCCCTGGTGGTCCAGTGGTTAAGAATGTGCCTTCAAATGCAAGGGACAAGAATGTGCCTTCAAATGCAACCAATCCCTGGTTGGGGAACCAAGATCCCATATGCTTTGGGGCAACTAAGCCTGCTTGCCACAAGAGAAGCCTGCACACTGCAACAAAGACCCACCACAGGAAAAAAAAAAAAAGCCTTGTTGAAAGTCAGCTCTTCAAAAAACAAGTACCTGGACACATAATAGGACCTCATTAAATCAAAGGCATGAATGCAGTGCCAGAAACTAATCCATAGGTGTACCCTGGGAGAAGAGACAAGAGTTCCAGGGGTGTTAAGACCGAGGGTGTTGGGTAAGATCTATGCAGAGCTGACTGTGCTTAGGAAATAATCCTTGACAGAGTTCATCTTGGGGAAGGAAGTGAAATCTTGCTGACAGTGACACAGACCAGGTGACTTACACCATAAAGCACTGAAGCCAAGGGACAAATCAACAGAGCAAACCACCACTAGTGCTCAGCTCCTGGAAGGAGCTCCAACAGCCACAGATGCATTGGCTCCTTCAGTGTGGTCAGTCCACCCAACACACCACTGCGGATCAGAGGAGAGGAAAGGACGTGAACACTGTCTGAGATCCCACTACCAGCGTGGCCATTAGGTACTTTTCCTTCATCAATCCCTCTAATCCTCAGAAAACCCTGAGTTGAGCTTTATCTCTATTTCATAGAGAAAATGAAGACTTAAGCATGTTTCAGTAATCAAGAAATTACAGTTCTACAAGCTTGAAACAGATCCAATGTCATCCAGGCTGACTGGGCAGGGACAACATACAGATCAGTCCAACTGATCCTGTCTTCAGGCCTGACTAGTTACAGCTAAGTGACAGCCAGCGGATCCACTAGTTGTGGGGTCTTAACAAGTCCCTAAATCTCTCTGAGCCTTAACTTCCTTGTTTCTAAGAGATATGTTAAAGACATTATTTAACTCCTTTCCTAACACTACCTGAAAGCTCTATCGGGAACACATCTGAATTAGGGCTGTAGATAAAAAGGTGTTATAAGAAAACCCAGAGTCCAGAGAGATTCTCAGCAGTCTATGCTGTGCTGGAGAAAACAGAAACTCCATTTGCTTAACAGTTTATTGTCAGCCAAGGGAGGTGCGGGTTCACCCACCTTCATCTACAACTTAGCATCAGCTCCCAAACCTTTGAACTTGGTCTCCTGCTCCCTGGATTCACAGAGCACCATGCCCAGTGACACACAGGATCCTCCCTACTGCACATACTCCAGTTCCCAGACAAGCATAACCCTCCCCTTGTTCTTAATAACAAACAAAAGCCAAGTTAAAATGCAAACAGACAAAAAACTGAGAAATTGTTCCTGAATTCCCATTAATATCCATTTAGGCCTCAGAAAAGTACTCATGTTGATGGCTGTTTTATCCTATTGGCATTGTGAGGTAAGGAGTCTAGTTTATTACAGAAAATTATTTTCATCTAATATGTTGTTTTTGTTCAGTTGCTAAGTTGTGTCCAACTCTTTGCGACCCCATGGACTGTAGCCTGCCATCTAATATAGACTGAATGGTAAAAATTCAAATTCATGTCCACATGACCTCATTAGATAGTCTCCTTTTTTCAAACATTACCAATGAGAGGTATGATGGTGCATCAGTTCACCCAGCAGATTCTCCACGTAAATTATTTCATCACAGTAAAAATTGTGCTAACAGGATTCCAGAGGTATAGAAGTTAAAAGGTTCATAAAGGAAGTCAAAACCATGTCAATTTGGCAAACACTGTCCAAAGACAAGAGTAAGAAAATTCAACTTGGTTTCTGGAAAACTTAAAATTCATTTCTGCCCCAAAAGACTATTGAAACTGCCAAGTCGGCTACCTGAAAGACAATGTATGTAATGAAACATGTATATTACTGCTTTTTATTTTGGAAAACTATGCTATAAATGTTTCTATCTTATGTACTTAACAGTGGCTGGAAGATCAATGAATAACAATATTTACCTCTGTGACCACAGAAGACTGGTGACTCATGACTGCATCTGCTATTTGAAGCTGGTGTTGCTATTTTGTCAGCTAAAATCCCCAAAGCTTTTTTCCTTACTCAGGTTCTAGAACACCTGTTTTCCTAAGGAATTCAGTGATGGTTCTAAGTAAAAACAGTAAGTAGTACAACTAACTACTACTGTTTCCTCTCACAGTCAACCCTAATTTCTTTCTATGAAACATGATGTTTATATCACCAAATTTTCCCCTGGTAAAAAATTCTTCATGCTTCTTAATTTTGAAATTTTTCATAAACTTTAGGGTTAAACTCTGGTTGGTAAATTTTTTAGACTAAGAACACTGGATAAGCTTTTCTTCATTGGTGTCAATTCTGGTGTCAAAGTCTTGAGCATCTACTGAAGCTTGCATGTGTTATAGATGGGTTCTCCGGTGTTTAATAAGGTGGGAATTTTGACTGAATTTTTTTCCACATTCATGACATGTAAAGGGCTTCTCTCCTGTGTGAGTTCTTTGATGTGTGTGGAGATGTGAATTTTGACTGAAGCTTTTCCCACACCAGGAGCATTTATATGGTTTTACTCCTTGGTGTGTTGTTAAGTGCTTATTAAGATCTGACCTCCATCTAAACCTCTTATCACACTGTTGACATTTATACGGTTTCTCTTCAGTGTGAATTCTTTGGTGCTTAATAAGGTCAGAGCTAACTCTGAAGCTTTTTCCACATTCCTGACATTTAAAAGGCTTCTCTGTTGCACGTTCTTTCTTATGAAGCTCCATAAGTTTCAGCAGCTCTTCCTCCCACCAGTTGCAAAATTTCTTTCTTTCCTTCACTGGAAAATCTTGGTGCCATTTCCCCAGCTTATGCTCATCACCATGATTTTCTTTGCCTGTTGTTTTCTGATGAACATTCACACTGGCTTTTTTTGATACTATGTCTCCTGGTGTTTGTATTTCTAAGTCAGAAAGACACATAGGTTGATGATTTTCCATGTCATTTTTCAGCTTTATCTCTGTTGGAATAAACATAAGAATCAGTCTACTGTATGTCAGAGCAAGATAACGATGGGGACAGAAGAAAAGCACAACATTCACTGATTTAAAAAATATATATATAGAGAAGTAGAATCTTAAAATGTTAAGCCCTTGGAAAGGTTCCTAATCTAGGCACATTTCTCCTCTTTCCATGGTATTATTTACCTGAAAGCAGCTCTCCAGGATTGTCTTTGAACACTGGAGATCCTTGAATATATGGCTCTTCCCCTTGGTCTAAACAGGAGATCACTTTAGGTTTGGGGAGCACAAATAATGCTGTGAAATAAAAAACTGAGGTCAACGACTAGAACTAATAATGGTTCACTAATTCCAGACTACTTCAGGAAAAGCAAAAGATACTCTAACAGTTTGTCACCCTGAATGGTTAAATGGATACTCTCATATCCAATATTAAGTTTATACTATACTACATTTGTGAGTGGGCATGAAAAGCCAAGACTGAAAAATGAACCTAAGCTAGATCGATGGGAATCCAGTGCAAGTTCCACATCTTCTGACACCAACTCTCCATATTCAGCTAAGGTGTAACCTAACTCCAGAGCCTGCAGGAAACACAGACTGTGCTATGACATATGACATCTTTGGGAAGACTTATACTGGGTAAGACCAGTTTAGGGGAGTTGATGTGAAGATCAGTGGGCATGTATCAGGCACAAATGATACATGCCATCATTATACTAACTTTTTATTTAGTTCTCAAGCACCAAACACTGGGCTAGAAAAGATTTCCACCACTCCCATAGCTCACTGGTTCACATCTAGGTGGAGGAAACAGACAAGAATTACTTAGCGAAATTACTCCAAATTGTACTGCCAAGTATGGAAAGTATTCATCACTCAATCATTCCATAAATATGTACTGAGTGGTTATGGTGCACCAGGCACCCTCTATGTGCCAGGGACATAGTGGAGAATAAGACAAATCCCCTGATACCAAGGAGCTTGTCCTCTCATGCAGAGTCAGAGAATCTAACATCAACAGACAAACAAAAGTCAGGAAGTGATAAATGTTTTGAAGAAAACTAAGGGAGGGTAAGAGAACATTTAAGACTCTGTTTCTGTGAAGCTATTTTAGACAAGGCTGTGAGAAATGCTTCTTTTAGAAAATGACATCTGAGCAGAACCCTAAAGTGAATTTTGTCATGTGACAAAAGTGTACCAGGCAGAGGGTAAGAGAAAGAAATGAGCACTTGAAGTCCATGAAACAGCAAGGTGACAAGAGTGAAGAAAGAGGCCAGGTGTACTCTTTCTGCCCCCGTCTGATGTCTATGTCAGAAGCTTTCTCTATCTCCTTTATACTTCAATAAAAATTTATTACACAAAAGCTCTGAGCGATCAAGCCTCGTCTCTGGCCCCGGATTGAATTCTTCTCCTCCGGAGGCCAAGAATCCCAGCGTCTTTGTGTGATTCAGCAACAACCTGCCATCTTGGGAGCTCGTCCGGGATTCTTCAGGACAAGGCTCACTCCTACACTGCATTTCATAATCGGTCTAACTGCTGGGTCTGCGGAGCGCTCCCCTCTTCATCAGTGGAAGGCTTCCCGTGGTGGACATCTCCACTTCAAGGAAAAAACTTTCTCTAAGTCTGCAAATACCTTCAACAACAATCGCATGTGATGCTTCTTCTTAAACCAATGACATCTAACAACCTTAAGATGGACTGATGTAACCATGGACATAATGTGACTTTTCATTTTGATTTTAACTTGGTTTAATGACTATTTTGCCTTACTTCTGTAACTGTATAATGGGGTTTTCTTACCGTCTAAAAGCTTTAAATTTACAAATGGTTGTCTAAGCTCCTATGAGTGCCACAGCCTCCTTCAACTATTACTTGGGGCCCCTGGATCAGAGACCCTCAATATGAGGGTTAGGAGAATATGTTGCCTCAACAATTTAGGGACCATGCTCCTAAACAGCAGGAAGTAGTTATGGAATGAAAACAACACCCCTTTCCCTTGGCAACATAATTCTCATAAAAGAAAAGAGGGGAATGAGAGTCATTTCCTAGGCAGGTTGATAAGAAGTCTAGGGGTCCCCAAGGAGACAGGGGTCTGGAATTCTCAAGGAGGAAGAAAGGACAAACTTTTTTCCCTCTACATTCCTTAGGATTATATAACAGTAATGTATCCTGCCTGAGGACAGTCTCTGGATTAAACCTTCTGGCTAATCCTGTTAACTTAAAATGTAAATTATGGGAGTAGGTCTGGTGAGGTCTTTACAACCTCGAGACATTCTTTGGATTCGATGGGGAGTATATAACTCCATTGCTAACACTAGCAAGGGGGTACTCCTTCTGCCTCCTTCTGATGTCTATGTCAGAAGCTTTCTCTATCTCCTTTATATTTTAATAAAACTTTATTACATACACACACACACACACACACACACACACACACACACACAAAGAGGCCAGAGCAAGAGCACGAGTGGCAAGAGATGACAGCAGGAAGATGAGAAGTCACACCTTGGAGGATCCTGGGGGCCGTGGTAAGGAATTTGGTTCTAATACTGAATATATTGAGAAGTTATCATAGGTTGTTCTTTTGTTGTTGTTGTTAAAAGTTCTACCAGTTTATTGCTACCAACCCCTCTCCCTCTACCCTCATGCACGCATACTCAGTCATATAACCCCATGGACTGCAGCCTGCCAGGCTCCTCTGTCCATGGACTTTTCCAGGCAAGAATACTGGAGTGGGTTGCCATTTCCTTCTCCTATGACAGATTTTTAAGCAGAAAATATCATGATCTGATTAGGCTTTTTTTTTTTTTGGCCGGGTCATGCAGCTTTGGGGATATTAATTCCATAACCAGGGATTGAAGCCACACTCTTGGCATTGAAAATGAGAAGCCCTAACCAATGGACAGCCAGGAAAATTCCCCATGATTAGGTTTTTAAAAGACTGGCTGCTGTGTGGAAAACAGTGTGGGAGAGCAGGAGTGGTGGCAATGGGTGCCAGTAAGAAAGTACTGAGGTGAACCTTGTGGCTGAGATGAGGATGCGAACAGTGCAAGAGGGTGAGACATGATCCAATTCAAACTACACTGTGATTGTGGAGCCAAAATGATCAGCGATGTGTTAGTAGTGGGGTGTGATGGCAACATGATCCAGGGGTTTTCTGGCCTGAACTTTAGGTTAATGGTTATATCTTTCAGGGAGACAGGAGAGATTAGAGCAAAGCAGATTTGAAGGGAACAAAAATTTTGGATAAGAAATGAACATGTGAACTTGGCAGAAGCTCACGGGATCTGGATACACCTATCCCGTGATGAACCACTATCTGAGAATCAACGAGCTACTGAAACAGAGACTCTCTCATGGGGGTAAAAGTAAACCAAGAATATGACAGATTAGTCCATTCCTATGCAAAGGGAAGAGGAGAATCTTTACCTAGAGAGACGACAGTCTCATAGTTTTCATGCATTACGTCATTGTAGAGGGCCTTCTGAGTGGGATCCAGTAGTTCCCATTCTTCCTGGGAAAAGTATATGGCCACTTCCTCAAATGTCAACAAACTCTAAAGAAGAGAATGGCTTTAACTCAGAACTTGCCACTTCAAAGACAGTCCAACCATCTGGCCATTTGTTAGCCAGATATTAAAGGAACAACACATGATACTTTTTAAAGTGAGGAGGCAGAAAAGAAAGAGGGAAGGGATCAGTAAACAGCCCAGAAGGTACCCAGAGAGTGTGGGAGATCATCTGAGTTAACATGCTCTTGAACACCTGCTGGGCAGGGTGGGTCATGGACAGCAGGGAAAAGCAGCCCCAAGAAGCTGAAAAGCACAGCCCACCTGGGACTCAGGCAAGATGAACTCAGGTGCCACTGTCCAGTCTTTGGTGTTTGCTTGCTCAGGAAGGGCTAGGATCTGGTAAGTAGGTACCACTGTGGGTGAAAAAGTACCACGGAAATTTCTCTTACTTCTGTTTCTAAATATACTAGGCTCATTTCCAAAATGTAAAAGATTCCCATGTTTTCAGGATTGATGAGATACCTTTACAAGTTTGTGTGGTGTCTAGAAATGGCTCTCTCTTTGTAAATAAAAACCATTGACTACCAGCCCCTAAAACAGGTTCCCTAATCTTGAGCAAATTTATGAAAGGAAAAAACCTGTTATCCTGTCATGACATGAACTGAGAACAAAATACTCAGGGAATCTAGTGTACAGTAAGAAATGTTGCTTTAGCATTTTTTAAATTATGACTTTTTGCCTGTACACAATTTTATTCACATTTTGTCACTGATAACCCCTTAATTCCTTCGTTTTTACAAGGACAGGTGAGCCCAACCTCTACTTTTCTAAAGAACTGAGTTCCCAGTATCATTACCAGAGTTCTGTGGTTTGGAGATTTCTGTATCTTAGGCCAACCCCCACCCTCGACCCCACATGACCTATTCTACCGCCACCTGGGGGGCATCCTAATTGCTAATATAGCTCCATTAGTAGATCCACAGGGCAGGGTAACCAGAAAGTGCTCACACATTCTGGCTTAAATTATATCCCACCTCCCAAGAGAAGAAAAGTAACATGAAGATCCTTACCCCTCTCACATACGGGCTCAGGTTCTTTGTGGGTATTCCTGCTCAGTGGCTCTTGTAGACCCTGGTGTATATTCCAAACTTCTTCCTCCCGGGACATGCCCACTGGCTGGGACTCTGCTGGCTTCAGCTGGAAGCCTGGGGCCTCTGCTGCTTCTCCCAAGAGCACTGCCTCTTTTCCCAGCTCCTGGACTGCAACCTAGAAATAACCCCCATACTTGTTACCACAGAACTGACTTTTGGTTTGGGCTTGATGGGAGAGGGAGGGAAAAGCAGAGTGCAGACTGTGGGGCAAAAGGGAGACACTGAAGGAAATGACACAAAGACCTAGAGATACCAGCTACCAATTTTCCACAAGAACTATCCATAAAACATGGAAAATTGGGAGAAACCAGAAAAGGGTGGTTACTGCCAGCTCTCCAAGACAGCAGTCCCACCCTCTGAATTCAGCCCAGTTCGGCCCACTAACAGGGTTGCACAGGCCACCTGTTCTCGTGCTGCCTTGACAGGCTTTCTCTCCCAACTTAGATCCTTGCCTTAGTGGTTTCCTGTCTTCTAATTCTCTCAAAAGATTAAGGAATTGAATTTAAAAGTTGTCCTGTCAACCAGATTTTCCACATGGTCAGGGAAGATTCTCACAGACAATGGGGATGAAACGGAGAAAAAAGCGGGTAAGAGTGATGGCTCTGTCCTATCCCCAAATAATTTTGATACAAAACATGTGCCCTCCTGGTATTCACAGTGGGCCTGAGGCCAGCTGGTGAGCTGTCACCTGCCCAAGGGCGTGTCCTGGATCCCCACTCAGAGCAGAGCCAGGAACAACCACTGACAGAGGGCAGTGGAGGCTCTCGCCTATGGTACAGAGGACACTATCCTTCAGGGTCTTTCTTCTCTCAGCTACTCTGTTGGGATTTCAAATCTTTCTTTCCCTGTGTTCTTTCTACTTTTTCCCCTTCCTGGGCAGTCGTCACCTAGTTGTTCGGTTTCTTCCTTCTCTGTCACGTCTTCGCTCTCCTTTGGTCTCTCAGAGTCCTTTCTTTTCTGATCTGCCCTGAACTCTCCAGCTCCTTAGTGCCTTTTGTTTGTTTCTAAGAA
This sequence comes from Cervus canadensis, assembly GCF_019320065.1. Classification (NCBI taxonomy): domain Eukaryota; kingdom Metazoa; phylum Chordata; class Mammalia; order Artiodactyla; family Cervidae; genus Cervus; species Cervus canadensis. The sequence continues at coordinate 37,066,947 of NC_057417.1, forward strand.
TTTAAGGTCCATCTCCTTGACCAAGCCAGACGAGGCTCATTACCCTCAACACAGCCTGGCTCCAAAGACAGCAAAACTCAACTCTGTCCGTAAGGCCAGGGAAGTCTCTGCCAGGATCTCTGAATCCTATGGGCTGACTAAGGCTGCAGGTCTGTGCTTTCAGGTCCTGCTTCACAAGTGCTAAAGGAACAATACAATAGTGACCTAATCCATTTTTTCTCCCAATTAACTGCCCCAATATATGCACCTTCACTCTATTTCACTGCACATCAAGAATCTTTCTCCTCACCCCATTCCTTGTTTGGCCAGTTTCGCTCTGCAAGTGTTCTACCAGGACCACAGCCTCCTCGATGCTCTGTGGATGGTGCTTCTTTATGAGGGTATGGGTGTCCCCCGGCAGAATGGTCAGGAACTGCTCTAGCACCACAAGTTCCAAGATCTGCTCTTTTGAATGAATCTCTGGCCTCAGCCACCGACGGCATAATTCCTGGAGCTGGTCACCAGCCTCCCGGGGTCCAGCTGCTTCATGATAGAGGAAGTTCTGGAAGTGCTGGTGAGACCTCTCAGGACTGATACTGTCCATCTGTGGGCCAAGTTTCTTATGCTGACTGGAGTTCTCTACCACAGGTCCCTTGGTCTCCCAAAGAGCTCTGAATGAGCGTTCAAGTACTTACACACCTTCAGATCTACTGTCATCATTCTGATCTAGGAATAATTCTGCTCCTGTGCTGGATACAGCACCAGCTCCAGGTCTGACAACTGAGGCCCAGTCTGGTCTGGAACAAAATCAATAAAACAATCTTCTTCCTAAGGCATTCAGGGCAGAAAAAAGTGCATGTCAGTAAGATGCTGTCACATGAACTTTACTACCTGCTAGTTATAATGAGAAAGATGAACTTTAAAAACCAACTGCCAGGGCTATGTTTTTCTATTATTCAACTTAATACAGCATAGCTTACTGAAGACAAATTCCAATAAATCACTTTGCCTTTAAAAAAAATAATCAGGAGAGGTATATGGGTGAGAAAACTAATACCCACTGGCTGCAAGGAGTTTGGGGATTATCCAAAGATTTAACTGAAAAACTTCCTATGTCATCCTCTATTGTTAAGGAAAGATCAGGAGAATATTCTGAGTTTGCCTTAAATTTTAACATATTGTCCTAGTCTGTCTTTGTAAGAGGATACAACTTCTATAACCTTTATCCTTCTGGGAAGATGAAAGCCTTCACTTCCTGGACCTTTTGAGGTGCTCCTTTCCATTGTATCAAAACTGGTAGGAGAGCTGCAACAATGAGACCAGAGTGGAAAGTAAGTAATTAGGAAAACGGAGCCTTATTCTTCTGAAAAAGCATCCCTCAATAACTAGTTATTCAACATTTATTTTGGCACTTCTTTGCAAGACATATAAAAAACACTATGTAGAAGATTTATATCCGTATTTTAAATTTCTTTTGACCTAGGAAAAAACTACAGCTGACCCTTGTTCACAAACTGTTTATTCAAATGTCAAGTGGTGAGACTTCCCTGTGGTCCAGGGGTTAAGAATCCGCCTTCCACTGCGGGGGACGTGGATTTGATCCCTGCTCAGGGAACTAAGATAGCACACGCCCCAGGGCAAGTGAGTCTAGCAGGTAACTAGGGAAACCCCACCGGCTACAAAGAGCCCGCACGCTGCAAAGACCCAACACAGTCAAGAGATTTTAAAAAAGAAGCCCACGTGAGTGGTAATTACATTCAATTGCTACTGATTCCTTTCAGATTCTCCCAGGGTCCTTTAGACCTCTAAGCGATGCTGGTGGGGGTGGGGAAAGAGCTGTCTGTCTCACTTTCCCTGAGATGACCAGCAGAAAGGGCACAGAAATTCTGCCCAGGAAGCCACGGTATCCAAAACGGCCGGCTCCCGATGGCCGGCCGGCTCAGGGTACGCACGGGACACTAAACAGGCTTTCACAACACGGAAGCTGATCTCTGAGCCTGGGCCTCTCGTTTCTCCCGCGGTCACATCAGCCAGTAAAGGAAACACCGGTGGAGGCAGCAAAGTGGACACGACTCGGGGCGCGCCCGCGAGCACTGGGCCTACGGGCAGTATCCGAGAGGCCTCCAGCTGCGCGGCACAGGGCGCCACCCGCGCAAGGAGTGCAGAAAGCAGCCTCAGGAGGCTGAAGGCGGGCCTAGCCCGGGTCAGTCCTCTGCCCGGCTCGCAAACGCCCCCGGCTGCAGAGCAGCGGCGGGCGTCTCTCGGCGGCTTCGGAGCCGGTGCCGAACTGGAAGCCGCCTCTAAGTTACCTCAGACGGCCTGGCTTCTCAGAAGCCGCTCCCACTTTCCAGGGCTCAACCGCAAGTCGCCTTCCGTCTAACAACGGCTGTGAGGTGGACAGCCCCAACTCCGCCGCCTAGCGCGCCACTCGCAGGCTAGGAGCGGGCGGAAGAGGGGAAAGCCGGGTTCCACTTTGGTTCCCCGGCGCCGGAAAACCCGCCCAACCGGAAGGGGACGTGACGTACTTCCGGAGAGGGCTCCGCACCGCTCATTGCTTTATCACGGCCGCAACTCAGAGGGCAGCCGGTCGGCAGGAAAGAGTTAACGCCGCGAAGTCTCAGGCCCGTGGAGCCTGGTGTCCCTGCGTGGGTGCCGTCCTCTCGCGGCCACTTCTTCCTCCGTTGCTGCGGGTGGCGGGCGGTAACACATCGTCCCGCCGGGTGCGGCCCCCGTCCCTGCCGGTACCCGAGCTGGGCCCCCCCCCCGCTTCTCATAGCCTCCTCCAGTACCTGGTGTTTACCTAAAACAATAAAATAGCCTGTTACTTTGTAAGAAAAATTAATTTGGGGACAATTTAGGGTTGGAATATGTCAAGTCGCAACCGTTAGCAAGTCTGGCGAACGTGACTCAAGAATCCAAAGGAGGAAAATGGAAGTTAGTGTAGTGGGTTTTCATTGGCTGAATTTTGACAGTCTCCCATTGGCAGGTCTTTTGCTGGGCCAGGAGAAATTCTTCTGGTGGGTAGAAAAGTAAACCTTCTTCCTGTTGCTGATGCAGTTGGTGTCTAGAGGTGGGGCATGATACCTGCTCTTTTGAGCTCTGATTCCATTTTAAATAAGAGTAATTTTCACAAAGGCAGTTTTGTCTTATTAATCTGCTTTGTGAGAGGTGCAAGCTAGACGCTGAGATGCAACCAAAGTTCCCACAGTTGACTGAGCACTGCAGTCCCTCAGTTTTACAAGATAGGTCAAGAACCAGAAGATTCTCACTTACAGAGATGGCTTGGATCTTTATAATGTGTGGGGAGAAAGCCTGAGTTCTACAGGGACAGATACCTCCCTTCCTTAGTTCTCTGCAGCCAAGATCTATTGAGAACTCTCCGTCCTTCCTTCAAAGGGGAAAAGGAAATCTGTTCCCCTAAAATCGGGAATCAAGAATTCCCTGGCAATCCAGTGGTTACGACTCTGCGCTTCCACTGCAGGGGGCACAGGTTTGCTCCCCGGTTGGGGAACCAAGATCCCACGTGCTGCACAGGGTGATGAAACAAAAATAAAAAAACTGAGGAAAACAAGTGCTTAAGCAGAAGCTAAATTAAGCTTCTCCACCTTTTTTTCAACTGTCTGTCCCCTCACCGAGGCCATCTCCAATTTGACTTCCATTCTCTTTCCATGCTCCCTTTCTCACCATGCCTTCCTCTGCTGGGTTCTCACTCCAGATGCTGCACCAAGCTCACTGCCTTCTCAATGCTTCACTTCTCACCTAGGTTTGGATCTCCCTGTGCAGAACCATCAGGATTTACTTTCAGCTCCCGGATCCTATACCTGAATGCAGCTTGGGGTGCAACCATCATGACCAAGGCTCCCAGAACTGGCTGGAAGTTTGTGAGGCCCAGCAGTTGCTGATAATGGGAGAGTCTGAAGAGCTGGTGGGAGCTCTCCAATTGCCAAATTCAATCCCCACAACGTGGGTATAATCAGGCTAACATATGAGTTACCTAATAGAAATCAAACAGGCCTTGACCATCACTAGATACGGTTTCCAGTCCCAGCTCAACCCATACTAACGATGTTGGGGGGAAATACTGAACTTCTCTGTGCCTCTATTTCTCATCTGAGCATAACAATACCATGCAGCACAGAGAAAAAGATTAGACATGCTATTTGCATAGCATCTGGCCCAGTGCTTGGCACTTGGAAGGTGCAGAGTAAATGGCCTGGGTTGGTGTGAGAGAAGTACCATCTTATAGGAATTTTAAGCATATCTCACTATTTGACATATATTAATAGCGTCTGTCATCCCCACAGAATGTAAGGTTCTTGGAGAGTGGGTAATCTGTTTCATTGGTGAATCACAGCACCTCAAGAAGTTATCTAGTCCTAAAATAAACATTTGGCAAATGAATAAATGGGTGAAAAAAGACAAAGACGACTAGGGTCTTCAGACCTGGTTTACTGACCGGGTGTCCAATCCTTAAGTATTATAAAGAGTACAAACGAAAATGAAAATTGGTCTCGGCTGAGATGTTCCTGAGATCTGTCTCCCCTTCGTTTCCACTCCTATGACTCTAAGGTGGGATTTCTGAACTTCAGCACTATTAATATTGGGGGCCGGACAGGTGTTCGTCGTCTTACGCGCCCCGCCTCTATTACACTGCAAACACCTGCGGTCAGAGTTTGGCTTTCTGCGCCACAGGTACACAGCCCTTGCTCAGCTACATTACCCACCTAAACACCAGAATTTGTTTCTGCGGGGTTATCTACTCTAGTCTGGACGCTCTCTGAGGACAAGGAGTTCTGAGCTGTCTTCGCATTCCCACTGCACAGCACATGAGTGCCATAAGGCCTTGGTGAACCAGTGCTTTATTCGCGTAAATCACAACAAGAGGCTCAGGGCCTTTCAAAGGCGACTTCACGGGAAAAGTGTGGGACAGGGCGAAGGGCGACAGGGCCCACACACCAGGCTTCCGCGGTCCCAGGCCTCTCCAAACAGAGAAGGTTGCAGCTCACGGCCACTGAGTGTCTTCCCGTTCAAGGATCCGAGACATGACTAGAGCCTCAGAGAAGCCGGAGCCGCGGAGCTCGGGTCCGCCCACCGGGAAAACCGCCCTCAAGCCAGTCAGTCAACCACCAGGCGGTCTTTCCCAGCGCGCAGCCGGAAGCGGCCGCTATGCAAGCCGGGACTTACAGAAGGTCTGGCGCATGCGCAAAGGCTAAGCCGGAAAACAGCGCCGCGGAACACGCATAGCCCTCCCCCATCTGGTCCCGCCCCTTCGCTAATCGACACAATGTTACCCAATGAGAAGACGAAATCCTCGTTGCGTCATAACCTATTTAAACCGCTTACTTGTTAATCCCTCCTATTGGGTACTGCCTTTCAGTTTGGGCGCTTCCGCTTCTCTTATTTTTAAGGGTCCTTGTAGCAATCTCATCTGTTCCTCCGTTTACACACGAGACGGCCACAGTAGTGCTACCGAGAATCACTGCTCTTCCTTCACGTCTCCCCACAATCAAACACAATTCTGTCCCTCTCTCCCCCACCCACCTCTCTTTTCTGTCAATATAGCCATCCAATTACCCTGCTGTCTAAATAGGGAGGCAGGGAATTCCCTGGTGGTCCAGTGGCTAAAGACTGCGCTCCCAATACAGAGAGTCTGGGGTTCGACCCTTGGCAGGGGAGCTAGATCCCACATGCCGCAACTAAAAGATCCCACGTGCTGAAACTTAGAGTTCACGTGCAGCAACTAAGACCCTGCTCAGCTAAACAAATAAATAAATGCAGGAAGATATCCTAGAACGTTAGGAACCTAGAGACTTGAGAACCTTGTGGTAGTCTGCAAATAATTAGCTGTAGTAGCCAGTGGGTCGCTCTCGCACTTTGTTTCATCATCTATAAAATGAATACAGTAGCAGGCAGGAACACTGTAAAGATCAAAATAGATGAACATGGTTAAGTCCTCCCACTTATTTAGGACTTATTTGACTATTTAATTTTTTTAAGCTATTGTAAACTATATTAATTCCAGTGTATAGAAAGAGAATTTGTTTGTGGACTTTGCATCATGTGATCTTACTAAATGTACTTGCTCCAGAAACTCTGGTAGGCTCTTAGGATTTTCTACATTGACAATCATGTCACCTGTGAATAAAAGCGTTTTGTTTTTCCTTTCCAATCTGGATGTTTTGTATTTCCTTTTCTTTTTTGATTGGACTGGCCAAGCCTTCCAGTACAATGCTAAACAGGAGTGACAGGAGTGGGTATTCTTGTTTTGTTCCTTATCTCAGAGGGAAAGCATTCAGTCTCTGACAATTAAGTGTGATAGGTACAATAGATTTAGTTTGTTTTTTTTTCAGGCAGCAGTCAGGCTGAATTTAATGATGGGGAGCTGGGCCAGACCATACATAGTGAGTGAAGTCGCTCTGTCGTGTCTGACTCTGCGACCCCATGGACCGTAGCCTACCAGACTCCTCAGTCCATGGAATTTTCCAGGCAAGAGTACCGGAGTGGATTGGCATTTCCTTCTCCAGGGGATCTTCCCAACCCAGGGATCAAACCCGGGTCTCCCGCATTGCAGGCAGATGCTTTACCATCTGAGCCTCCAGGGAAGCCCAAGACCATACATAGACCTCTGCCCATCCGCTTGGCTCATGGCCCCTAGAAGCCAGAAGCAGCCTGGAGGGAACTGTGGTTCCTCCCCAGGCAGGTAGCCATGGTCCCGTGAACTTTGTGCAAAATACTAAATGCTAATTTGGCATTGAGAGCCAGCTCTGGGCGACCCTTTGTGTAGCCAGCCCCAGGATGGGGGAGGATGGGGGGGAAAGAGGTGGGTTAGGAGGCTCCTGGCCAAGAGGAGAAAATGGGGACAAGAGAAAGGAAAATGCCCGAATTTGGGAGACAGGGTGGGATACAGGCACAGGGCTAGTTTCTGAACATTCCACCAGGGCAAAGGGCAGACATCCGAGCGCTGGAGATCACAGGTACTCGTCTCCAATGTCCTCGAAGGCGAAACTGCCATGGACGTCACTGGCACTGGCATCTGTACCGGGAGTGCCAATTACCCGCAGGCTCACAGCACTCAGCTTGTTTAAGAGTTTGACCATGGACTCCCAGCTGGCATCTGGTGACTCAAGCAGCGGTGGTGACTTCACAGATTACTGGCTGTCTGAGCATCTCAGGGTGCACCCCACCCGCTGGTGCAGCATCTTCCTGATACTGCCGCTGGATTGCTTCACCATCAGTTCATCTACCATGGACTGCAAGCAGATACTCATCATGATAGCCTGGGGGCTGGTGATGGTGACCCACTGTAGCTGGTCCTTGCTCATGAGGTATTCAAAAGCCAATTCCAGGCACACCTCACCCCGGCCGAGGCTGCTTGTGCCTCGGTTGGGCAGTGGCACAGAGGAGATGACCCACCAGCATTGCATCCGGGTGACCCGGAAGGAGACTTCACGGAGTTGCTGGCCAGGCAGGCGGAGCTGGAGGCTGAGCTCACTGTTGTTGCCTGCGCTCACCACCACCAGATGGACAGTCCTTCTCTGGGAAGTCAGCCGCACAGGCTTTGAAGCACAAGTAGCCATACTGCCGCAGTGTCTAGGCCAGCCGCAGGAACTCCTTCTTGGAGACCTTCTCCTGCAGTGATTTGAGCTGCTACTGCTCCTTGGCAACCAGGATCACCCACCCTCAATGTCTGCTACCATCTGAGCATAAAGCAGGTTCAGGACAACCCGGTTCTCCATGACATCGTTGTCATAGGCAGAGTCCAAATAACTCTTCCTTAGCACAATCTTATACTCTTGACTCTGAAGACTGGTAACAGACACACAAGGCAACTCAAACTCTTGCAACTTCCGTACAAAGGAAAAGGCTTCATCCTATTTTGAACTAGAAAGAGACTGAAGTAGCTGATCAAGTCATCTGGAATATCCAGCTTTGCAGCCACACTCTCCAGGACATACTCAATCTGATCTGAAGTTAGCACGTTGGCCAGAACTTTCTGCCCGTTGCTGAGCAGCACTTCCGATGAGAGCTCTTTTGTGGGGACCTGCTGTGCCCGACGCAGGAAACTATTGAAGGTCTCGCTGCTCCCAAGCAATGGGTCTTGCAGAACAGCTTGCGTGTACTTCTCTAACTGCTCTCTCCTGTTTCACCTCAGCAGGTGTTAAGAGAGAAGCTTCTTTGGGGGAAATGCAGGAAGCACATTGGTCCCATATTCCTTCCGAAGCTGCTCCTGCAGTCCCAGGAGCTGGCTGTAGCGCACCCAACAGTGCAGGACTCCATTCCTGTAAATGTTTATAAACCACGTTGGCTGAGCCGCCGCGCCCCACGCTGCGTGACTCGGTTTCAGGAATGGAAAAGTACATATTCCCTGCAGCAGGGCCCGGCCGGGATCCGGACTAGGAAGGGCGCAGCGGCTTTGCACCCTCGCTTCCGCTCCTCAGCGCGTCTCCGCGGTCTCGCTCGCCATTTGCCGGGGGCGGGGCGGGGGTGGGGTGTGCTTACAATAGGTTTTTTAAATGCTCTTTGGGAGTTCCCTGGTGACCTAGTGATTAGGATTTGGTGCTTTCAGTGCCATGGCCTGGGTCCAATCCCTGGTCAGGAAACTGGAATCCCACAAGCTGTGGGAAAATTAATTATAAAAATAGATGCTCTTTTATAGGTTGAAGAAGTTCCATTCTTTCCCCAGTTCCCTGAGTTTCTGTCATAAATAAATGTTTTATTTTTGTCTCCATCTTACTACAGTGTTCATTTCCAGGCTGCTAGTTGTGCTAATCTGAGGTAAAGGAATATCAGAGAACATAAATTGTGAACTATCAGTTCTGTGATGCTTTGATTCTACTGTTGTTCTCCAATTCACCTTCGATTAATACCGTAAAGTTCTCAAATAGCTGCTCCATGCATTCTACCCAGGTTTTAGGGTTGTTGTCTATGTGAGAAAAAAGGTGAAGCATGCTTATTTCAACTTACCCAGAGCTGGAACCCTGGTACCATTAGTTTTTCTAGTGCTTTTCCAAACTTTATACAATATTTTTTCTTTCCTGTATTACTGGTTCTCCACTCTGACATCTAATCCCTGCCTCTGCAAATCTTAATAAATTAGTTTACTTCTTTTCAAAGCCTGTACTTTATCTTCCTTTTTTTGTTGTCCACAATCTTCTTCCCTGTCCCACCTGCTAGTATTAATACTGGAAGTATACTTGTCATTAGGGAAATGCAGATCAAAACAGCATTATGATACATACTTACATACCTTGTCACTTTTTAAATTGTGATATGACACATAATAAAATTCACAATTTAAAGTATTTAATTCAGCAGTTTATTAGTATATTTACATTTCATTATCATTAATTTCAGAACATTTTCATCATCCCCTAAAGCCCTGTATCTTTAGCAAACTCGACCCCCTGCAGCTTCCAGTTCCTGGAAAATACTAATTCACTTTCACTCTCTAAAGATTTGTCTATTCTTTTTTTTTTATTTGTCTATTCTTGATAAGTAATACATGTGACCTTTTATGTCTAACTACTTTCACTTAGCATGTTTTCAATGTTCATTCATGTTGTAGCATGTATCATAATTTCCTTTATTTTTATATAGCTAATAATATCCCATTGTACAACTATAACATTTTTAATTCATTTATCAGTTGGTAGATTTTGGGGTCCTTTCTACTTCAGGGCTACTGTGAATAATGCTGCTATGTACATTCATATATAAGGTTTTTTGTGGACATAAGATTTCATTTCTCTTGGGTATATACAATGCTTAGCAGTCGAATTGCTGGGACAAATGGAAATTCTATGTTTAACTTTTGAAGCTACTGATCAAATGTTTTCTTCAATGGCTGTACAATTTAAATTTCCACGAATAAAAATAAAAATAAATTTCCACAAGAAGTGTATGAGGGTTATAATTTCTTCACATCCTTGATAACATGTATTAATCTTGATTATAGCCACATTAGGGGAGGTTAAGTGGTATCTCCATGTTTTTTTGTTTCTTTGGTGAATTGTGAGATTTTATTTTTCCAATTAGGGATCAAACCTGGGCCCTTGGTAGTGACGGCACAGAGCCTTAACCACCGAACTGCCAGGGAACTCACTCAGTGTGATTTTGATTTGAATTTCCCTGAAGGCTAATGATGTTGAATGCCTGTTTATATGCTGACTGGCCAGTTGTATATCTTATTGTGAGAAATGTCTATTCGAATTCTTCAATAATAATCTCTCTACTACTGAGTTTCTTTAGTGTCAAGTAATGCTTCCTGAGATGATGTTTCTCATCATTTGGGGGGTTGTAGTTATAAAAACTTGACACAAGCTTTAAAAATACTCTTTTGGCAAGTAGGATATAATTGCTGATATACTAAAGTGCCCAACTTTTCATAGGAGTTGGCTTTCTGTCCTCATGACTTACTGAGAATGTATCTAGATTTCTTTGCTCTGCTCTGCTGCTGCTGCTGCTAAGTCGCTTCAGTCTTGTCCGACTCTGTGCAACCCCACAGATGGCAGCCCACCAGGCTCCCCCGTCCCTGGGATTCTCCAGGCAAGAACACTGGAGTGGGTGCCATTTCCTTCTCCAATGCATGAAAGTGAAAAGTGAAAGTGAAGTCGCTCAGTTGTGTCCAACACTCAGCGACCCCATGGACTGCAGCCTACCAGGCTCCTCCGTCCATGGGATTTTCCAGGCGAGAGTACTGGAGTGGGATGCCATCGCCTTCTCCTTGTCTCTGCTCTAGTGCTCTAATTATGTCTGTACTTATAATATTTTCTTAAAAATTATTAGAGATGCTCTGCAAATTGTGCAAATCCACTCTCAAAATGTAAAGAGCTTAAATCAACCCAACCACATTAAAAAAAGAAAACAAAAAACATTAAGGTATATAAGACAGTAGAGTTGTGTTTTTCCTATTCTGTTTTTGGGAAGCTGTGGTTAGTTTTGAAGGTAAGACAGAGTGGGAAACTGACCGTGGAAAGCCAAAGTGTAAAACAAATGAATACAACAAATATACAAATTGTTTAAACCATGGAGGAGGAGCCTAAAGAATGCCCACTTTATCCCCAACCCAGCATTGTTTAGAAGCAAAAATGCAAAACCAAAAATGTTCATAAGCATAAAATCTCAGCACCTAAAACAATGCTTCTGGCACATAAGTGCTCTATATCAATATCCAATGTTGAATGAATAAATGAACGTTCACAGTACATATCTCTCCAGCAGTTTTAGGGAGCAAACATCCACAGGCAGAGATAAAGACAGAACCCATTTTTGGCAGCAGGGTTAATATATCAATTTGGGAATTAAAGGTGATAAACCCTAGCTTATGGCTCCAGGACTGGTTGCAAAAAACACTTTGTTGATTAAGTCAATAGTCATAAAGTAAGATAAGTTGAACTGGCCATGAAGGGACCTGTCAAAGTAGTTTGCACCACACTTCTTGGCTATTAGAACACTGACTGCTGAAGCACAGAATAACCTTAGAACAACACCAGAAAGAGGATCAAGGGAACAAGTGGACACCAACCACGGAAAAGGAGAGAAACTTCATTAAGAGAATGTATGGTACTAAATAAGGAAGAAACTAGAATAGGAATATTAAATATTCACTTCATTTTTCATCTTAGCAATTACTGAAATGTGATGGTTAAATGCTAATTGTAAAAAATACAATCAAACAGGAATGCTTAGAAGGAAGTGGATTACAAATTATAGTAAAAAGTATTTTTACTATAGTATTTTTAGCATTCATTTACACATTATTTCAAGAAAAAAAGAAAGAAAACCAATGAAAAGTAGGCAAATGAGGGCGGTTTTTGAGCTTCAGGGTAAATGTCCCATATGAAAATGTTAGAGAGTAATTACTATTATTATTTTGTCCTTTGAAGGCTTCTAGGAAACCAACAATTAACTATTACTACTGAACTCTTAATGAGTAAATCACCCTGGGGCTTGTTAAAAGTTAGCAGTTTCAAAAAAAAAGTTAGCAGTTTCATGAAGTTTCAACTTTTAATAAGTTGCTCAAGTGATCACTACAGGCATCTAGTATTCCTTGTGGACCACCCTTATTACAAGGCATTAGGGCTGCCTGTTGCTTCTCATAAATGAATACCATGGGGTTCAGAGGAGACCAAGAGGGTCCTCTTACAGAGTCATATTGAGAAGCTGTTGGTCAAGTTCTGGTAGCCCTCTGAGGGAGGAAAAGACCGCTCCCATGTTCTCAATTAAGCTTGTGCCATGTGGAGACAGCCTCTGTTGAATGGGAATTCTTTCTCATAGACAGATTAGAGCAGAGACTGTCAAGGATTCTTTATCTCTAACAAAGAAACTATTTATGCATGAAATGTCATAATGTCTGAGCTTGGCTTCAGATAGTACAAAACAAAATATTCCAAATATTCCAAAACCCACCCACCCCAAACAAAATAAAAACAAAACACTGGAGTGGGTAAATGTAAAAACTGGCAAAATTTTTAAAGCCTATATAAGGGTCATATTATTTTCTCTACTTTAGATATTTTGATAATTTCCACAATGAAAGAGTTAAATAGGTATATATATATATATAAGAACACTGTTCCTCTCTTACATATATTATCTTAAATCAGTTATTGCTCTATATATTAGAATTATTTCAGTTACAATGAACAGAAATGCCAATCACACTGGCTTAAATAATAAGAAATGTATAGATTTATGTAGCTGAAAAGTCCAGTGCAATTCTAGGTGTCAGGTGATGCTTGATCCTACAGCTCAATGGTGTCTCTAAAACCTGAGTATTTATCACCCTGCTCTGTCTGCTGTGGTGTTGGCTTCATTCTAAGGTTCACATCTCTCCTGTTTCAAGAAGACTGTCAACATCTACTGGGTTACATGTGCCATCCAGCAAGTGCTGGATCTGTTCTAATGTTTCCAACAAGACAGGCCAGGTTATGCTGCAGAAACACACAGCACCAACATCCCAGTGATTTAACACAACAGAAGTTTATGAATCCTTCCTACAAAGTCCATTACAGGTCTAGGGAACTCTCCAGAACAGGCACTGCTCCCCAGTGTTGGGTGCTCGGCATTCCAGACTGTTCTGAATTTTGTCTCCTCTCTCTATGTGCTTACATGGCTAAGGCAGGAAAAGACAGCATTAGAGTCCTGCACCAACAAATAAATGTTTCAGCCAAGAAGTGAGACCGCTGTACACAACCTACTGCTCAAAACTATCTCTGGACCCTAACTGCAAGAAGCAAAAACATCTAACCATTCCCTTCTTACTGTTCACTAGAATACAAGGTCCGTGAGGATATGCATTTTGTATCCTTGTCCACTACTGTGTATCCTTACTTTAGAAGAGTACCTGGGCGCATAACAGAATCTCTTATAATCATAATCATAATCAAGTTATAATCATAACTTGAATGAATGAATGAATGAAGCACCAGCAAGAAATCCAAACCTGTATATATTGGGAGAAGAGACAAGAGTCCCTGAGGTTTAAGACCAAGGATGTTCAGTAAGATCCATACAGACCAGAGCTGCAGAGCTAGCTGCGCTTAGGAAATAATACTTGCTAGAGTTCATCTTAGGGAAGATAATGAAATCCTGCTGAGAGAGACACACCAACAGGTCAGGTGACTTACGCCATAAAGCACTGAAGCCAAGGAACAAATCAACTGAGCAAACTACCACAGTGAGTGCTCAGCCCCTGGAAGAAGCTGCAACAGCCACAAATGGATCTGCTCCTTCAGTGTGGTCAGTCTACCCAAGACACCACTGAGGATCAGAGGAAAGAGAAGGATGTGTACAGTGTCTGAGACCCCACTATCAGTCAGATCATCAGGTGCTTTTCCTTCACCAATCCCTCTAATCTCCAGAGAACCCTGAGTTAAGCGTTATCTCTATTTCACAGAGAAAATGGAGATTTAACAATATCTCAGTAACCAACCAAGAAACAGACATGTTTTACTAGCTAGAAACAGTATCATCCAGGCTGCTGGACAGGAACAACATATAGATCAGTCCTGCTGATCCTGTCTTCAGGCCTGACTGATGCAGCTAAGTGACAGCCAACAGACCCACTAACTATGTGGTTGTAGCAAGCCGTTGGATCTCTTTAAGCCTAACTTCCTTACTTTATAAAGTCAGATATTTGGAAGAGATAATTTAACTCCTTTCCTGATTACACCTAGAGGCTCTACCAGGAACATATCTGCATCATTGAGCAGATAAAAGGGGGAGTTACAAGAAAACTCACAACCTAAGGAGATTTCTAGCAGTCTATCAAATTTGTAACCTAAGGCTGTTACCTGAAAGGATGGAGAAACCAGAAGTAGGATGCCCTTGCCTGCTTAACAGTTACAGTGTAAGTTAACCAATGTAGAGGTGCATTTGTCCATCCTTGCCTGCCACCCAGCATTAGCTCCCCTTTTGGGAACTTGGTCTCCAGTTCACTGGATTCCCAGAATAACATGCCCAGGGAGCCACAAGATCCTGGTGCAGAAAATACTGCAGTTCCCAGACAAACGTAACTCTCTCCTAATTCTTAACAACAAACAAAAACCAAATTAAAATGCAAACAGATAAAAACCTGAGATGATGATCCTGAATTCCCATTAATTTCCATTTAGACCTTGAAAAAAAGTGCTCATTTTCATGGCTGTTTTATCCTATTGATATTGTGATATAAAGAGTCTAGTTTCTTTTATTGCAGAAAGTTCTTCTTTACATGGCTAAAGATTCCAACCTGTTTCCATTTTATCTCCTTCTTAGAGGTGCTCTCCCTTTTCAAGAGGCATAAAATAGTGATTAATTCACCAGCAGAGAGGCATAAAATAGTGGTTAGTTCATTTGGACAGAATCGATATTGCTGAAGAAAATATTTCATCAGAGTAATAATTATACTAATAGGATTCAAGAGCTGAATTTGCTAAAAAGTTAAACAAGGAACTCAATGTCCAATTTGTGGACAGCGCCCAATGATGGCACAGTTAAGAAAATCCAATTTGAAAAAAAAAAGAAAATCCAATTTGGTTCTTCAAAAATTTTACATTAGAATTCATTTCTGCCCATGAGATTATTGAAACTGGCAAACCTGGAAGACAATGGTATGCAACTAAACATGCATATTATTGCAACTAAACATGCATATTATTGCTTTTTGTTTTTGAAGACCATTCTATAATACAAATGTTTCCATCATATTAAGTTTGAGTGCCTTGGGAAATCAATGCAAACCAACAATATTTACCTCTGTGGCCAAAGAAGACTATTTCAGAGCTGCATCTGCTACACAAAGCTGAATTTGCTGTTTTGCTATATACAATCTCCAAACAGCTTTTGGCTTTACTCAGAATGTTCTTAGAACACCTCTCCTGCTAAGGAATTCCCTGGAAGCTTTTAGTAAAAACAGCAAGTAGTGCAACTACTAACAAATCCTTTGAAGAGTCAATCTTGATTCCTTCTATGAAACATGTTTATATCCCAAAGTTTCCTGATGAAAAATTCTTCATGCTTCATAATTTTATATTTTCTTAAAGTCAAGCTCCACTTGATAAATTTCTTCAGACTGAGGACACTGAACAAACTTCCCTTTACTGGTGGAGTTTCTGGTGTCTAAGAAGGCTTGAGCGTCTGCTGAAGTTTCTCCTGCATGTGCTACAGGTGTAAGGCTGCTCACCCGTGTGAGTTCTCCGATGTTTAATAAGGTGGCAATTTTGATTGAATTTTTTCCCACATTCATGACAAGTAAAGGGCTTCTCTCCAGTGTGAGTTCTTTGGTGTGTGTGAAGATTTGTCTTTTGACTGAAGCCTTTCCCACACCATGAGCATTTATATGGTTTTATTCCTTGGTGTGTTGTTAAGTGCTTATTAAGATCTGAGCTCCACCTAAACCTCTTATCACATTGTTGACATTTATATGGTTTCTCTTCCGTGTGAACTCTCTGGTGCTTAATGAGGTCAGAGCTAACTCTGAAGCTTTTCCCACATTCCTGGCATTTAAAAGGCCTCTCTGCTGCACGTTCTTTCTTCTGAAGATCCATAAGTTTCAGAAGCTCTTGTTTCCAAGTTGAAAGTTTCTTTTTTTTCTTCACCGGAAAATCTCGGTGCAATTTCCCCACCCTATGCACATCACCATGATTTTCTTTGCCAATTGTTTTCTGGGGAACTTTCAATTTGGCCTTTCTTGATGCTATAGCTACTGGTGCTTGTATTTCTAAGTCAGAAAGACATAGAGACTGAATATTTTCAGTGTCATTTTTAAGCTCCAGCCCTGCTGGAATAAACGTAAGAAACAGCTTACTATATGTCAGAGCAAGAAAGCCACAGTAAATGAAGAGAAAAACTGGACAAACACTAATTTTTAAAAACATAAATAAGCAGAACTGTAAAATGTGAAATCCTTGCAA